>NC_135233.1:498713695-499016726 GCF_051348905.1 Ranitomeya variabilis | reverse complement strand
ACACACAGCAGGGGAACAGCTGACGTTACTGAACCCCAATAACAGAGGGGGGACTGTTGACTGTGCGTACAGCACTACTGGACGGCAACTAGCGGTGTTGGAGCCCAGGGACAGGAGGGGGAGGTGGAGGTGGAGGAGATAGGAGGGATTGCCACACACACAGCAGGGGAACAGCTGACGTTACTGAACCCCAATAACAGAGGAGGGGACTGTTGACTGTGCGTACAGCACTACTGGACGGCAACTAGCGGTGTTGGAGCCCAGGGACAGGAGGGGGAGGTGGAGGTGGAGGAGATAGGAGGGATTGCCACACACACAGCAGGGGAACAGCTGACGTTACTGAACCCCAATAACAGAGGAGGGACTGTTGACTGTGCGTACAGCACTACTGGACGGCAACTAGCGGTGTTGGAGCCCAGGGACAGGAGGGGGAGGTGGAGGTGGAGGAGATAAGAGGGATTGCCACACACACAGCAGGGGAACAGCTGACATTACTGAACCCCAATAACAGAGGAGGGACTGTTGACTGTGCGTACAGCACTACTGGACGGCAACTAGCGGTGTTGGAGCCCAGGGACAGGAGGGGGAGGTGGAGGTGGAGGAGATAGGAGGGATTGCCACACACACAGCAGGGGAACAGCTGACGTTACTGAACCCCAATAACAGAGGAGGGACTGTTGACTGTGCGTACAGCACTACCAGGCAACCACTAGCGGTGTTGGAGCCCAGGGACAGGAGGAGAAGCAGAGGAACACAATGTAGGCCGAAGCCTGATTGGAGAAAGTCGAAAGGGAACCTTAACCCCCCCCCAAGGCGTTTGTAGCTGAAAGAGCCAGCTTGTGCAGCACAAAGGATGCAAAAGAAAAAGGTGGCTCTTTTTATTATGCTCCTTGCAAACACAGAACTAAACACTTATAAAATGTGTCCCCTGATACCGTGAGACCGTCCCGTAGGTGGGACTTTCCTTCGTAATATGACGCAGCACAGCTGTCATTTCTACCCCCTTGGCGCCGTGCCCCGGCTCCTCAGCGTTGTTTGATTCCATCCCGGAGCCTGCGCTGTTATGTTATCCCTTGGCCAGGCACACTTAGCGCTGCCCATCTTCTGACATCATTTGGTGTCAGGCTGGCTGCGCCTGTGCGGCCGCGCTGGCCGAGAGCCCGCCTCGCAGTGTCGTCTAATGTAATCCCACCGCGGACCTGGGATCCGTGGCCATGCGCAGTGCATATCCTCGCCTCTCACTCCCCTCCCTACGGCTTCTTAAGACTGTGCGGTGTCACGGCCGTGGCATGCTATTAGGGACCAGCTGACACCGCACAGTCTGAAGAAGCCGTAGGGAGATGAGTGAGAGGTGGAGGTTCAGATATGCACTGCGCATGTCCATGGATCTCAGGCCCCCAGTGGGATTAAATCAGAAGACACTGCGAGGCGGGCTCTCGGCCAGTGCGGCCGCACAGGCGCAGCCATCCTCACACCAAATGATGTCAGAAGACGGGCAGCGCTAAGTGTGCCTGGCCAAGGGATAACATAACAGCGCAGGCTCCGGGACGGAATCAAACAACGCTGAGGAGCCGGGGCACGGCGCCAAGGGGGTAGGAATGACGGCTGTGCTGCGTCATATTACGAAGGAAAGTCCCACCTCCGGGACGGTTTTAAGGTATCAGTGGACACATTTTATAAGTGTTAAGTTCTGCGTGTGCAAGGAGCTAAACAAAAATAGCTACCTTTTCCTTGTGCAGCATTACTGCTGTACAAGGTGGCTCTTTCAGTAACAAACGCCTTGGGGGGGGGGGACAGGTTCCCTTACATTTCAGTTGTTGTGTCAGCGTGGCGGTCGCAGGACACATTGCCGGCTACACAGCTGGGGATCAGCTGACATTACTGAAACCCAATAACACTGGGTCGTATGTTTTGACTGTGCAGACGGCACTTCTGAGCCTCAACTGGCGGTGTTGGAGCCCAGGAATTTAAGTTCAGGTGGTAGAAAGATGAACACAACAGGAGACCTGGATACTGTAGACAGTCACCTAATTATTTAATCAGGAAGAGGAGTGGCAAATTCCTGCGAGATCCAGGCCTTGTTCATTTTCAGGAATGTAAGCCGGTCAACGTTATCGGAGGATAGTCGCATGCGACGGTCAGTTAGTACACCACCTGCAGCACTAAAGACACGTTCCGATAATACACTGGCCGCAGGGCAAGACAGCACCTCCAATGCATACTGGCTTAGCTCTGGCCATGTATCCAGCTTTGAGACCCAAAACTTGAAAGGGGAAGAGCCGTCTGGGAGTACAGCAAGACATGTAGTCTGTCACCATCTGACGGAACCGTTGCCTCCTGCTGACTGGAGCCGTCTGTGATGGTGTAGACTTTTGTGGCGGGCACAGAAAACTGTGCCACAGTTGGGCCATACTGGTCTTGCCTTGGGCAGAGGCACTGCTTCTGCTCCCTCTTTGTGCAGAGCCTCCACCACTGCCTGGACGCACTGAGCTGCTTTGGAATGCACTAGCAGCACTTCTCTCAGTTGGAATGGAGAAGATGATGGAATTCACCAGTGTGTCTTGGTACTCCCGCATTTTTCGCTCCCGGTTCAATGG
Source organism: Ranitomeya variabilis (assembly GCF_051348905.1). Classification (NCBI taxonomy): domain Eukaryota; kingdom Metazoa; phylum Chordata; class Amphibia; order Anura; family Dendrobatidae; genus Ranitomeya; species Ranitomeya variabilis. The sequence continues at coordinate 499,014,129 of NC_135233.1, read as the reverse complement.
TGTGATGAGGCTTTCTACGTTGTCCCGGTAGCGAGGATCGAGGAGGGTGAACACCCAATAATCAGACATGTTGAGAATGTGGGCGATGCGGCGGTCGTTTCTCAGGCACTGCAGCATGTAATCCACCATGTGCTGCAGACTGCCAACTGCCCAAGAAACGCTGTCCCCTGCTGGAGGCGTGATCTCTGCCCGCTCGTCATCACCCCACCCTCGCTGTACACACTGAGTACTGGACAATTGTGTAACTCCCTCCTCTGGATGGATGTCTTCCTCCTCCATTGACTCCTCCTCATCCTCCTCACAAACTGTCCCCTGCCTACGCGTTTGTGAGGAACCACGTGGCGCTGACTGTCCAGAAGATGATGGAAATGCTGAATCCTCATCCTCCACCTCTTCCACAACATCATCCCTTAGCGCTTGCAGTGATTTTTCAAGCAGGCAGATAAGGGGGACAGTCATGCTGACTAGTGCATCATCTGCACTCGCCATCCGCGTGGAATAATCAAAGGGACGCAAAACCTGGCAGACGTCATTCATAGTGGCCCACTCTGTGGTTGTGAAGTCTGTATGGCGCTGAGTGCGACTTCTTTGCGCCTGAAGCAGCTGGTACTCCATTACAGCTTGCTGCTGCTCACACAACCGCTCCAACATATGTAACGTGGAATTCCACCTGGTAGGTAGGTCACATATGATGCGATGTTCCGGCAGGCGGTGTCGGCACTGCAGAGCCGCAATGCGCGCTTTTGCCATGCTGGAACGCCGCAAGTGAGCACACTCTAGGCGGACCTTGTGCAGCAGTGCATCAAGATCCGGATAGTCCCTCAGAAAACTCTGCACGACCAAATTGAGCACATGTGCCAGACATGGGATGTGAGTGAGGTTGCCGAGGCCCAGAGCTGCCACCAGATTTCGGCCATTATCACACACTACCATGCCTGGCTGGAGATTCGCTGGCACAAACCACACATTGCTCTCCTGCTTGATGGCATTCCAGAGCTCCTGCGCTGTGTGGCTTCGATTCCCCAAATAAATTAATTTCAAGACGGCCTGTTGACGTTTGGCCACGGCTGTGCTCATGTCGGTCGTAACAGGTACACGTTCATCACGGGTCCATGTGGAGGTGGACTGTGACGGCTCCTGCAGCGATGATTCTGAGGAACTGGTGTAGGAGGAGGAGTCAATGCGTACAGAATGGATTCCTGCAATCCTTGGAGTGGGCAGGACACGTCCTGCGCCACTCGCACGGTCTGTACCCGGCTCAACGACATTAACCCAATGGGCAGTGAGGGAAAGGTATCGCCCCTGTCCATGTTGACTGGTCCACGCATCGGTGGTGAGGTGGACCTTGCTACTGACGGCGTTCAGTAGCACGTGTTTTATGTGTCCCTCCACATGCTTGTGCAGGGCAGGGACGGCTTGCCTGCTGAAGTAAAAGCGGCTGGGCACATTGTACTGTGGGACTGCCAATGACATCAAGTCACGGAAGCTGTCAGTCTCCACCAGCCTGAATGACAGCATTTCCAGTGACAGAAGTTTGGCAATGCCTGCAGTCAGAGCCTGTGCTCGTGGGTGGTTTGACGAGAAAGGCCGCCTTTTCTCCCATGCCTGTACTACCGATGGCTGTAGACTGGGCTGGGAGTGTGTGGATGACTGGGAAAGTGGTGCTGCAGGTGGAATTACAGCGGGTCTCTGGACAACAGGGCCAGAGGTTCTTCCACGGCGATCCTGGGAGGAAGCCGAACCAGCTGCGTGTGAGCTGGAGGAAGAGGCAACACAAGCTGAAGAGGTGGTAGCTGCCGCTGTTGGTTGGCCTAGCTCTTCAGTGTGTTTTTCTAACTCCGCCGTGTGCCTGGTGCGCACATGTTTCCACATGTTGGAGGTATTGAGGTTGCTGACATTTTTCCCTCTTTTGACTTTGTGATGACACACCTTGCATTTGACATAGCAAATGTCATCTGCAACTGTGTCAAAAAAGGACCAGGCACTGCAAGTCTTGGGAGCGCCCTTTTTGGCTTTTGGAAGAGACATGCTCCTAACGGGTGCCAAAGCGGAGGCTGCAGGATCCGCAGTCTTCCCCCTCCCTCTACCTCTTTGGGCCATACGGGGAATCTCTTCCTCAGAGCTGCTCCCACCACCTTCCTGTCCCTCACGCCAAGATGGGTCAAGGACCTCATCATCTACACTACCCTCTGCCCCCAACTGCTCCTCCTGGGTAGTCTCAGCAGCAGAGCACGCACCAGTAAGTGGCACCTGAGTGTCATCATCAGCTGATGCGGCCTGCGATGTGGTGAACGGAGCCACTGGCCCACCCGCCTCTTCAGAGGAAGAGAGAAAAAGCTGTTGGGCATCACTGCACCCTGCCTCTTCTTCCATTTCTCCAATGCTGCTTGGCTGGCCCCCTGTTTCCAAGCCAAGAGATTCAGAGAACAGAAGTAGAGACGGCTCCTGTCCTGGGCTCTCTGTCTGCCTGGGCAATTTGGCAGGTGGTGAAGAGACAGATGGCTGCTCTCCAGTGCTCTGTGTCTGAGAGGATGTGGCACTAATTGAAGTTGATGCATTAGCTGCCATCCATCCGACAACGGCTTCAATTTGTTCTTCATGCAGCAGCGGTGTACGGCGCTCTGCGACAAAGCTGCGCATGAATGACTGTTCCCTTGTGAAAGTGGGTGCTGATGAGTCACCGGTGCCCGCAGCAGGCACAGAATCCCCACGTCCCCTCCCTGCTCCGCGCCCACGCCCACGCCCACGTGCCTTACTCACTGCCTTCTTCATCTTGGTTGACTGATAAAGATAAGCAGAAAAGTACTAACGGATTTGTGTGCTTATTCCTGAACAACTCCTCCTAACAGGTATAAGAAACACTAATTTTCTAAAGTGTGGACTAGACTTTAATATGAGCTAATGTGGCCTACACAAATGTAAAGTGGTGTCACTGGTGTGTTTGGTGAACTTTATTATTTATTTATTTTTGGGGGGCTGAACTGACAACAGATAGAGCTGCAGTCACACGGAGACCGTGCAGACAGACGTAAATGGCGCTGCAAGGCCCAAAAACCCTCCTCTACGTTATCCTATGTAGTGTTTTTCCACAAATTAGCTGGAGACGGGTGGAAAGACACTAATAGGAATTTTTTGAAAAAATGTGCAGCAGCCTGCACTACTTAAAACAAAATGAAAATTGATTTTGCAGTATGACGCAGTGAAGAACCCTGAGCTGGAGACAACCAGGCTATGGCTGCTCACAGACTACAGGGCGAGCTGCAGTCACACGGAGACCGTGCAGACAGCCGTAAACGGCGCTGCAAGGCCCAAAAACCCTCCTCTACGTTATCCTATGTAGTGTTTTTCCACAAATTAGCTGGAGACGGGTGGAAAGACACTAATAGGAATTTTTTGAAAAAATGTGCAGCAGACTACACTACTTGGAAAAAAAAAAAAAAAGAACAGTATGAGGCAATGAACCACCCTCCCTGAACTGAATACAACCAGCTATGGATGGCCTATGGCTGCACTCAGACTAGAGAGTGGGCTGCACTCACACACACACACACACAGACCTTGCAGATCGCTGTGAAAACAGCGCTACAAGGCAAAAGCAAGGTGAATAGTAGGTGAACACAGCGGTTGCTAAATTAGCCTTTGGAAAGCACAAAGAAGCAAATCGCTATCTCTAAACTGGCCCTCAGTCAGCAAACAGCGTCCTGTCACTAACTGAATTCACAGCAGAGTGATCGCAAAATGGCGCCAGCGACTTTTAAACTGCATCATTACATCATTTCAGCAGCCAATCACAGCCATGCCAGTAGTTTCATGCCCTCCATGCTGAACAGGATGTGCCCACACTTGGAATCATTCTCATTGGCTGAATTTGTGCATTTTGAATCTGGGAACTTCCGATTCCGGTATCCGATATGCGGCAAGTATCGGAATACCGGTATCGGAATTCCGATACCGCAAGTATCGGCCGATACCCGATACTTGCGGTATCGGAATGCTCAACACTAGTAGTGGGGATTGACTAGTGCAATCCTGTTCTTCCCTATGCAGGGCTTATCGCCAGGGTAAGGCAGGGATTACGTTCCTGCTTGGTGATAGGGGCAGAACCTATAGGTAATAGGGACATTTAGGGCAGACAGGGTGACTTTAGATGTGCCTAAGGGTCTCCACTCCCCCCTTCCCTAGTGTTGGGTTTCCTTCCCTGTATCTCTTCGTGTTGCACTTAGTCTTTCCTACACTGCATGACAGTATCCTATAAAAGGGTTCTCCATTTATATTAAACAAAATAAATAAAGGAAATCTAATTATGATTAGTTTCATAAATGTATAGGTATTCTGACCCAATACTGGAGAAACAAAGGGATACAGAACAAGCTTCTGTAAGAAAAATCTCCTCACACTTCTGTCCAATGTCTACATTGTCTTTTTAATTGCTGGTTGCTTTGACCTGAACATACTTATGTTCAGGTCAAAGCAACCATTATTTAAAAAGACTACTGTGACCTGCAGATTATTTGACAGTACTTGGTATAGATTATAATCTACTGTCAAACAATCTCCAGGTCACAGTAGTTGCTCAGCTGTGACATGGTAGACAGCAGTGCAAGCAGCTTCTTCTTTCATCAACACTCCTGCTATTTCTAATATTAGATCCGAAAGACATGGTGGACAACATTGTAAGCAGCTTCTTCTTAACTCACCACCCCTTGTATCTTCAGTATTAGATGTGATATACAGGATGGACAGCAGTGTCACCTGCTTCCTACCTTAGCACTGCTAGTATCTACAGTAATAGATGAGATAGACAGGGTGGAGACCAGTGTTAGCAGGCTCTTCTTACCTCATAACCCTTGTACCTCCAGTATTAGGTGAGATAGACAGGGTGGAAAGCGGTTTGGGCTGCTTCTTGCCTCCATAGAAGTGCAAGTTAGCGCAAAACGGCTGTCAACCTGTGCGGTTTCAAATTGGAAGCCTCCCTGCCTCTGTTTTACATTTATCCATAATAATAGGACATTGTTTGTGGCATGGTGAGTGCCATGCTCTTTGCACATGGTGAATTTGGACATATACTTGACTTTCTGCTGATCGGCACCTGTGTCCCTGGAGTTTTAATAAGCCTTGTGTCCTCGAAGTTGTGCAACGGTGCTGTTTATCTCTCTTTTTCTGTATGTAGGTGTCTTACCTCCACACTTCTAGATTCTCCAGTATTAGGTGAGATAGACAGGGTGGAAAGCAGTGTTTGCTGGCTCTTATTACCTCAGCACCTCTTGTATCTCCAGTATTAGATGAGATAGACAGGGTTGAAAGCAGTTTGAGCTGCTTCTTACCTCAGCATTGCTAGTATTTTGAGTATTAGGTGAGATAGATAAGGTGGAGAGCAGTGTGAGCAGCCTCTTCTTATCTCAGCAATTCTGGTATCTCCACTATTAGATCAGATATGCAGGGTGGACAACAGTGTAAACAGCCTCTTCTTACCTCAACACCCATGGTATCTCTAATAATGGATCAGAAAGACACGTTGTACAGTAGTGCAAGCAGCATCTTCTTACCTCAGCACACCTGGCTTCTCTTTTATTAAGTTAGAAAATCTAGAACACATCTTCCAACATATTAAGAAATGGCCCACAGCTTCTCATTGCACATGTTCACAAGTAGGGTTGAGCGACCTTTACTTTTATAGGATCGGGTCGGGTTTCACGAAACCCGACTTTTTCAAAAGTCGGGTCGAGTGAAATCGGCCGATCCTATAAAAAAGTCGGGGTCAGGGTCAGCCGAAACTCGAAACCCAATGCAGTGCATTGGGTTTCCAATGGTTCCCAGGGTCTGAAGGAGCGGAAACTCTCCTTCAGGCCCTGGGATCCATATTTAAGTGTAAAATAAAGAATTAAAATAAAAAATATCGCTATACTTACCCTCTGACGGGCCCTGGTACTAACCGGGAACCTTCCTTCCTTAGAATCAGCCTTCCAGGACCTTGCGGTGACGTCGCGGTGACGTCGCGGCTTGTGATTGGTCGCGCGGCCGCCCATGTGACCGCTCGCGCGACCAATCACAAGCCGCGACGTCACCGTGACGTCACCAAAGGTCCTGGAAGGGCTGATTCTTAGGAAGGAAGGCTGCTGGAAAGAAGCAGGGCGTGTCCAAGGGTGAGTATATACCTAATAGGAATATACTCACCCTCGGCTTCGTTCCGGCAGCCTTCCTTCCTAAGAATCAGCCCTTCCAGGACCTTCGGTGACGTCACGGTGACGTCGCGGCTTGTGATTGGTCGCGCGAGCGGTCACATGGGCGGCCGCGCGACCAATCACAAGCCGCGACGTCACCGCGACGTCACCGCAAGGTCCTGGAAGGCTGATTCTAAGGAAGGAAGGTTCCCGGTTAGTACCAGGGCCCGTCAGAGGGTAAGTATAGCGATATTTTTTATTTTAATTCTTTATTTTACACTTAAATCTGAATTCTGATACCAATTCCCGATATCTTAAACATATCGGGAATCGGTATCGGAATTCCGAATCCAGATTCAGAAGATCGCCGACTTCATGGCCGACCCCACACAGGGGTCGGGTCGGGTTTCATGAAACCCGACTTTGCCAAAAGTCGGCGACTTCTGAAAATTGCCGACCCGTTTCGCTCAACCCTATTCACAAGCAGTTGTCCTTATAACATTGTAGGTCAGGTTTTGGTTAGTTTAACAGTGCGGAAGTCATTTTGGTGTACTACAGTGAATACCATATACCAAAAGCAAAAAAAAATTCCCAATAGTACTCACAATTTTTTTGAAACACCTGTCCTGATATTCTGGAGTGCACTTCTGAGACTGACCGAAAAGGAATGTCCTATATTGACAAAAATAAGATAAGCACATCCAAAGATAACACATTATTCAAGCTTTAATATAAATCCATATCTTTAAAAGTCCATATGTGAATAGTGATATAGAAACTGCTCTGATGCTCTATGAATAAGGGCTCAGTTAGCACCAAAAATGCATCAGAGCGGTTTCTGTACTACTACTTACATACAATAATTACCCTTAACAAAAACAGTGTTATTTGCAAATCAATAATATATTTGAAATAACAATGTATCAGGAGTGGCGGAGCCACTATACTATGGCCCAAGGAGAGCCTGGAGGGGCGTAACTAGGTGAACACTTGACTCTTCACTAGAGCTCCTGATGGTGTGGTTAGACTTGGCTCCAGATGGACACTAGGTGCTACACCAGGATGGACCTCGGATGCATGGCAGCTGACCCCCAAGAGACATGAAGCTGGTGTAATAGAGGGCCAGGGCCGTAGTCATAGCCGAGGATACAGGGGCATCTGTGCCCTGGCCTCCCTTCACATGAAAATAATGGTAACATTACTTTGCATACCTGTGGCTCCACTTTCTGAGCTGTCAGGGTTCCCTCTGCTCTTCTGTAGGCTCCCTCCAGATGATGTTGCGCAGATTGAGACAGTCTTTTTCTACTTTCATATAAACAACTTTACTATTTTCTTGACACAGCACATCCATATTCTTCACAGCACTTACAACATGTTTCACATTGTACATCTCTTCCTCTTTTCCTGCACTTTCCTCCCTGTCACACAGCACATACCCGGGTCAAATCGTACCTCACGGTTCCTCAGCGTCCTCCCAATTCAGCTTTGCTATTGATAGACCTTCCTTAGTCTATTTCACCCCAGACAAGAGATTATCAGCCTCCGAAATCAGTGGCCACGTGGCGAGTGATATGCCTATCTGTACTGTAATTTGCAGTTACACAGCGCACTCCTGGTCCAAGGTCAATGCATCTGCGAGCTCCCTCAGCCATTTCTGGGAGCATTTTATTATTATTATACATTTTGTATAGTGCCATTTATTCCAGGGCGCTTTACATGTGAAAAAGGGGAAAATATAGATAAATACAATAAACATGAGCAAAAAACAAGGTACATACAAGTACAGAAGGAGGGAGGACCCTGCCCGCAAGTGCTCACAGTCTGCAGGGATGGGTAAGGATACATTAAGAGAGGGTAGAGCCCATGCTATAAGCTGCCACATACTGGAGCTACCTGTGTTTTGTCACTGCTCCTGTCTTGATCCTCCTTTCCCACTGCTGTACTGGCCACTGTTGCTCAGGCCCAATGCTGTGGATGGCTGGGCTCCTCTCTTAATGAACATTGTGTGGTCACTGGTTTTGCCCTGGGCACTTAAGCCCGTGTGGACTGTCTGGGCACCTGGGCCTTCTCCCTAGATTCAGGATATGCTCCTTCTCTTAGCTGCCGCTGACCCCTCCTACATTAACTAGTTCCTAACTATGAGGAACTCCTATCTAGTACTATGTACACTATTCTAAGGTACTCCATCTAGTGGGCAAACTTCAGTACTACACTTTTCCTTATTCAACAGGTACACCAAATAGCAAATATATACATTTAGCAGATTGAAAGACATGACACATATACAAGAAAGACAATATATGAACATATATACATAGCAGCATATAGGGAAATAACAGCAATTACCATATATCAAGAGTACAATTTGAACCAAGTCGGTCCTTAAAGGGATAGGGGCAAGTACCAGTCTTTAGATCCCCTTACATTGGAATGGCCAAAAAAGGAAGGTTTAGCTGGTACAGGCAGGCACAGCAGGAACCCAGGAACAACATGTGCTGGTAGGAACAGCTGATAGACAGGCAGACACTGGCAACTGAGGGTAGGGACGGCAGGGATGCAGACTGGTACTGGCAGGTGCAGTCCGATTCAGCTGGTATAAAGGTGGGTACAGGTAGGTGCGGGCATGTACGGCTGGTATACAGACTGCCACTGGCAAGTGCATGCAGGTATAGCTGGTATACAGGTGGACACAGGCATGTATAGGTGGTATACAGACTGGCACTGGCAGGTGCAGGAGGGTATGGCTGGTACACAGACTGATATTGACAGGTGTAGGCAGGTACAGTTGGAATACAGGTGGAAGCAGGCAGGTGCAGGAACGTATCCTGGAATCCGCAAGCAAGGGCAGGCAGGAACAAGGATGAACAAGTGGGTAGAGGCAGACACTAGAGGGAACTAATAGGTACTGACAGAAACTAACAAATTGGGGACTTGAGCACTAGCAAGCATGCAGAGAAACTGACTATCTATGTTGCTCAGGAACCTCCCATCAGGGGCGTTGAGTAAATCGGCGTCTCTGCCAGGGGAGGAGGAGGGCATGCAGGAATGCTGACACTACAGACAATTTTTTCCATTATTTATTTTTTATATATCTAGAGAACCCCTTTAGAAATACAATGTCTGTATCCATAGGAAAATACAGTAGCGTGGCAAGTAATTCAATTAGCTTATATTTATATCTTGAAAGTACATGAAAAAAATATCTTCCTTGATATGTTTTTGATTTTCAGGCGATAAAAAGAAACATTTGCATGTTGGAGATATTATTTTATTCCAATACCACTTCTTTCCAATTGTCTAGAAATGTTTCAGTGTCAAACACCTATTCTTTTTAAAGACTAAATTTTGCTTGTGCTTTGATCTTAAAATATTGTAGCATGTTAGAATAGAAGAAATGTTGTATTCCCTTAAAAGGTTCCAGGAAAAGACATTAAAAAGATCTTAGTTAACCAGAAAAGCAGATTGCGCTTCACTTGAAAATCCACACAATCTCACAAGGTTGACATACTGTATAATAAAAAATGGACCATGCATGACTGCTTCCTTAGAAGATGACATGAATTTATATGGTACTTAATTTAATGCGCGTCTATTCAATACCTATGCTGTTAGCACTTATCTACCAAAGAGGATTGCGTGGAAAAGTTAAATGCATGATTTTGGGGTACAGTGAAACTGACTTAATCCAGTGCCCCTGTGATCCTATAGGTGCTGCAAATCTATCAAATAATTATAATCTAAAGAGCAGTAGATGGAAGTCCCGTATTTTTTGGATTATAAGATGTATTTTTTTTTCCTCAAAATGTGGGGGGGAAAATGGGGGTTCCTCTTATAAATCAGATATAAATTACTGGCCACGGTGGAGCAGGGTCCCAGGATTGCTGCTGGAGGAGGCAAGAGTGGAGCATTGCTGCAGGCCGCAGGCTGGGATGATGGGGTGTTCAGATGTGCGTCGCGCAGTTGCGGGTGTTCGGTGCTGTGGGGGCTCTGCCGACATTTTGCCCAGAGCCACATCAATTACATGGCTTCCTATGCGGTGGACTCCAGGGAAATGGCTTCTGGGGGCAGCGCATGCACAGATGGATATCTCGGCACCAAGATCTTGGAAGATGAGATCTCAGCGCTGATCAGCACTATGCAATGAATGAACACTTGAATTCCACTATTTCAGTACACATTGAAAACACAAGACACTTAGCTCAGTGGATGTTTGTAGCTGACAAAGATGAATCTACAGAGACACATAACAAGGAAAAAGTGGACTGGGAGTTCTAGCTTATAAGGATGTTCCAGTCTTTGAGAATAGGTCTCAATCCAACACCTGAATTTATGTATAGAAAAATAAGGCTAAAAGCCACAGCCAGCTCACCGACAGACCGAAGGAGCACGGAGATCTCATCCAGCCCAAGACGTGCAGCAATGGAAGATGAGGAAAAGGTGTGTACTCCAGCTCCTAAAATCTTGAAATTCTTTATTGGTGCATATAAATATAGCGTGATTAAAATCCTTGCACAAAGGTGGATGCAGTCATGAGGATAGACAATGCGTTTCGATCTATGCGATCTTAATCATGTCTTAAGATTGCATAGATTAAGATCGCATAGATCGAAACGCATTGTCTATCCTCATGACTGCATCCACCTTTGTGCAAGGATTTTAATCAACCTATATTTATATGCACCAATAAAGAATTTCAAGATTTTAGGAGCTGGAGTACACACCTTTTCCTCATCACCTGAATTTATGACTCACAGTTTGGACACAATTCACATCTCTACCAGACTGACTCCAGATAACTTAACTCCTTAAGGTACCTTCACACTAAGCGACGCTGCAGCGATACAGACAACGATGCCGATCGCTGCAGCATCGCTGTTTGGTCGCTGGAGAGCTGTCACACAGACCACTCTCCAGCGACCAACGATGCCGAGGTCCCCGGGTAACCAGGGTAAACATCAGGTTGCTAAGCGCAGGGCCGCGCTTAGTAACCCGATGTTTACCCTGGTTACCAGTGTAAAATGTAAAAAAACAAACAGTACATACTTACATTCGCGTCCCCCGGCGTTCTGCTTCCCTGCACTGTGTGAGTGCCGGCCCTAACAGCTGTGCTTTCACTTTACGGCCGGCGCTCAGTAAGTGCAGGAAGCGGACGCCGGGGACGCGAAGGTGAGTATGTACTGTTTGTTTTTTTACATTTTACACTGGTAACCAGGGTAAACATCGGGTTACTAAGCGCGGCCCTGCGCTTAGTAACCCGATATTTACCCTGGTTACCATTGTAAAACATCGCTGGTATCGTTGCTTTTGCTGTCAAACACAACGATACACGGCGATCTGACGACCAAATAAAGTTCTGAACTTTAACCAACGACCAGCGATATCACAGCAGGATCCTGATCGCTGCTGCCTTTCAAACTCAACGATATCGCTAATCAGGACGCTGCAACGTCACGGATCGCTAGCGATATCGTTTAGTGTGAAGGTACCTTTAGACTTCATCCCTACCACCTCTCCGTCAGATAGAAAAGCCTTAATTGTTGTACTCTTTTTTAACAGTTTATTTAACAATTTTTATCCTTAACATAACAAGACAATTATGCATTTAGTTAGCCTATATTAGGAACTTACAAAACATTATTTCTGCATCTGACAATTAATTGTGAATGAAGAGTGTTGTCAAAGCCATCACTGAAAAGTCCAATGTGCAATGAATGAAGTGATTCCTAAGTTGTTCAATCAAACATCAAAAATCAAATAATAGTACTATGGAGGAGGTGGGGATAAGAAAAGGGCAAAGCAAAGAAAAAGGAAGGAAGAAAAACAGCAGAAGACCTTTTTTAAGTCCAATCCGAAAGATGACATGAAAAAATACCATATATATCTTTAATAAGACCTTTTGTAGAGGGGTTTTGTTAACAGTGACACTCAAATGGGGTAGAAGCAGAAAATGATGGTTTCGGGAGTCATGTCATCTGTTGGTGTACGTCCACTGTGTTTTATCAAGACCAAAGTCAGCGTAGTCATCTACCAGGAAATTTTAGAGCACTTCATGCTTCCCTCTGCCGACCAGCTTTTTGGAGATGGAAATTTCATTCTCCAGCAGGAATTGGCACCTTTCCACACTGCCAAAAGTACTAATAACTGGTTTAAAAACAACCATATCAGGCTACTTTCACATTAGCGTCTTTGGGCGCAGCGTCGTCGACGGATACCGATGCATGCGTCATGCGCCCCTATCTTTAACATGGGGGGCGCATGGACATGCGCCGGTATGCGTTGTCAAGCGTTTTACGACGCCTGCCTCATTTGGGCGCACCAGACAGGGCGCGGCCAACACTACATGTTGCATTTTTCCTGCGCCAAATTTCCGGTAAACAGCGCATGCAACGCACTTGCGTCGTAAATGCGCCAAAAAACCACATTACTGTCTATGTACAATGCATAGGGCGCAGGTGCCTGCGTTGACCCGCGTTGTTCGACCAATGCGCCTTTTGATTAAAAAACAAGTGATGAAGTGTCTAGACAGTGACAAGACCACCCCATAGATATAAAAAAGGGTGATTGCATTGTATTTCACTTGCCTGCACGTCTGGAAACAGAGAGTACACGAGACACAGCTCTGCCTTCAAGAGATGTAAGTATATAATTTCTCTGCCCATTTTTTTTTTATTCTTTGCAATGTTTGTTGTTTGTTTTGTTTTTTATGTGTGTGACATTTTTTTTTCTTGCAATTTATGGTGGTTTATTTAATTTTTATTGGGATGTTCTGCGTTGACCGCATGCGTAAAAAAACACTGTGTTGTGTATTGCGTTTTGGGTTGCGTTGACGACGCTGCGCCCAAAGACGCTAATGTGAACGTAGCCTCACTGTGCTTGATTTGCAGCAAACTCGCCTGACCTCAACCTCATAAAGAATCTATGGAGTATTGTCAAGAGGAAGATGAGAAACACCAGACCCAACAATGCAGATGAGATGAAGGCTGCTATCAAAGCAACCTGGGCTTCCATAACACCTCAGCAGTGCCACAGACTGATCGCCTCCATGCCACGCCGCATTTGTTGCAGTAGTTGATGCAAAAGGAGCCCCGACCAAGTATTGAGTGCACTTACTGAACATACTGTACATTTCAGCAGGCCAACATTTCGGATGTCAAAATCATTTTTTTAATATGGTGTTATAAAGTATTCTAATTTACTGAGATAATGACTTTAAGGTTTTCATTGGCTGCAAGCCATAATCATCAACATTAACAGAAATGAACACTTGAAATTGATCACTCTGTAAAGACGCTATCTAATATATGAGTTTCACTTTTTGTATTGAAGAACTGAAATAAATAAACTTTTTGATGATATTCTAATTTTATCAGATGCACCTGTATGTTACCCCTATTATCCAGACCTTCCAAATGCTTTTGCTAATCACAAATGGATTCATGCAGTGAAATCGCTGTAGATTGTAGTTGAGACACATAGGTCCCTATTAAATCATGATTTTCCTCCAGAATTTCAACTCTGTGAGATATAAGCTGAATGTCTCATCTAACAGTCGCAATCTACAAATGACATGATTCCTTAACTTCAATTGTGAGGGATTTAAAACCTGCTTTACTTGGGAGCTGTTTCAGGTGCAGGCACCATTTTCTCTCACCCCCAAATCTCCAGGGCCCTGTTTGAAAAAGTCATTGTCCCCCTCTGAATACATAAAGTAACTGTGGTTTATCACATCTTTTGGAAGTTGAGTTAAAATTCCCTAGCCACATGTAGGCCTGATTACTGCCACACCTGTTATCAATCAAGAAATCACTTAAATAGGATGTGTCAGACAAAGTGAAGTAGACCAAAGGCTCCTCAAAAGCTAGACATCATACCATAATTTAAAGAAATTTTGTAATAAACGAGAACCAAAGAAACTGAGATCTATCAGTTTGGAAAGGTTAGAAATTTTTCGGACTACAACGAACCACAGTAACAGCCATTATCCACAAATAGCGTAACCATGGAACAGTGATGAACCTTCAGGGGCAGGCTGGGCTGGGTGGCAGGGAGGCAAAAGCCCCCCGGACTGCTGCCCCAGCAGCTGTGCAGGGCCAGCCACCTATGTAGCTGTATCGGTGAGCACAATGCGCCAATACAGTTACATTCAGCAGCAGAGCAAGGAGAATCGATCTTCCTGCATTGTCACCCGGCCGCTATGAGGCCCCTGGAGGAGGTAGTGGGGGGCCCTGTGCCAGCATTGGGCCCCCCGACCATCATCACAGGGTCAGCTGTATTGCTGGATGCTTGATACAGCTGACCGCATTGATGGGAGAAGGAGTGTTACACTCCACCACCCATCATCCCCCTGTCAGCCTCTGACATTACCGATGCCAACACTGATGGGGGTCACGATGACCTCAGTACTCGGTGCCTGTGGTCCTGAGATGTGTAGGTGATCAGAGCACCATGGGAACAAGAAGGAAGAGAGGTTAGTATTGGATTTTTTTTTTATCGGGTGCATTATACTATGCAGATTGCCTAATAGGGGTGCATTATACTATACAGGCTGCATAATAGGGGTGCATTATGCTACACAGGCTGCCTAATGGGGGTGCATTATACTATACAGGCTGCCTAATGAGGGTGCATTATACTGTACAGGTTGCCTAATGAGGGTGCATTATACTATACAGGCTGCCTAATGAGAGTGCATTATACAGTACTGGCTGCCTAATGGGGTGCATTATATTATACAGACTGCCAAATGGGGGTGCATTGTACTATACGGATTGGTTAATGGGGGTGCATTATACAGTACTGGCTGCCTAATGTGGCTGCATTATACTATGCAGGCTGCCTAATGGGGGTGCATTGTACTATACAGACTGCCTAATGGGGGTGCATTCACAGTACTGGCTGCCTAATGGGATGCATTAAACTATGCAGGCTGCCTAATGTGGCTGCATTATAATATACTGGCTGCCTAATGGGGTGCATTATACTAAACAGGCTGCCTATGGGGGTGCAATATACCTTACAGACTGCATAATGGGGGGTGCATTTTACTATACAGACTGCCTAATGGGGTGCATTATACTATGCATATTACCTATGGGGGTGCAATAAACCTTGCAGACTGCATAATGGGGGGTGCATTTTACTATACAGACTGCCTAATGGGGTGCATTATACTATGCATATTGCCTATGGGGGTGCAATAAACCTTGCAGACTGCATAATGGGGGGTGCATTATACTATACAGGCTGCCTAATGGGGTTGCATTATACTTTACATACTATATAGAAAACAACACTCTTGCTGTGGGCCAGTGACAAATGTCAATAGATAGGATTATTCGTAGTCTTAAAATGGACTTAAATATGTACCAGAAATCCACATCAGAGTAATAGAGGTATCAAAATTCGTCAAAGTTTATTAGAATATCGAATATATATACACAAAAAATAAATATGCACAAAGACAATGGTGAATGGAAGAAAAGGACACCTGAGACTGACAGCGTGTGAGATGAAAAATCACTGCTGGCAAGAAACACAGAGATCCATGCGTCCCTGCTACAGCAGCAAGCCGATATATGCTCCGTGGTCATAAAAAGATAAATCTCAAAAGAGTAAGAGGAGTACCCACATATAAATACACCCACACAGGCGGACGATCCGAATGAAATGACTTCCCGAGGGATAAGTTACAAAGAATGTAATAAGACCAGGGGCATAAATGAATAAATAAGTACCAACAATAGCCCAGATATTTAAAAAAGGTATGCATATACTAGCGATGCTGTTGCATGATTACCTTGTGACATGTTGGTGATAGGGTATCGGCGTGCTGTAAACAGGGAGTGGGGCGTTGACACGCGTTTCGCCGTCTCGGCTTCGTCCTGTTAGTGCATTTGTTTGGAGGCCTAGGCAGGTAAGAATCTCTGCCTTTTGTTGCTGTTTTTTCTATTTTTGGAGGATCTCCGAATCCTCTTTTTGTGCTTTTGCTGTTTAGAGATAGGACTCATAAGCGTGAGGACCCTTGACGTGGGTTATGAGCTTGCGTATTTTGGCCAGAATATAACTAATACCTCACATAATAATTTTTTTATGTGTTTTTTGCATTTTTTTCGGGTTGCAGTTGGGCCCATTTTTTACTTGTAAACTGTGGTGTCTGTGCACATGGGGTGCATTTGGTTAGTGCTGGGCAGGCCCGCCTGATCTAATAGAAGGGTGTCACTACTAGGCCTGCCTGGATGCTGTGCATCTCCATTGTGTGAACAGCGCCACATACAAGTTTTTATGTGCAGCAATGTGCCCAGCAGCCACCCCCTCCATTAGTTTGGTAGCTGGTGAGTGGCTGCCTCATCGGTTATGCTGCACCTGTGTTTTTTCCATTTTAACCACATGGGTCCACTGCATCCTGAGAGTGCATTTGTTTGGAGGCCTAGGCAGGTAAGAATCTCTGCCTTTTGTTGCTGTTTTTTCTATTTTTGGAGGATCTCCGAATCCTCTTTTTGTGCTTTTGCTGTTTAGAGTGTATTTATATGTGGTTACTCCTCTTACTCTTTTGAGATTTATCTTTTTATGACCACGGAGCATATATCGGCTTGCTGCTGTAGCAGGGACGCATGGATCTCTGTTTCTTGCCAGCAGTGATTTTTCATCTCACACGCTGTCAGTCTCAGGTGTCCTTTTCTTCCATTCACCATTGTCTTTGTGCATATTTATTTTTTGTGTATATATATTCGATATTCTAATAAACTTTGACAAATTTTGATACCTCTATTACTCTAATGTGGATTTCTGGTACATATTTAAGTCCATTTTAAGACTACGGATAATCTTATCCATTGACATTTGTCATTAACCCACAGCAAGAGTGTTGTTTTCTATAGGTTTATATGATTTTCGGCTTAGAGGTATGCCCTCTGGTGGCCGAGAGGGCGTTTTTGTTTAGGTGTTATACTTTCCATACTGCCTAATGGGGGTGCATTATACTATACAGACTGCCTAATGGGGTGCATTATACTATACAGGCTGCCTACGGGGGTGCAATATACTATACTGGCTGCCTAATGGGCGTGCGTTATGCTATACATGCTGCCTATGGGGGTGCAATATACTATACAGATGGCCTAATGGGGTGCATTATACTATACTGGCTGCCTAATGGGGGTGTATTATACTATACTAGCTGCCTATGGGGTGCATTATACTGTATTGGCTGCCTATTGGGGTGCATTATACTGTAGTGGCTGCCTATGGGAGTACATTATACTATACTGGCTGCCTAATGGGGGTGCATTATACTATACTAGCTGCCTATGGGGGTGCATTATACTGTATTGGCTGCCTATGGGGGTGCATTATACTGTAGTGGCTGCCTAATTGGAGTGCATTATACTATACAGGCTGCCTAATGGGGGTGTATTATACTATACAGGCTGCCTAATGAGGGTGCATTATACTGTACTGGCTGCCTATGGGGGTGCATTATGCTGTACTGGCTGCCTAATGGTGGTGCATTATACTGTACTGTCTGCCTATGGGGTGCACCATACTGTACTGGTTGCCTATGGGGGTGCATTATACTGTACTGGCTACCTATAGGGCCATCATACTATATATGGGGTTAACTGGGGCCATTATACTATATATGGGAGAACTAGGGCCATCATACTATATATGTGGTGAAAACTGGGGCCATATATAGGGGCAGTGGGGACAATGATATTATATACATACGGCAGTGGGGCCCATCATACTCTATATACGGGGCAGTGGGGACATCACATTGTATATAGGAGCTATGTAGCCATTTTACTATATGGGGAGCTATGAAGTCATCAATGTATAATAAAGGGCTTTGAGGACCACCATATTGTGTATTGGGGCTGTGTATATTGGGGGATCTGTATATGCAGAGCTGTGTGGGCACTCAGGACATTATTTGTTATAAATGGGGACAATAATAGTTTTGATAGGGGTGCTCAGGTTCCAGTATTTTTTTGGGGGTGGGGACATTGTTAACTTGAAATGGACGCTCAAGGGTATTTGTTGCTTGAAGGGGGTACATGGGATATTATATCTTTCAAAGGAGCATACAGGCCTTTGCACAGTGGGGTATTAATACTTTCTATGGGACTCTTTAATTTTTGGGAGAGGGAGTATTCATAGTAATGACACAGTTTTTAAAATATTGGGGTCAGTATTCTATGCCGCATGCAGAGTGGGGAGTTTTGGTAGGTTGGGTATAGATGGAGACACCACTAGAAATGTGAGAAATCAAATGTGTTTTTGTTGTAATCTGTGCAGACGAGTTGTGGCTTGAGAAGTGGTAATGGAGGTCTGGGCGAGATGGAAAAGACGGGAAAAGTGAACAACCCAAATCAGAAAGATAGTCAGCTGTAAGTTACTATATATGACTGTACTGTACTCATGTGTATGTTCTGCAGGACTGGTATCTACCAATATACGGTTACAGTAAGGTGGTGATATTGCTCATTTTAGTAGTCTTTTTTTTTCTTTTTTTATTTAGTAACAGCTAAATTTGTTTCAGTCATTATGTAGTAGAAGGTGTATGTGGGTGTCATTGGTCTCTGGTCATATTATATTATATTATATTATGTGTTCACTGTGTAGTGGTGATGGTGGTGGACATGGAGTAGTTTTATTGTTTTGTTATTTTATAGTAGTAATTTTGATAATATTGGTCTTTGCATTGTATGTTTTTAGTTAACAACAGAGGTATATTGTAATTATACATGTATAGATGCTATTTTAAATGGTTATGGGGGGTTAGATGGGGAGACATGCACTTTGGGGCTTGGACCCCTGAACTTTTAGAACCCTATCAATGTCCCTACCGTACTGTGTGTTTGCTTGTCAGTGTTTCTAGAGATATATGTATGTTTGTAAGTAAGCTCAGTTATGGTTTCACATCTAAGCAGTAAGCTTGGTTCTTGTACTGTATTGATGTTGTAATCTAGATTCTGGCATCATACGCATGCCGTAAGCTTGGTTCTGTGCCCATATATATTTAGTAGACTTAGTAAGCTTGGTTCTGCTCCCTTATCTCCGCAGTAAGCTTGGTTCTGGTCCCATATCTCTGTAGTAAGCTCGATTCTGCTCCCATAGCTCTGTAGTAAGCTTGGATCTGCTCTCTTATCTCTGCAGTAAGCTTGGTTCTGCTCCCTTATCTCTGTAGTAAGCTCAGCTCTGCTCCCATATCTCTGGAGTAAGCTCAGTTCTTCTTCCACAGCTCTGTTGTAAGCTCAGTTCTTCTCCCATATCTCTGTAGTAAGTTTGATTCTTCTACCACCGCTCTGTAATAAGCTCAGTTCTGCTCCCATATCTCTGTAGTAAGCTCGGTTCTTCTCCGACAGCTCTGTTGGAAGCTCTGTTCTGCTCCCTTATCTCTGTAGTAAGCTCGGTTCTGCTCCCATATCTATGTAGTAAGCTCTGTTCTGCTCTCTTATCTCTGTAGTAAACTCAATTCTGCTTCATTATCTCTGTAGTAAGCTCTGTTCTGCTCCCTTATCACTGTAGTAAACTCTGTTCTGCTCCCTTATCTTTGTAGTAAGCTCTGTTCTGCTCCCTTATCTTTGTAGTAATAAGCTCAGCTCCTCTCCAATATCAAAGAAGTAAGCTTTTTCTGCTCCCATGTCTCTGTAGCAAGTTGGATATGCTCCCATATCTCTGTAGTAAGCTCGGTTCTGCTCCTATATCTCTCTAGTAAGGTTGGTTCTGCTCCCTTATCTACATAGTAATCCATCCTTCTCATGTATATGTAGTCAGCTGGCTTCTGTTACAGTATCTATGTAGGCAGTATTAGCTTGGTTCTTCTCCCATATCTATGCAGCAAGCTTCTTTTCTATTTATAAATCTATGTACAAGCCTGTTTTTAAAGCCTGTTATCTCTTTTGCTTTAATGCAGCAGCCAGAGATAAGTAGGGCAAAGGTGGGCGACTACAACTCGAGGGCCACTGGCTTGTGATTGCCCCCCAGGCTGAAAAGTGCTAGCCAGCCCCTGTGATCCTTCCAAAGAGTGACCACAATTACCCCAAGATCGCAGCGATGACTCATCCAAGAGGTCACAAAAGACTCCACAACGACATACAAAGAATTACAGACATCAATTGCCACAGCTAAAGTCAGTGTTCATGACTCCACCATAGGAAATATACTGGCACTTCCAAGCTAGTGTGAACAGTTGCATACTAGGAGCAGCCACCTCTATATACAATATACAAAAGAAGTTGCACTCTGTCGTGCTAGAGCATGTAGACATGGAATGTATGAAATGTGAATAGCAATATTGCTCTGGATAATAAGAAAAAATTGAGATGCTTAGCACATAATTTGGCCAATGCATGCATGCCCAGCAACCAACGACAAGGTGGTCTCAAACTGCTGGGACCCTATGTGTCTAGTGCGAATACCTCTCTTAGGCTGAAGTTTTAATTCATGGGTAAATGTGGATACCTCTCTTTAAAGCTTGTATTTGTGGATAGGCAGGATCCTGCTGTAATTAAAACCACCACTTGCTGAAGGCGGAGTGCTTGGTCAGAGAGCTAACATACAAATGGACTGACAAAAGTTGAACATTTTGGAAGGTGTATGTCTTATTATATCAGCCATAGAAGTAAAACAACATTTCAGAAAAGGAACATCATACCAACAGTAAAATATGGTGGTGGTAGGTGGTGGTCTGGGTCTGTTTTGCTACTTAAGAACTTGGATGACTTGTTGTGGTAAATTGAAGCATGAATTCTGCTGTCTACCAAGAAATCCTGAAGGAGAATGTATAGCTATCTGTTTGTGACCTCAAGCTCAAGAGCGCTTGGGTTATGCAGGAGGACAATGATCCAAAACAGACCAGCAAGTCCACCTCTGAATGGCTTAAGAAAAACAAAATTAAGTCTTTGCAGTCGCTTAGTCAAAGTCCTGACCTAAATCTGATTGAGATGCTCTGGCATGACCTTAAAAAGGCGGTTCATGTTCAGAAACCCTCCAATGAGGTTGTGTTGCATTTCTGTAAAATGAGTGGGCCAAAATTCCTTCAGAGCATTGTAAAAGACTCATTGCCAGTTATTGCAAATGCTTGATTGCAATTGTTGCTGCTATGAGTGGCCCAACCAGTTATTAGCTTTAGGGAGCAATTTCTTTTTCACACAGGGCCCTTAGATTTTGATTTTTTTTTCCCTTAATAATAAAGACCTGCATTTACAAACTGCATTTTGTGTTTACTTGTGATATATTTGTCTAATATTAAAATTTGTTTGGGGGCTGAAGCTTACCCGCTATCTCTCAGATAACTCTCTTCTCGACCCTCTTCAATCTGGCTTCCGCTCTTTACACTCTACTGAAACTGCCCTCACTAAAGTCTCTAATGACCTACTAACAGCTAAATCTAATGGTCACTACTCCATGCTAATTCTCTTGGATCTTTCTGCAGCATTCGACACTGTGGATCATTAGCTCCTCCTCCCTATGCTCCGCTCCATCGGCATCAAGGACACCATTCTCTCTTGGTTCTCCTCCTATCTCTCTGACCGATCCTTCACTGTATGTTTTGCTGGTTCCTCCTCCTCTCCCCTTCCCCTTACTGTTGGGGTTCCTCAAGGATCAGTCCTAGGCCCCCTCCTCTTCTCTTTGTATACTGCCCCATTGGACAAACAATCAGTAGATTTGGTTTCCAGTACCATCTCTATGCTGACGACACCCAATTATACACCTCTTCTCCTGCTTTCACTCCGACCTTCTTAGAAAACACCAGTGATTGTCTTACCGCAGTCTCTAATATCATGTCCTCCCTCTATCTGAAACCGAACCTGTCAAAAACTGAACTCCTCGTGTTCTCTCCCTCTACTAACCTACCTTTGCCTGACATTGCCATCTCCGTGTGCGGTTCTACCATTACTCCCAAGCAACATGCCCGCTGCCTTGGGGTCATCCTTGATTCCGAGCTTTCATTCACCCCCCACATCCGATCACTGGCTCGCTCTTCTTATCTGCATCTCAAAAATATTTATAGAATTCGCCCTTTTCTTACTTTCGACTCTGTAAAAACTCTTACTGTCTCACTTATTCATTCTCGTCTGGACTATTGTAACTCTCTACTAATCGGCCTCCCTCATACCAAATTCTCCCCGCTCCAATCTGTCCTGAATGCTGCTGCCAGGATCATAATCCTCACCAACCGTTACACCGATGCCTCTACCTTGTACCAGTCTTTACACTGGCTACCCATCCACTCCAGAATCCAGTACAAAACTACTACCCTCATCCACAAAGCACTCCATGGCTCAGCACCACCCTACATCTCCTCTCTGGTCTCAGTCTACCACCCTACCCGTGCCCTCCGCTCCGCTAATGACCTCAGGTTAGCATCCTCAATAATCAGAACCTCCCATTCCCGTCTCCAAGACTTTACACGTGCTGCGCCGATTCTTTGGAATGCACTACCTAGGTTAATACGATTAATCCCCAATCCCCACAGTTTTAAGCGTGCCCTAAAAACGCATTTGTTCAGACTGGCCTACCGCCTCAACGCATTAACCTAACTATCCCTGTGTGGCCTAATAAAAAAAAAAACATAATAGGTTCCTCGCATCATGTTCTCATACACTTTATGCAGTCAATAGCCTCTGTGTCTGTACTGCTACATACTTAGGCTGTTAACTGGTTCATGCAGCTTTACATGAACACCCGAGCCTTACACTATGGCTGGTCCAAATAACTAAAGCAATTGTTACCATCCACCTCTCGTGTCTCCCCTTTTCCTCATAGATTGTAAGCTTGCGAGGAGGGCCCTCATTCCTCCCGGTATCTGTTTTGAACTGTGATTTCTGTTATGCTGTAATGTCTGTTGTCTGTTCAAGTCCCCTCTATAAGTTGCAAAGCGCTGCGGAATATGTTGGCGCTATATAAATAAAATTATTATTATTATTAAGTGTGATAAACACTCAAAAGAATAGGAAATCAAGAAAGGGCAAACACTTTTTCTCACAACTGTATATAGCCTCCATCCTGGTATATCTGGATCCCCATCTTGGTATGTACGGATGCCCATCCTGGTATATATGGATTCAGATCTTCGTATGTACGGATGCCTATCCTGTACGGGGGGATGTGGAAACCACAAAAATACGACAAATAAAGGGAAACTAAATGTAAAAAGGCAATCTTTATTAAATGCAAAAACATACACTTAAAAATTTGGACCAAAACATGGAACACAGTGACGAAAATAGTGCAAAATACAGAAGGTTAAGCCTCGGTTTATTGGTCCTTATAGGATTTCTGAGATTATTAATCCGGTGTCTTTTCGATTGGCGCTTCCGGCCTCTTTTGCTATCCATAATGTCTTCCATAGATCTTTATTGCGGAAATATGTGGTGCCCGTTGTTCCCTCTGTTGATCCTCCGGCCCCTGTTTTGGTTGATGGGGAGTTGGAGTATGTGGTTGAGAAGATTTTGGATTCTCGTTTTTCGAGGCGGAGGCTGCAGTACCTTGTCAAATGGAAGGGTTATGGCCAGGAGGATAATTCTTGGGTTTTTGCTTCTGATGTGCATGCTGCTGATTTGGTTCATGCTTTTCATCTGGCTCATCCTGATCGGCCTGGGGGCTCTGGTGAGGGTTCGGTGACCCCTCCTCAAGGGGGGGGTACTGTTGTGAATTCTGCTTTTGGGCTCCCTCCGGTGGTTGTAGGTGGTAATGCAGTTGCCCCTGAGTTGCAGTCCTGGTCAGGTGTATCTGCTGATTGCAGTTCTGACTGGGGTATTTAGGCGTGCAGGATTCATTAGTCCTTGCCAGTTGTCAATTGTTGTTGGGAGGTGTAGGACCTCTGCCTGGTTCCTCCTGCCTTTCTGCCAAATCAGCAAAGATAAGTGTCTGTTTTTTTTTCCTGTGGCACACATGTTGTGTGCTTCACAATTCAGTGCTATTCTTTGTGTTTTCTTGTCCAGCTTAGATTGTGTCAGTATTTTCTCAGTCTTGTTGGATTCTCTGGAGTGGCAGATATACATTCCATGTCTTTAGTTAGATTGTGGAACTTTTTGTATTATCGGCTGTGGATATTTTTGGAAGGGTTTTAATACTGACTGCCTAGTAATCTGTCCTATCCTTTCCTATTTAGCTAGAGTGGCCTGTTTTGCTAAATCCTGTTTTCTACCTGCGTGTGTCTATTCTTCTCCTACTCACAGTCAATATTCGTGGGGGGCTGCCTATCCTTTGGGGGTCTGCTCTGAGGCAAGGTAGCATTCCTATTTCCATCTATAGGGGTATTTAGTCCTCCGGCTGTGTCGAGGTGTCTAGGGTATGTTAGGCACACCCCACGGCTACTTCTAGTTGCGGTGTTAGTTCAGGATTTGCAGTCAGTATAGGTTCCACTGACTCCAGAGAAAGTTTCATGCGGCTCCAAGGTCACCAGATCATAACAGGCACCACCAGAGTCATGGCAACCGCCCAAACACAGAGACGCCGCAGAACGCCCAGAGCAGCGGTGCCCAGCGCGCCTGCGTGCAGGTGACGCCAAAGAGGAGAGGAGACCTGTATCTAGATATAATAGCCATAGTATACTGCACAGGGACGTAATAATATAAGCGGCCGAACACTCCTACCATACCACATATTACCATATTTTACCTCTTGTAAAGGCTCCCAATGTCACCACCGTAATATGCAATAAACCCCACAAGAGACCAATGTGATGAAAGAACACCTGCAAATCAATCATAGCAAAAAAGCTAGGACGAACCTAAACAGACCCAATAAACCAAATATAAAGACAATAGGTGTACAGATATAACTAGTGTTGAGCATTCCGATACCGCAAGTATCGGGTATCGGCCGATACTTGCGGTATCGGAATTCCGATACCGAGATCCGATACTTTTGTGGTATCGGGAATCGGAATCGGAAGTTCCCAGTGTATGGTTCCCAGGGTCTGAAGGAGAGGAAACTCTCCTTCAGGCCCTGGGATCCATATCCATGTAAAAAATAAAGAATTAAAATAAAAAATATTGATATACTCACCTCTCCGGAGGCCCCTGGACATCACCGCTGGTAACCGGCAGCCTGCTTTGCTTAAAATGAGCGCGTTCAGCACCTTCCATGACGTCATGGCTTCTGATTGGTCGCGTGCCGCTCATGTGACCGCCACGCGACCAATCACAAGCCGTGACGTAATTCTCAGGTCCTAAATTCCTAGAATTCGGAATTTAGGACTTTCAAGGACGCCTTGACGATGGCAGTTGGGCTCACACATATTGGCCAATCTATGGGCTGAGTGCCTTATTTTTTACTGTATTTTCCATAGCAATTTTGCAGATGAATATTTCATATATACATAATATACCATTTTTTGTCTTCCCATTTTCTATGGCAGTAATGCAACTTCAATGTTCTAGAGTAATCATTCTTAGCAATTCATGGTGCAACCTTGCACTTTTTCAAATAATATGCTTTTTGGTTGGCACCTGTTCACACTAGCTTAGATGTGCTGGTCTTTTCCTCTATTTGTATCAAATCTTTTTTGGACATGTGCACTCCTACTCCCATCCACCGCAGATGATTTTAAGTAGTTAGCTGGTCCATTCCTGCCCCCAAAATAGTAGGCTTTGTTGCCCAGGAGAGGTGACATATCAGAACAGGGACCCAACTTTGAAGGACACCTTCACATTAGCTTAAATGTGCTGGTCCTTTTCGCTATTGTCCTGGATTTTTTGCTTTTCTTTATTACAGAAAAATAAAGGAGATGACATTAAGTTACACTTATAATATTGTGCATTTTAGTACATCCTTTTTTATTATACTTATAAATTTGAGGTGCTTAGTGCCCATTTTGATCAAATTGTGCAAGCCCATCTGCCAAAGTCAAGGCAACCTCATCAGATGGTGCCCTACACGAACAGGCTAACCTATTTGTTATATTTATATTATTCTTATTATTATCCTCACAATCTATTCATTACTATTACAATATTATTATACTTATTATTGCTATTATTTCTCCAGTACTTTGGGATCACTAGAATTAAAGCTGTTGATCCAGAAGAAGGCAAAACCCACTGGACACATTAAGCCAATTTGTGTCAAGAGGAATAATTCCTTCTTAACCCCAGGAAAAAGCGATCAGTCCAAAAACCCTGGATCAAACCTGCTGATGCCTAATAAAGTGCTGTGCTATTATTATACTATTTCTAAAAATGCTATACTATTATAATTTATATTGCTATTTTATCACCTATTTTTTAAAAAAATATATTTATTTTTGTTTTTTTAAGTTACTATTACTAATATTATGATTATTGTTACCAATATTTCTATTATTTCACTATTTTCTAATAATTAGATACCTACTCCTAATGCTATTGATCCAGAAGAAGGTAAAAAAACAAAAAACCTAGACCCACCTAGTAAAAGATGATGAGTCCTAGAACCCTGGATCAAAAACCCCGATATCTATTAATTATGTCCTAATTACTACAATCAATACCCTAAATATTGTTGTTTCATAATCATTATTATTATTATTATTATTATTATTATTATTATTATTATTATTATTTTCTATGTTATTGTTGTTTTGTGCTATTTTACTGATATTATTCCTATTATATTGCTAATATTCTTCTCTTAATATTTTTTCTAGGTATCCTTGGATGATTGCTATTTTGTTATTTACATTATTGCTAACATTTGTTTTGATATTTTACTAAAACTATAAATTAAATTAAATCCTGTTTCCTAAAGATGTTGAATAAGAAGAAAGAAAAAACCCTGGACACATTCGGCCAATTTGTGTCACGGTGGAAAAATTCCTTCTTAACCTCTGGAAAAGGTGTTCAGTACTAGAGCCCTGCATCAAATTTCCTAATACCTGAATTTTAATGAATATTAACCCCTTTCTGCTATTGGACGTAATATTCCGTCCATGTGGGGTGGGCCCTAATTCCCAAGGACGGAATAGTATGTCCAGCACGATTGGCCGCGCTCACGGGGGGAGCGCGGCCGGGTGTCAGCTGCCTATCGCAGCTGACATCCGGCACTATGTGCCAGGAGCGGTCACGGACCGCCCCCGGCACATTAACCCCCGGCACACCGCGATCAAACATGATTGCGGTGTGCCGGCGGTACAGGGAAGCGTCGCGCAGGGAGGGGGCTCCCTGTGGGCTTCCCTGAGACCCCCAGAGCAACGCGATGTGATCGCGTTGCTGCGAGGGTCTCCTACCTCCTATCCCTGCAGGCCCCGGATCCAAAATGGCCGCGGGGCTGCATCCGGGTCCTACAGGGATTACTTCCGGGTGCCGTGCAGGTGCTGGTAAGCCTGCACGGCTGTAAGTGAGATCGGTGATCTGACAGAGTGCTGTGCACACTGTCAGATCAACGATCTGTAATGTCCCCCCCTGGGACAAAGTGAAAAAGTAAAAAAAAAAATTCCCACATGTGTAAAAAAAAAAAAAGAAAAAAAAAAATCCTAAATAAAGAAAAAATATATATATATTATTCCCATAAATACATTCCTTTATCTAAATAAAAAAAATCAAACAATAAAAGTACACATATTTAGTATCGCCGCGTCCGTAACGACCCAACCTATAAAACTATATCACTAGTTAACCCCTTCATTGAACACCGTAAAAAAAAAAAAAAAAAAAAAAACGAGGCAAAAAACAACGCTTTATTCTCATACCGCCAAACAAAAAGTAGAATAACACGCGATCAAAAAGACGGATATAAATAACCATGGTACCGCTGCAAACGTCATCTTGTCCTGCAAAAAACGAGCTGCCATATAGCATCATCAGCGAAAAAATAAAAAAGTTATAGTCCTCAGAATAAAGCGATGCCAAAATAATTATTTTTTCTATAAAATAGTTTTTATCGTATAAAAGCGCCAAAACATGAAAAAAAAGATAGAAATGAGGTATCGCTGTAATCGCACTGACCTGAAGAATAAAACTGCTTTATCAATTTTACCAAACACGGAATATAAACGCCTCCCCCAAAAGAAATTCATGAATAGCTGGCTTTTGGTCATTCTGCCTCACAAAAATAGGAATAAAAAGCGATGAAAAAATCTCCCGTGCCCGAGCATGTTACCAATAAAAACGTCAACTCGTTCCGCAAAAAACAAGACCTCACATGACTTTGTGGATTTAAATATGGAAAAATTATAGCTCTCAAAATGTGGTAACGCAAAAAATATTTTTTGCAATAAAAAGCTTCTTTCAGTGTGTGACAGCTGCCAATCATAAAAATCCGCTAAAAAAACCCGTTTTAAAAGTAAATCAAACCCCCCTTCATCACCCCCTTAGTTAGGGAAAAATAAAAAAAATAAAAAAATGTATTTATTTCCATTTTACCATTAGGGTTAGGGCTAGGGTTAGGGTTAGGGCTAGGGCTAGGGTTAGGGCTAGGGTTAGGGCTATGGTTAGGGCTAGGGTTAGGGCTAGGGTTAGGGTTAGGGTTAGGGTTGCGGCTAGGGTTAGGGCTAGGGTTGGGGCTAGGGTTGGGGCTAGGGATGGGGCTAGGGTTAGGGTTGGGGCTAGGGTTAGGGTTGGGGCTAAAGTTAGGGTTAGGGTTGGGGGCTAAAGTTAGAGTTAGGGTTTGGATTACATCTATGGTTGTGAATAGGGTTGGGATTAGGGTTAGGGGTGTGTCTGGGTTAGAGGTGTGGTTAGGGTTACCATTGGGATTAGGGTTAGGGGTGTGTTTGGATTAGGGTTTCAGTTATAATTGGGGGGTTTCCACTGTTTAGGCACATCAGGGGCTCTCCAAACACGACATGGCGTCCAATCTCAATTTCAGCCAATTCTGCGTTGAAAAAGTAAAACAGTGCTCCTTCCCTTCCGAGCTCTCCCGTGCGCCCAAACAGGGGTTTACCCCAACATTTGGGGTATCAGCGTACTCGGAACACATTGGAGAACAACTTTTGGGGTCCAATCTCTCCTGTTACCTTTGGGAAAATACAAAACTGGGGGCTATAAAATAATTTTTGTGGAAAAAAAATATTTTTTATTTGCATGGCTCTGTGTTATAAACTGTAGTGAAACAATTGGGGGTTCAAAGCTCTCACAACACATCTAGATGAGTTCCTTAGGGGGTCCACTTTCCAAAATGGTGTCACTTGTGGGGGGGTTTCAATGTTTAGGCACATCAGTGGCTCTCCAAACGCAACATGGCGTCCCATCTCAATTCCTGTCAATTTTGCAGTGAAAAGTCAAACGGCGCTTCTTCCCTTCCGAGCTCTCCCATGGGCCCAAACAGTGGTTTACCCCAACATATGGGGTATCGGCATAATCAGGACAAATTGTACAACAACTTTTGGGGTCCAATTTCTTCTCTTACCCTTGGGAAAATAAAAAATTTGGTGCAAAAAGATCATTTTTGTGAAAAAATATGATTTTTTATTTTTACGGTTCTGCATTATAAACTTCTGTGAAGCACTTGGTAAGTCAAAGTGCTCACCACACCTCTACATAAACTCCTTAGGGGGTCTACTTTCCAAAATGGTGTCACTTGTGGGGGGTTTCAATGTTTAGGCATATCAGGGGCTCTCCAAACGCAACATGGCGTCCCATCTCAATTCCAGTCAATTTTGCATTGAAAAGTCAAATGGCGCTCCTTCGCTTCCGAGCTCTGTCATGCGCCCAAACAGTGGTTTACCCCCACATATGGGGTATCGGCGTACTCAGGACAAATTGTAAAACATCTTTTGGGATCAATTTTCTCCTGTTACCCTTGGTAAAATAAAACAAATTGGAGCTGAAGTAAATTTTGTGTGAAAAAAAAAAAGTTAAATGCTCATTTTTATTTAAACATTCCAAAAATTCCTGTGAAATACCTGAAGGGTTAATAAACTTCTTGAATGTGGTTTTGAGCACATTGAGGGGTGCAGTTTTTAGAATGGTGTCACACTTGGGTATTTTCTATCATATAGACCCCTCAAAATGACTTCAAATGAGATGTGGTCCCTAAAAAAAATGGTGTTGTGAAGATGAGAAATTGCTGGTCAAATTTTAACCCTTATAACTCCCTAACAAAAAAAAATTTTGGTTCCAAAATTGTGCTGATGTAAAGTAGACATGTGGGAAATGTTACTTGTTAAGTATCTTGTGTGACATATCACTGTGATTTAATTGCATAAAAATTCAAAGTTGGAAAATTGCGAAATTTTCAAAATTTTCGCCAAATTTCCGTTTTTTTTCACAAATAAACGCAGGTGATATCAAATAAATTTTACCACTATCATGAAGTACAATATGTCTCAAGAAAACAATGTCAGAATCACCGGGATCCGTTGAAGCGTTCCAGAGATATAACCTCAAAAAAAGGGACAGTGGTCAGAATTGTAAAAATTGGCCCGGTCCATAACGTGCAAACCACCCTTGGGGGTGAAGGGGTTAAACATATTTTATTTTTAATATTATAATATACTTTTATTTTTACTTAATTAGTGAAATCGTTACTGTCTTATGATCACTAATATTACACTTTATACTATATTATAATCGTATAATCTTATTAATACCAGGTCCTTATTCCTAAAGCTGTTGATCCAGAAGAAGGCAAAAACCCCTGAACACATTCAGCCATTTGATGTTATGGGGGAAAATTATTTCTTGATCCCAGGAAAAGGTTATTAGTCCTAGAACCCTGGATCAAACCTGCTGATGTTACTATTATGTCTCTACCGCTATTATACAATTAATGTTACAGTTACTGATCGCATTACAATATTACATACTATATTACTACTCCTAATACTATAAAAGTCTTTATAATGATTTTACTAAAATTTTAAGCTTTTAAAATCTAATAAATACTATTTTATGTCTATTCTTTTTATTATTTTTAGGTTTTAAGCTGTCGATGTTACTACAACTGGAATATTGGTTCCATCGAGTCCATCAGTGTCTTATTGGTTTGAGGAGGATGGTCCAGATTATATTTATTTTTCCTTCGAAGTTGGTGTTGACGTATTTGATGATGGACAGCTGGCGGATCTTGTGTCTTCGTGCTGGCTGGTATTGAACTGTTCTGGCCTTGTTGCTGTTCTTTTGTGCAACTTATTTTGCTTCTGATTTTTTCTCATCTTCTTTCCCCTTGGTGTCTTCTGCCTCATCTTCTTCCATCTCTTCTCCCTCCCAATTCTTCATGGTCTCCTACATTTCCTCTTCTTTTGGCATCTCTGGCGTAGTTGATGTTGGCTCACGTTTTTCTTCATCCAAAGGTCATGTTAGATATTTTTTTCTGAGCTTCACAGTTGGTCAGTATAAGGCACTAAGAAAAGAATAGATTCAGTCAATTGTCTATTGAAACTTTCCTTTACATCTAAGGACAGAACATGAATGACATAATCTGCGGTAAGATCAGGGACCTCCATGTTGAAGATGATTGATGGAAGGAATCAGGTGCAGTACATCAGAAGGAGTTGATCTCTTTCTTCCTTTGTTCTGGGACAAGCTAGAATGAAAACTCAAGCAGATAATGGGATCAATAATACAATGTCAAAAGGCATCAAATGTTTAAACTACAGATAAATATATTTAACCTAACATCAACGTGACCAACGTGAATCTGAATTATTCCCGGCATAGAAGGCATAAAATCTACTATTGAAAACTATTTTCTAACTGACTTTCTGCTCAATCTACATTGTGTTGCAATTCTGTGCAGGACTAATATATGTTCTGGATTATCAATTGCTGGATTTAAACAATGGCACTATATTTTCTGATTAATTAGAAATTATTTTTATATAAAAGGTGCGAAGACACATTCCTAGGAGAGGTAGACGTCCTCAAGATAGCAGAATTTGGTGAGTGTCCACTTATCAATCATCAGTGATGGAGACTAGGACAAGGGTCCATGTATAGTATAATAAAGCTGATGACCCCCCCAGAGATCTGCGGCTCACTGCCATCCTGTATGTGTGCTTGTCCAGCATAACCGTCTGCGGTGAGTAGGTCTATGACCTTTCTGCATTCTTTTCCCGACTGATGCCGTTTATATGTGCTCCCCTCTATCTTTGTTTCTCTGTACTGTAGAAGTCATAGTAAAAGCTATGAATCCAAAAAAGATTTAGTCACAAATCTGATAAAGATACAAACATGGCAGTTTTTCACACATTCATAGTGAACATCCCCCGGTATCAGACAACCATTACACTCATACATGTAAGCAGTATGACCACATGGAGCATAGCCTTTACTGCGTGTTTGTAGAGTCTCTTCATAGTAGAGGCACCGGTATAGGAAGCACCACATGCTAAGCATATGGTGCACTGGATTGAACGGGTGTACATAAAGATATATGACATACATGTATTTCTATATTCTTCATGCCCATAAGTACAGGAAACACATCAAAAATGACCGCCAAAGTGACTTTATTAACAGCACATAAAGCCTAACCCCCATTAACAGTGCCAGGACACTAATCTCATTGACAATAGTGGCAAAAATTTTTCTTCAATAAATAATACTGGCAGGAGAGTGTCCTGTGTAATCCAGTGATACAGTTCTGCTTTCATGTGACCACTAGGGAAATACAGTGCCCCAGTGCTGATAGCTCCTCCTAGTGGCAGGTGACAACTGTGTTCTCTCCTATTTTGAATCTTGGTGAAATCAGTTCCATCAGATGATGGGGTATGGGAGGACTCACAAACATCCATCTTCACTGGTCCTTGTCCTGTAACATACTGAGCATGATTGACAGTTTGCTTTGTTACAATTCAAATCTAGCCATCCTATTGTCTAGTGTCATGTAATGTACTGAGTTTAAAGGAACAGGATGCTCTTATTTTACCAGCCATGCCCTCCTGCCTGGCAGAGTGCCAGCCATCCCCACCTGCCTGCCAGAGTGCCAGCCGTGCCCATCTGCCTGCCAGAGTGCAAGCCGTGCCTGCTTGCCTAGAGTGCCAGCCATGCCCACCTGCCTGCCAGAGTGCCAGCTGTGCCTGCCTGCCAGAGTGCAAGCCATACCCGCCTGCCAGTGTCAGCCGTGCCCGCCAGAGTACCAGTCGTGTTCGTCCGTACTTGCTCGCATCTGTTAATAGTGTTCAGTCCCTCAGTGGGATCAGCTGCCAGAGCCAGACAGCGCCCTGAAGTGGTACCTGGCAGCTTCGTGCCGCACAAGACTGACCTCACCATCAGAGGCTCCAGTGAACACCAAGATAGCTGCTTAGTTAGTCATGCCCCTTCCAAGGTAGTCTCGTTTGTGGCATAGTGGGGCCACAATCCCCTCGCTCACGCCACCCAGTCAGGGCATGAGCGCAACATGCAGCAATAGCAAATATGTGTATTTTTTCATTGTTTTATTTTTCATGGTGCAAAATGGAGGTGATTTGAAATTTTGTGCTTGCTTTAATTTTTTCATATTTTTAAAAACTCTTTTTCACCTTTGCATCTATTTATTAGTGCCTTTAGGGGACATGAGCTGAGAAAGCTAAGAGAGGTATCATGTTAGGTTTAGGGACCCATCAGAGGGGGTACGCCTTGTTAGTGGCTGTTGGGCTCACATGAATTGGCCAATTTAGGCGCTAAGTAGCTATATTTTTTTAATATGCTTACTACAGCAGTAATAAAGTTCCAATTTCATATATTCAATGTTTACATACTATAGCGTTTCAGAGTGAAGCTTTAGTTTGCTAGTTACATTGAAATTTATGTCTTCATAAGTAGCAAATTTAGGTTAATATGTTTTGTGTTTTTATATTAATGAATGAAATTTGACATTTTTGAAGAATTACCAATTTTCAAAATATAAATGCTTACACCCTTGAATCAGATAACTAGTTAATAAATAATCTATCCCATGTGTCTATTTTACGATAGTAGAGGAGTATTGCATTGCATACAAAAAGCAAAGTGCAAAATATTCATTGTAGTGGAATTAAGTAAAAATGTAAAAGTAAGTTTAATAACATCACACAGCCTTTTAGACCCTGCTTATGTCACCATACTGTCATGTCGGACGCTGTTCGTACTAGGGCGTTCGACAGACAGCGGTAATTCCGCTTTTGTCCACTATGTGCTCAGTGGCGTCGGCTAGATTTTGTCTAGCTGGTCCGGGGTTAATTTAGCTGGTGCTAGGATTGGAAGCTAGGTCACGCCCACTGCCTTTAAATTGTTTTTCTGAACATTGGTCGTCGCCGATTATAGCTTCTGTCTTGTGCTTGGTTAACTCGGTCTGGAGTGGTGTTCTAGGAAAAGGAGTATCGTATCTGGTGGTGTATATTTCCCTTTGTCATATCTTCCTCCTTCCTATATTTGTATTTGTTTTGCCCTGTACATTTATTGTGTATTCCTGAGTGACTGCGGCGTGGTATATATTTTCCGTTATCCTTGTCTGTGGTAACTGTGGGTATTGGTTAGTGGTCTCTTCACCGGGTGGTGGGTGGAGGTTTCAGCCTAGGGTTGAAACAGGAGACAGGGTGAGGGTGGAGGCCCAGACATGCACACCATCAGTGTAAACTCTGGGAGAGGGTCAGTCAGGGTTTCCCAGAGTTGAGGGAAATCGCAGGGGCCTGGGTTATTAGCTCTTGCCTACCTAGGCTTCCCGTGACATTATAATCGGCCAACATTATTTGAAATTCCATGGATTCCATGACTTCCGTAACCCACCAGTTGAGGGCGCTGTTCCTACAGGTCACTGAGTTGAGGGGGGCAGTGCAGCAACAGGGACTAGCAGTATCTAATGTGCAAGCTGGAGCGGCAGGTAGAGTTGCTGAGCCTAAGTTTCCTTTGCCTGAAAGGTTTGCTGGGGAACGCAGTTAGTTTGTTACTTTTCGGGAAGCTTGCAAACTTTATTTTCGTATGCGCCCGATCTCCTCAGGTAATGAGGCTCAGCATGTGGGTCTGGTGTTGTCATTACTAAACGGGGATCCTCAAGCATGGGCGTTTTCTTTACCTTCTGATTCTGCTGCATTTAACTCAGTGGAGAGTTTTTTTTCTGCTCTTGGAGACATTTACGATGATCCTGACAAAATGGCTCTAGCAGAATCTAAGATACGCACTATTCGACAGGGGGAGCGTGTTGCAGAGGATTACTTTTCTGAATTTCGCCGCTGGGCGGTCGACACTCAGTGGAATGATCCTGCGCTGCAGAATCAGTTTATTCATGGGGTTTCTGGAAGGGTTAAAGAAGCCCTCCTGATGTACGAGGCTCTGGCTTCTCTGGATTCCGCTATAAGTCTTGTTGTCCGCATTGATCGCCGTTTGCGTCAGGGGGAGCCTGAGACGCCACCTATGGGAGAAGGTGTAGGTTCACGTGAGGTTGCTGCAGGTGAGCCCACAGAGCCTGTGCAAATCTCAGGGGTGTCACATGTTAAGCATCGAGGCCCTGTGCTCAAGAAGCAGGGAGCCTGTTTTTACTGTGATAAAACTGGTCATTTTGTTAACATTTGTCCCCTGCTGTCTAAGGAAAAATGCAACGGTGGAAAACGTTTAAACTCAGAGGGTGTGGAGGAGACCAATATGAGCTTATGCATATCCTCCATGGTGGTTTCTCAATGCATGCTCCCTGCCAAAGTTATTGTCGCTGGCAGAGAGCTGCCAACCACTGTTTTTGTGGATAGTGGTTCTGCCACAAATCTCATTGATGAGGAATTTGCGTGCACAGCAGGTTTTAGGATTGAAAAACTCCCTCATCCTATCCGCGTGGTCACCATCAATGCAGCTCCTCTCTCACAGGGGGAGATTACTGAGTTTGTGGCTGAGGTGAAACTCCACATTGGGGTACTACATTTCGAGCAGGTTACATGTAAGGTGCTCAGGAATCTTCCTGCACAGGTGGTTTTGGGTTTCCCATGGTTGTCTATGCACAACCCGGTTATCGATTGGAAAACTCAGGACATAATTCAGTGGAGCGAATTCTGCCAGGAGAATTGCCTGGCCACATGTGTGTCTGCTGTGACTTCAAGCATTCCTGAGTCACTTCTGGATTTTGCGGATGTGTTCTCTGAGAAGGGTTGTTCAGAGTTGCCACCACATCGCTCCTATGACTGTACTATCAGGTTTAAACCAGGGGCCAAATTTCCTAAAGCAAGGATGTTTAACATCTCCGGTCCGGAGAGACAAGCATTAAATGATTACATTGCTGACAGTTTGAGCAAAGGGCACATCAGGCCTTCGTCCTCGCCTGTGGCAGCGGGGTTCTTCTTCGTTAAGAAGAAAGATGGTGGACTACGCCCGTGTCTGGATTTCAGGGAGTTGAACCAGATTATGGTTCGTGATCCATACCCTATGCCACTGATACCAGATTTGTTCAACCAGGTGGCTGGTGCTAAGTGGTTTACCAAGCTTGACCTCAGGGGGGCGTATAACCTCATAAGAGTCCGTCAAGGTGATTAGTGGAAGACGGCTTTTAATACCCCTGAGGGTCATTTTGAAAATTTGGTGATGCCATTTGGGTTGACAAACGCACCAGCAGTGTTCCAACATTTCATAAATGATGTGTTCTCGTATGTTTTGGGGAAATTCGTTATTGTATACCTGGATGACATTCTCATATATTCTTGTGACCGTGAAACTCATTTAGATCATGTCAGGCAGGTGTTACAGCTTCTCCGTGAGAATAAGCTCTATGCAAAACTTGAGAAATGTGTATTTTCGGTTCAGGAGTTGCCTTTCTTGGGTTATATTGTGTCAGCTTCTGGGTTTAAAATGGACGCCGCTAAGGTGCAAGCGGTGTTGCATTGGGAACGGCCAGATAACCTAAAAGCACTTCAGCGGTTCCTTGGGTTTTCCAACTACTATAGGAAGTTTATCAAGGATTTTTCTATCACTGCTAAACCGCTAACAGACATGACTAAAAAGGGTACCAATTTCTCTGTTTGGCCTGAGGCCGCTGTACGCGCATTTGAATTTCTTAAGAACAGTTTTGTTTCGGCCCCCATTCTTGTGCAGCCAGACATGTCGAAACCTTTTGTTGTGGAAGTTGATGCGTCTGAGGTTGGTGTGGGGGCGGTGTTGTTACAAGGCTCATCCTTAAACGATTTGCGTCCTTGTGCCTATTTCTCCAAGAAACTGTCATCTGCCGAACGTAACTACGATATCGGCAACAGGGAGTTGTTGGCAATCAAGTTGGCCTTTGAGGAATGGCGACACTTCTTGGAGGGGTTGGTTCATCAGGTTACTGTAATTACCGACCATAAGAATTTGCTTTGTTTGGAGTCTGCCAAGCGTCTATCTCCCAGGCAGGCTCGCTGGGCATTGTTTTTCACGCGGGTCAACTTTGTTGTCACTTACAGACCTGGGTCTAAAAACACTAAGGCGGATGCTCTGTCCAGGTGTTTTCCGGGGGGAGAACCTCGGGAAGATCCGGTACCCATCCTCCAAAAGGGTGTTGTGGTTTCGGCTCTCACAACCGAGGTTGAGGCAGAGATTGCCGAGGCTCAGGAGGAGGTACCATCTGAGCTTCCCATCAACAAATCGTTTGTACCGCTTCTCCGCTTAAAGGTTTTGGCGGAGCATCATGATGCTGTCCTGGCTGGCCACCCAGGGGTCAGGGGTACTTTGGAGTTGGTGTCATGTCAGTTTTGGTGGCCCAAAATCTGACAGGACGTGGTCTCATACGTGTCAGCTTGCACCACGTGCACTAGGGCTAAGACGCCCCGCTTTCGTCCTGCTGGCACACTACTTCCTCTTGAGGTACCCAGTAGGCCATGGACGGAGATCTCCATGGATTTTATCACAGACTTGCCCTCCTCAGCTGGGAACACGGTCATTTTGGTGATTTTTGATCGGTTGTCAAAAATGTTGCACTTTGTGTCTTTGCCTTCGTTGCCTAACGCTAAGACTTTGGCTCAGGTATTTGTGCAGGAGGTGGTCAGACTTCATGGGGTTCCGTCTGATATAGTTTCCGATAGAGGTACTCAGTTTGTGGCAAAATTTTGGAAAGCGTTTTGCTCACGGCTGGGGATCAAGTTGTCTCATTCTTCGGCGTTTCATCCTCAGTCGAATGGTCAGACCGAACGTATGAACCAAAATTTGGAGCAGTACTTACGCTGCTTTGTTTCTGATAACCAGGAGGAGTGGTCGACGTTCCTTCCTTTGGCTGAGTTTGTCATCAATAATCACCGCCAGGAGTCTTCTGGGGAGTCTCCGTTTTTTTGTGTTTACGGGCTACATCCTCAATTTTGTACTTTGAGTCAGGGGGGTTCTTCCGGCATCCCTGAGGAAGACCAGTTAGGAGCACAACTGTCATCAGTCTGGAGGAGAGTTAAGCAGCGCTTGTTGAGCGTGGGTGCTAGGTACAAATGTGTGGCTGACAGTAGGCGTGTGCCAGGTCCAGACCTGAGTGTGGATGACTGGGTGTGGTTATCCACAAAAAACATAAGACTCAAAATACCATCCCTTAAATTGGGTCCTAGGTTTATTGGTCCATTTAAGGTCACCGCTGTCATTAACCCAGTAGCTTACTGATTGGAGCTTCCTACCGTGTATAAGAAACACAACGTGTTCCACAGATCGTTGCTAAAAAAGATGGTGGGTCTTGTGGAGGCGACACCGATGCCTCCTCCAGTCTTGGTGGATGGTAATTTGGAATTTGAAGTCTCCAAGGTGGTTGACTCTCATGTAGTGCGCCGCACTTTACAATACTTGGTACACTGGCGTGGTTATGGACCGCAGGAGAGGTCTTGGGTACCAGCCTCGGACATTCATGCGGATCGGCTGGTCAGTATGTTTCATCGCCGCCATCCGGACAAGCCGGGTCCTATAAGTTGTGAGGGCCCTGGGGTCCCTCGTAGAAAGTGGGGTACTGTCATGTCGGACGCTGTTCATACTAGGGCGTTCGACAGACAGCGGTAATTCCTCTTTTGTCCACTATGCGCTCAGTGGCGTCGGCTAGATTTTGTCTAGCTGGTCCGGGGTTAATTTAGCTGGTGCTAGGATTGGAAGCTGGGTCACGCCCACTGCCTTTAAATTGTTCTTCTGAACATTGGGCATCGCCGATTATAGCTTCTGTCTTGTGCTTGGTTAACTCGGTCTGGAGTGGTCGTCTAGGAAAAGGAGTATCGTATCTGGTGGTGTATATTTCCCTTTGTCATATTTTCCTCCTTCCTATATTTGTATTTGTTTTGCCCTGTGCATTTATTGTGTATTCCTGAGTGACTGCGTGGTGTATATTTTCCGTTATCATTGTCTGTGCTAACTGTGGGTATTGGTTAGTGGTCTCTTCACTGGGTGGTGGGTGGAGGTTTCAGCCTAGGGTTGAAACAGGAGATAGGGTGAGGGTGGAGGCCCAGACATGCACACCAACAGTGTAAACTCTGGGAGAGGGTCAGTCAGGGTTTCCCAGAGTTGAGGGAAATCGCAGGGGCCTGGGTTATTAGCTCTTGCCTACCTAGGCTTCCCGTGACACATACCCTGAGGCCTTTGCTTGGCATTTTTGAGAAGGGTCCCTGTCTCTCTGTTAACCATCTAAATGCCACTGTTGCGATTGACAATGGCAACTATTAGGTTAATTGCCCATGATTAGTGATAAAACTGATCATGAATGAGGCAGCAGGACAGGATGTCTGCTATAATATGCTTACGATACGCGCCACATTTGTGCCTGTTTACTAATGCTATTTACATAGTAAGAGAGGCTAAGCGGCACACCATATATATTGGATGCATAAATAGGAATCCTCTCTGTAGTTTATAGAAAAAAAAAAATTTGGCGCTCCAAAAATCAAATGCAAATAGTTTATTATAAGGTTAGTCCATAATAGTGCAAAAACATATTGTAGTTTGATATTAACGTTTTGTCTGTAATGGCCTTCCTCAGAACAAGGTGCTGGTAATCAGAGTGTAAAGCTGATGAAAGTGCAAGAAAAAGACAGCACAAAGGCTCCTTACCGGTGCTTAGAAGAAAGACACAACCGTGCACTGAACAGAGCACTCTTCACCTGAGGAACATCTGATGACATGCCGTTATAGTCACCTGACTGCTCCAGCCAATCACAGGCCTTAGTGGGTTGGTAACGGTACATATCACTTTGATTTCCTGTCCAAATACATACTACTAGAGTGGCCACTACTGGGCATTACAGTAGGTTGGTATAACATTGCCTGCCGTTAATAGAATGTATGCATAAAAGTATATGTTATGGCTACTATACCCAAACCCCCTATGGCTCTTTAAAAAATTGCCACCGCACAATTGAACTCTACTGTAGTCTTTATTCAGTTCAGTAGAACAATTGGGAATCTAAGAGATATGAAAAAGGCCTTAATCTACATTATAAATACTGAATCGATATGATCCCGGGCAGAGATATTTTATGGTTTTATTAAATGATGCTCATTTTGTAGCAGAATACCTGTAATTTGGATTTTTACCAATATTGTCAAAGAAGGATGGTAAATAAAAATGTTTGATATATTCAGTTCAGCAGGAAATCATACGCCTTCATGAGCACATTATAGAGAAAATGCAGGTTCCTTTCCGTTCGGCCTTCACTTCAGAAAGAATTATGTACAAAAATCATTGATCTGAAAAGAAAAAAAGGAATACTATTCAAAATAACAAGATATTTAACAGTAAATGAATATACTGGAAATGTGATGAAATACGCATTTCATTACAAAGAGAATTCATTACAGCAGATGTTCAGTCATGAGCACAGAATTGATTTGTAAGTCAGTAACTAGTGATGGGCAAATGTGCACAGATAAGGTGTTATCCGACCATGCTCGGGTGCCAACATAGTGACTTTGGCGTGCTCAGAAAATATGTTTATGTCCTGTTCGACAGCCACAACATATGCAGGGATTGTGGGTCATGTAAGTGGGTCTCTTTTCACAAAGACTACACCAAGTCGTATCTCTAACTTAAATTGCTGGCTTAATTAATCATTTGTATTTTGCTTGTTTTTCAACTCACTTCTTTTTTTTGTTTTGTGTTGTCCGTTTACAGATTTTCCATTTAACTCAGCAGAAGTAGCTGAACATTTTTCTGCATTATAATATAAAATGTTTTAGCACTTGGTGCATCCATATGCTGGTGCAAGTCAACTAATTCCATCAGTTGGAGGTCACTGCAAAACTGAAATAAATAAGCCACTCCTCTGGATTCAAGACATTCACTCCTATATTGAAGTTAATGTCTAGTGCTGTAAGGGCTGAAACATGTGACAACCTTTATTGGACACAGTAATAGCTTTTCCCTGGTCTTCTTCCAAAAATGTGGTCAGAGCTCCTTGATTTTTTCCAGGCTGACATAATCCTCTACAGCAGACTCTTCTGTCAGAACTAACTCCACCCAAGTCAATGTGCCATGACTCTGTTATCAGGTGTCCTGGGACCAAAGGCACCTACCCTGTCCCTAATGCTAGGGGGCGTACTAGCTCCCCCTGTTCCTCGGGTTACTTCTAAAGGTGAAGATGCCGGGGCCACTTATCTTGCCTTAGTTCCGGAATCTGCCCTCAGTCTGTAACCTTCTAACACCCAGGGAAGAGGGAAGTCATAGTGCATCATAGTACAGCAACCAAATTAACATGGTAATACGAACAGGGATAACAGAGAATATTAAACATACAAATACACACACTAACAGCTCCATAGACTAACATTGGTCTGAGTGAGAGCCGATGTTTTGTTGGATCCTCACCTGCATTAAGGCTGGAGTCAAACCAGTGCATGGCATGTTATGAGAAAGCATCAGATGGAATATGCTAATGACTCTCAGCTCCTGCTCTGCTGCCGAGTGTAATACTACTGTGCTTTGATCCACTCGAACAGCTGCGGAGTAGGCAGAGAAATTAATTTGTCCATATCCTTTGCTGCCGGAGTCGGCGTATATTGCACCGCACTTGGGTGATATCCAAGTGCTGTGCATTGTGTTACTCACATACATAGACTTGTATGGGTGTGAGTGAGCCAAGACTCACTGCCATTCGCAGCATGCTGCCATTGTTCTCTCATGCCTATTCTGCATGAGAAAATAATCACAGATCTGAGCTGCCCCATGGTATAATACTGGGCCAAGTGCTGTGCGATTTTTTTTCTCATAGCACTCGGCCCAGCATAGGTTGTATTATACGGTAGTGTGACTCCGGCCTAATAATGAGAGGTAGATATACAGTTGTGCTCAAAAATTTACATACCACTGCAGAATTTTCACTTTCTTGGCCTTTTTTCAATGAATATGAATGATAGCACAAAAACGTTATCTCCACTCATGTTTATTGGTTGGGTGAAGCAATTTATTGTCAAAATATTGTTTTTTCTCCTTTTAAATCATAATGACAACCCAAAACATCAAAATGACCCTGATCAAAAGTTCACATACCTTGGTGATTTTGGCCTGATAACATGCACAGAAGATGACACAAATGGGTTTGAATGGCTACTAAAGGTAATATCCTCACCTGTGACCTGTTTGCTTGTAATCAGTGTGTTTAAATAAAAGCTGAGTGAGTTTCAGGGATCCAGACAGACTCTTGCATCTTTCATCCAGCTACTAACATTTCTGGATTGTGAGCCATGGAGAAAGCAAAAGAATTGTCAATGGATCTATGGTAAAAGGTAGTTGAACTGTATAAAAAAGTAAAGGGATACAAAAAGATATCCAAGGAATTGATAATGCCAGTCAGCAGCGTTCAAACTGTGATTAACA
The DNA here is from genome assembly GCF_051348905.1 of Ranitomeya variabilis. NCBI lineage: Eukaryota > Metazoa > Chordata > Amphibia > Anura > Dendrobatidae > Ranitomeya > Ranitomeya variabilis. Next base: position 498,971,368 of record NC_135233.1, on the reverse strand, counting down.
AATGTAAAATCAAGGGCTCTGTAAAAACAAAACCACGGTCAGGTAAACCAACATACATTTCGCTCATAACTGCCTGGAAAATTGTCCGGGATGCAAAGAAAAAACCACAAATAACATCAGCAGAAATACAGGACTCTCTGAAAACTAGAGGCGTGAATGTTTCAGGAGGCACTTGAAGAAAAATGGACTGCATAGTCGAGGCACCAGAAGAAAGCCATTACTGCACAAATGCCACAAAGTATCTTGCCTACAATATGTTAAACAGCACAAAGACCAAGCATCAAAACTTCTGGAATAAGGTACAGTGCCTTGCGAAAGTATTCGACTCCCTGGAACTTTTCACCCTTTTCCCACATATCATGCTTCAAACATAAAGATACCAAATGTAAATTTTCGGTGCAGAATCAACAACAAGTGGAACACAATTGTGAATTTGAATGAAATGTATTGGTCATTTTAAATTTTTGTGGAAATTCAAAAACTGAAAAGTGGGGCGTGCAATATTATTCGGCCCCTTTAACTTAATACTTTGTTGTGCCACTTTTTGCTGCGATTACAGCTGCAAGTCACTTGGGGTATGTCTCTATCAGTTTTGTACATCGAGAGACTGAATTTCAAGCTCTCGCCCTGACTGGTGGGCATGAGCTAGGGGGTTTGTGGCCCCACTGTGCCACGAACCAAACTACCCTGGAAAGGGAGTGACTATGACAGCTGCCTTGGTCTTCTCTTGAGCTTCTGATGGTGAGGTCAGACTTGTGCGGCAGACAGCTGTCAGGTGCTACTCCAGGGTGGTGTCTGGCTATGGCTGCTGATCCCACTTGGGAACAGGAACAGGAACACTAGGACAGGTGCGGGCATCAGGCAGGACTGGCAGAAGAGCATGGCTGAAACTCAGGCGAGTAGGCTGGCAAGGCTGAGACAGAGGGCTGGCAGAGACACAGGGCTGGCCAGTATGGCAGAGACACAGGGCTGGCCGGTACAGCAGAGACACAGGGCTGGCAGGTACGGCAGAGACACAGGGCTGGCAGGAATGGCAGAGACACAGGGCAGGTTGGTGTGGTGTAAGAAGGAACAGGTAGGGACCTGTTCACACAGGAGGTGCAGGTATGGATATGATGTATGAAGGAACAGGTTGGGACCTGTTCACACAGGAAGAGAACCGCAAGGCTGCGGATAGGAGTGGTAGAGCAGCAAGAGATAGAGCAGCAACAGAAGCTAAGCAGAGTGGAACTGCAAGGAATGCGGAGAGGAGCTGCAGCAAGAGATTTCTGCAGCAGCAGGAGTGGAGCAGAGTAGAACGGAGCTGAACTGCAGGAGTGCGGAGAAGAGGTAAAGCTGCAAGAGAGTGGAGCACAGGCAAAGTCACAAAGGTACAGAGCAGGCAGAGCCGCAAGAATGCAGAACAAAAGCAAACAAAGAGGACACAAGGAAAGACACAGCAGGGAAATAAGCCACAGACAAGGAGACAGAGGTAGGACAAAGTTCGGACAAGGTAATGGAACATGACAAGGTACAAGAACAATGACACAGGGACCAGGATATTCTGCCTCTTGGAGGACGGACAACAAGATCAAGGCAAGGCTAGAACAGAAACACTGAGACCAGGATATACAGTCTCCTGGAGGGCAGACAGACAAGATCAAGGCAAAGCTAGGAGTAGAACCTCCAGAGAAGGAGGCACACAGAGCAAGGCCTGGCAGCTCAGAAGCAAAACATTAACTGAGTTAACAAATTGCACAGGCCCAGTCCACAGGGTGGAGCTGCCCTAAATACTGGAGGCCTCTTCGTAATTGGTCAGGAACAGATTAGACAGGTACACCCTGATTCCATAAGAACCAGAGAGTTCTGGGGCCGCCCCCTATGCACACAGGCACAAAATATGGAGCCGGCAACAGACAGAACACCCCATGACATGGAGCAATGAGTAAGATGGTGTGTGAGAGATGGGAGGCCATATAGTGATGCCATCAGAGTTGATACACTGAAATTCTTGCCCATTCTTCCTTGGCAAACAGCTTGAGCTCAGTGAGGTTTGATGGAGATCGTTTGTGAACAGCAGTTTTCAGCTCTTTCCACAGATTCTCGATTGGATTGAGGTCTGGACTTTGACTTGGCCATTCTAACACCTGGATATGTTTATTTGTGAACCATTCCATTGTAGATTTTGCTAAATGTTTGGGATAATTGTCTTGTTGGAAGACAAATCTCTGTCCCAGTCTCACGTCTTTTGCAGACTCCAACAGGTTTTCTTCAAGAATGGTCCTGTATTTGGCTCCATTCATCTTCCCATCAATTTTAACCATCTTCCCTGTCCCTGCTGAAGAAAAGCAGGCCCAAACCATGTTGCTGCAAACACCATGTTTGACAGAGGGTATGGTGTGTTCAGGGTGACGAGCTGTGTTGCCTTTATGCCAAACATATCGCTTGGCATTGTTGCCAAAAAGTTTGATTTTGGCTTCATGTGACCAGAGCACCTTCTTTCACATGTTTGGTGTGTCTCCCAGGTGGCTTGTTTCAAAATTTAAATGACACTTTTTATGGATATCTTTGAGAAATAGCTTTCTTCTTGCAACTCTTCCATAAAGGCCAGATTTGTGCAATGTACAACTGATTGGTGTCCTATGAACAGACTGTCCCACCTCAGCTGTAGATCTCTGCAGTTCATCCAGAGTGATCATGGGCCTCTTGGCTGCATCTCTGATCAGTCTTCTCTTTGCTTGAGATGAAAATTTAGAGGGACGGCTGGGTCTTGGTAGATTTGCAGTGTATGATACTCCTTCCATTTCAATATGATCGCTTGCACAGTGCTCCTTGGGATGTTTAAAGCTTTGGAAATCATTTTGTATCCAAATCCAGCTTTAAACTTCTCCACAACAGTATCATGGACCTGCCTGTTGTGTTCCTTGGTCTTCATGATGCTCTCTGTGCTTCAAACAGAACCCTGAGACTATCACAGAGCAGGTGCATTTATATGGAGACTTGATTACACACAGGTGGATTATATTTATCATCATTAGGCATTTAGGACAACATTGGATCATTCAGAGATCCACAATGAACTTCTGGAGTGAGTTTGCTGCACTGAAAGTGAAGGGGCCTAATAATATTGCACACCTCACTTTTCAGTTTTTGAATTTCCACAAAAATTTTAAATAACCAATAAATTTCATTCAACTTCACAATTGTGCACCACTTGTTTTTGATTCTTCATCAAAAATTTACATTTGGTATCTTTATGTTTGAAGCATGATGTGTGGGAAAAGGTTGAAAAATTCCAGGGAGCCGAATACTTTCGCAAGGCATTGTAATTTGGAATGATGAGATCAAAATTGAACTTCCGTGCTTTACAGTAGAAATGGTGTTCCTTTCCATAGGCCTTACAACAAAGAAACAAAGAGAGTCACTATAAGGTATGCACACCAGCCAAAGATATATATATATATATATATATATATATATATATATATATATATATATATATATATATATACTGTATTTTCTGGCGTATAAGACTACTTTTTAACCCCTGAAAATCTTCTTAAAAGTCGGGGGTCGTCTTATACGCCGGGTGCCGTCTTGTACGCCGAGTGCAGATACCAATGTGTATATGGTGGGTGGGGGGGGAGTGGTCCCGATGACGAAGAGGGGGCGTCTCACAGGAAAGTGTGAGTGGAGTATCCCCCATTACCTCATTGTAGCTGCAGCATGGGGTCTCTGTGCTGGGGAGAGGCGGCAGCTGCTGCTCCTCTTTGTGCCGCATGGGTGCTGGGCTGTGGGGTGGTGGCCGCCGCCGCTCCCCAGCACCCCACACTGCAGCTACAATGAGGTAATGGGGGATACTCCACTCACACTTTCCTGTGAGATGCCCCCTCTTCGTCATCAGGACCACTCCCCCCCAAAAGGCACATTAGTCACCGGCCCTACAAGACGACATACGGCGTATAAGAAGACCCCCGACTTTTAAGAAGATTTTATATTTTAACTGGAAAAGTTGGGGGGTCGTCTTATACGCCCAGTCGTCTTATATGCCGGAAAATACGGTATATATATATACAGTACAGACCAAAAGTTTGGACACACCTTTTTCATTTAAAGATTTTTCTTTATTTTCATGACTATGAAAATTGTAAATTCTCACTGAAGGCATCAAAAGTGTGAATTAACACATGTGGAATTATATACTTAACAAAAAAGTGTGAAACAACTGAAAATATGTCTTATATTCTAGGTTCTTCAAAGTAGCCACCTTTTGCTTTGATGACTGCTTTGCACAATCTTGGCATTCTCTTGATGAGCTTCAAGAGGTAGCCACCAGAAATGGTCTTCCAACAATCCTGAAGGCGTTCCCAGAGATGCTTAGCACTTGTTGGCCCTTTTGCCTTCACTCTGCGGTCAAGCTCACCTCAAACCATCTCGATTGGGTTCAGGTCTGGTGACTGTGGAGGCCAGGTTATCTGGCGTAGCACCCTATCACTCTCCTTCTTGGTCAAATAGCCCTTACACAACCTGGAGGTGTGTTTGGGGTAATTGTCCTGTTGAAAAATAAATGATGGTCCAACTAAGCGCAAACCGTATGGAATAGCATGCTGCTGCAAGATGCTGTGGTCGCCATGCTGGTTCAGTATGTCTTCAATTTTGAATAAATCCACAACAGTGTCACTAGCAAAGCAGCCCCACACCATCATACCTCCTCCTCCATGCTTCACGGTAGGAACCAGGCATGTAGAGTCCATCATTTCACCTTTTCTGCATCACACAAAGACACGGTGGTTGGAACCAAAGATCTGAAATTTGGACTCATCAGACGAAAGCCCAGATTTCCACTGGTCTAATATCCATTCCTTGTGTTCTTTAGCCCAAAAAAGTCTCTTCTGCTTGTTGCCTGTCCTTAGCAGTGGTTTGCTAGCAGCTATTTTACCTACTGCACAAAGTCTCCTCTTAACAGTTGTTGTAGAGATGTGTCTGCTGCTAGAAAACTGTGTGGCATTGACCTGGTCTCTAATCTGAGCTGGTGTTAACCTGCGATTTCTGAGGCTGGTGACTCGGATAAACTTATCCTCAGAAGCAGAGGTGACTCTTGGTCTTACTTTCCTGGGGCGGTCCTCATTTGAGCCAGTTTCTTTGTAGCGCTTGATGGTTTTTGCAACTGCACGTGGGGACACTTTCAAAGTTTTCCCAATTTTTCGGACTGACTGACCTTCATTTCTTAAAGTAATGATGGCCACTCGTTTTTCTTTACTTAGCTGCTTTTTTCTTGCCATAATACAAATTCTAACAGTCTATGCAGTAGGACTATCAGTTTTGTATCCACCAGACTTCTGCACAACACAAGTGATGGTCCCAATCCCATTTATAAGGCAAGAAATCCCACGAAATCCCACTTATTAAACCTGACAGGGCAAACCGGTGAAGTGAAAACCATTCCCGATGACTACCTCTTGAAGCTCATCAAGAGAATGCCAAGCGTGTGCAAAGCAGTCATCAAAGCAAAAGGTGGCTACTTTGAAGAACCTAGAATATAAGACATATTTTCAGTTGTTTCACACTTTTTTGTTAAGTATATAATTCCACATGTGTTAATTCATAGTTTTGATGCCTTCAGTGTGAATTTACAATTTTCATAGTTATGAAAATATAGAAAAATCTTTAAATGAGAAGGTGTGTTCAAACTTTTGATCTGTACTGTATATATATATATATATATATATATATATACAGGTCCTTCTCAAAAAATTAGCATATAGTGTTAAATTTCATTATTTACCATAATGTAATGATTACAATTAAACTTTCATATATTATAGATTCATTATCCACCAACTGAAATTTGTCAGGTCTTTTATTGTTTTAATACTGATGATTTTGGCATACAACTCCTGATAACCCAAAAAACCTGTCTCAATAAATTAGCATATCAAGAAAAGGTTCTCTAAACTACCTATTACCCTAATCGTCTGAATCAACTAATTAACTCTAAACACATGCAAAAGATACCTGAGGCTTTTAAAAACTCCCTGCCTGGTTCATTACTCAAAACCCCCATCATGGGTAAGACTAGCGACCTGACTGATGTCAAGAAGGCCATCATTGACACCCTCAAGCAAGAGGGTAAGACCCAGAAAGAAATTTCTCAACAAATAGGCTGTTCCCAGAGTGCTGTATCAAGGCACCTCAATGGTAAGTCTGTTGGAAGGAAACAATGTGGCAGAAAACGCTGTACAACGAGAAGAGGTGACCGGACCCTGAGGAAGATTGTGGAGAAGGACCGATTCCAGACCTTGGGGAACCTGAGGAAGCAGTGGACTGAGTCTGGTGTGGAAACATCCAGAGCCACCGTGCACAGGCGTGTGCAGGAAATGGGCTACAGGTGCCGCATTCCCCAGGTAAAGCCACTTTTGAACCATAAACAGCGGCAGAAGCGCCTGACCTGGGCTACAGAGAAGCAGCACTGGACTATTGCTAAGTGGTCCCAAGTACTTTTTTCTGATGAAAGCAAATTTTGCATGTCATTCGGAAATCAAGGTGCCAGAGTCTGGAGGAAGACTGGGGAGAAGGAAATGCCAAAATGCCTGAAGTCCAGTGTCAAGTACCCACAGTCAGTGATGGTGTGGGGTGCCATGTCAGCTGCTGGTGTTGGTCTGCAGCGCCCCAGAGTTCTGGTCGTTGCAGTACTGTGGATCCGCCACTATGGGGAGCCATGGTGCGTTCGATGGCACTGAAGGAGTTCATCTGACCAGGTATCACAGACACCAATATGTTTCACAGCAGGGCCTCCGGGGGGAGCTAAGGGTTCTATTCATTAGGCCACTCCCCACCATAGTGGGTAAACTGGGGGTCAGGCAGGAAGTTAGAGGAGAAAGCTGACTGGATTGAACGAAGCAACACCTTGTGGCAGAGGGTGTTGTGGAGGAAGAGACAGTAGGGTCTCTGTCAGGGGTGGGATCCTGACAGAGGCTTGGCATTGGAAAGAACGTAACGGGACCGTGCCTGCTCAGCATAGCGGCGGTGCCCAAGAAAGGACTAGAAGCGAGATAGATTGTGCTGAGTGAGAAACAAGATCAAGCAAAAAGGAGAATACCAGTAGGGGTCATGCTGTAGGACCGGAGCAACATCCTACTGAGGCGCATTACCGGTGGCCGGAACGCCGAGGGAGTGGAATAGCATACAGCTTCAAGCCATACTCCAAACAGCGGCAGGGCAGTCAGTTTAAGGCGGGCTGTCTACCACATATCACCTATGAAGTCTTGGGGGGCAATTGCGGGAGAGGGGCGTCTCTAGGGTCCCGGAAGAACTCCAGGCCTACCTGACAAACGGGTGCCGTTCCAACCTGAATAACAGGGAGGGATGGAATACGAGAAGAACATCAGTGAATCGAGTTGTGAGGGAACTTAAGAAACAGACACGACAGTTGTGGGGTACTTTCCGTGAGCACAGCAGGGAAGGACTACAACACATAGCGCTAAGAAGGAGGGCACTGATTTCCACCTGTGAGGAGAACTCTGGAAGTGCCATCGGACCGACCGGACTTGCGCAGCCTGGTGAACCGTATTCTGGACTGCGGACTGAGAGATCTCCAGTAAAGAGGTAAAGAGACTGCAACCTGGTGTCCTCGTTATTTACCGCGACCTGCACCCCACAACTGCACCGCTACACCACCGTTACTGCACCATCATCATCATTTATTGCACCGGACGTCCCCCACTGACGGACAGGGCCACGGACCGGGTCCAGCCACCGTGACAACCCCAAGACTGAAACTCAGAGGCCCGGCTCCGGGTACCCCTAGGCCCTGCGGCGGTGTGGGGGCGCTTCAACTTGGCGTCACGAACAGGATCTACTTGAGCCTGAAGAATCAGGTCATGTGTGCCTAGAGACTGTGATTTATTGTGCTTGAACTGTACTTTATCGAGAGACTGTGTATTGCCATTGACCAAGAGAAGTTCCCGCCAAAAGCCGCCGCCATTGCTACGCCAGCGAGGAAGGAGGGCGTGCTATGGGAGGAGACTACCAGAATGGCGCGAGAAATGGATACCGCCCCCTGCGCTTCTGGCTGCAAGGAGATGACCTGCCCCAAAGCAGAGGACAACCCCCTGATTTGCAACGGCGGGAAGCGGGTGACGGAGAAGCTCGACCTCGGAGAAATGGTGGAGTCAGGTGCATGCACTGCCACCGACTATCAGGCAGCGATGATGAACAGCAAGTGCCTGAGCGAGGAAGGAGCAGTCCCGGCTTACCCTCGTTCACTAGAAGTGGACCCGTGTCCTCTACAGCCGGCGGATCCGAAGCCCTTGGAACAGATAGCGGGGCCGAGTTCCCCAATCCTGGCCTCGGAGTCAGCGGAGGAGGAACCACAGCGAGCGGAACAGCGTTCGAGGACCGCATCGGAGGAGCCGCGGTCCGGGCTGCGGCCGACTCCAGCGTTCTCGTCAATGGACCAGATCGACATCGGTGGAACCACATCAGGTGTAGGTACGGAAGATACCCCTGCCTCCCCGCTCGATCCCACTCCCGCGACCAACCCCCCTCACAACAGTAGCTGCCTCTTGATGGCGGGAATGGTGGCATCATCCCTCGAAGTAATGAAGGGTCTGGTACCCCCGCCACCGACCGCAATGGGAGAGTTCCTAGATGTGAGCTCGGAGGGAGTGATTCTCCGGTGGGAGGCCCCCCGGATTGAGCCGAATGGGGTTTGGAGAAGAGGTCACGCCATTGCCGTGCTCACTTGGGAGCAATATAAACAGTGCCTGATTTCCCAATGGAAAGACTGGAAAGAGATGGGACAAACCCCCGCCGCATCAGCCGTGAACCAGGGTCTGAAGCCTGTACGGTCAGGAGATACCCGCCATCGGAGTGCCCAGGAAGGGTGTGCCCGTAACGTTCGCCGACGTGGACCTGAGAGAGTGTCATCTACTACTTCAGCTGTGATTGAACCAAATGTAGCAGAGCTTACCAACATTGCCACCGCACATGTCATTGCAGCAACTGAGCTGGCAGCTAGGATCCGTCTTCAGGTTCAGGCATCAAGCGGTCTGACTGCACCGGGAAGACCCACCAGTGACACTGGCGCGACATTAGCCGGGAGCCAGGGGCCAAGGCCACCTGAGCAAGAGTAAACCTCGGAAACCTGAAACTGTAAATAGTTAACTGTTTATTTCCTTGCTGTTTTGCTGCTAAAACCCGTCCTGGGTTAACTCTTAAAGGGATCCCTTTGTTTACCCGGGATCCCTATTGCTTTTTATTTTTTTGCTTTCACTTTCATTTTTGCTTTTTGTTCCACAATGTTATAAAAACTGCTGAATCATGAACAGTGCATGATCCAAACTTTCTTGTAAATAGTTTGCACCTTATTAAAGGCGCTTCCTACTGGTTTTATTTAAAGACTCTTTGCGAAGATACCGTTCTGGAACCTTTGCTGAGCAAAGACTGGTAGGCTGAGAAGACGAGCTACCTCAGAAAGACTTGATCCTCTTTTAAAGGGGATGTCCAACAGCGTACTTATGAGAAGATACTGTTTTAGAACAGTAATGCAATGATAATGTTTGAACGAGAAAAGTTGTATGTGTTTTAACTAGTTAAATGTGAAGAAATACTGATGATGATGCTCTGGAAAGAAATGTAACTGTTTTGCATGAAGAAAAGTTATGTGTGTTTAATTTGTTTAAAGTGTGAAACCTAGATAATGTTCTTTAAAAGGAAAGATGCAGAAAGCCCATAGGGGTAGATTTAGAGTTCTGCTTAGTTGAAAGTAAAGAAAGTAGTAATGAAGGTGAGGATAGAAGGTAAACCCTGAGTCCCCATAAGAAAGTTCGTTCGTTACTAAGGACAGAGAGTGAACCCGTAGGGGTTAGGAAGTGAGTCCTGATAGGAGCCAAATAGAGCTGGCTCAATGTTCTCTAATTGAAAGGAATGTTATGTCTATACCATGTATAGTAGCGAAAGGCAGTAGGCCCTGGCTGAACGGGGCGGTCCTGTAATGGAAAGGAGAGGCAGTAGGTCTGGTGCCGTTAGGACAGGCGGTCCTGCAGGTTCAAAGTAGGAGAATGCAAAGTTAAAATACCTTATAATGTGATTATAGGAAGGTCTTTAGCGGATTAAGAGTGTATATCCTTAAAGGCAAAGTTAAATTATTGGTCAATAACGTTTGCACCTAGTAGAATACCCGGTTGGGTAATGAGAGTTAATTGTAGCCTGTTGCTATGATATTTAATTATGTTTGTAACGTTAAAGTGTCCTCACCTCCCATAAAGGGAAGCTTGTTCAAGTATGCTTATTGTTTTGCACTCAACAAAATTGTATGTCTTTTTGCTAACCTGTATTGTTGTTTTCTTCCCAGTCCCGGAGTACTGTGTTTAACCAGGGGGGAGTGCAGCGCCCCAGAGTTCTGGTCGTTGCAGTACTGTGGATCCGCCACTATGGGGAGCCATGGTGCGTTCGATGGCACTGAAGGAGTTCATCTGACCAGGTATCACAGACACCAATATGTTTCACAGCAGGGCCTCCGGGGGGAGCTAAGGGTTCTATTCATTAGGCCACTCCCCACCATAGTGGGTAAACTGGGGGTCAGGCAGGAAGTTAGAGGAGAAAGCTGACTGGATTGAACGAAGCAACACCTTGTGGCAGAGGGTGTTGTGGAGGAAGAGACAGTAGGGTCTCTGTCAGGGGTGGGATCCTGACAGAGGCTTGGCATTGGAAAGAACGTAACGGGACCGTGCCTGCTCAGCATAGCGGCGGTGCCCAAGAAAGGACTAGAAGCGAGATAGATTGTGCTGAGTGAGAAACGAGATCAAGCAAAAAGGAGAATACCAGTAGGGGTCATGCTGTAGGACCGGAGCAACATCCTACTGAGGCGCATTACCGGTGGCCGGAACGCCGAGGGAGTGGAATAGCATACAGCTTCAAGCCATACTCCAAACAGCGGCAGGGCAGTCAGTTTAAGGCGGGCTGTCTACCACATATCACCTATGAAGTCTTGGGGGGCAATTGCGGGAGAGGGGCGTCTCTAGGGTCCCGGAAGAACTCCAGGCCTACCTGACAAACGGGTGCCGTTCCAACCTGAATAACAGGGAGGGATGGAATACGAGAAGAACATCAGTGAATCGAGTTGTGAGGGAACTTAAGAAACAGACACGACAGTTGTGGGGTACTTTCCGTGAGCACAGCAGGGAAGGACTACAACACATAGCGCTAAGAAGGAGGGCACTGATTTCCACCTGTGAGGAGAACTTTGGAAGTGCCATCGGACCGACCGGACTTGCGCAGCCTGGTGAACCGTATTCTGGACTGCGGACTGAGAGATCTCCAGTAAAGAGGTAAAGAGACTGCAACCTGGTGTCCTCGTTATTTACCGCGACCTGCACCCCACAACTGCACCGCTACACCACCGTTACTGCACCATCATCATCATTTATTGCACCGGACGTCCCCCACTGACGGACAGGGCCACGGACCGGGTCCAGCCACCGTGACAACCCCAAGACTGAAACTCAGAGGCCCGGCTCCGGGTACCCCTAGGCCCTGCGGCGGTGTGGGGGCGCTTCAGGTCCACTGTGTTTCATCAAGGGCAGGGTCAATGCAGCTAGCTATCAGGAGATTTTGGAGCACTTCATGCTTCCATCGGCTGAAATGCTTTATGGAGATGAAGATTTCATTTTTCAGCACGACCTGGCACCTGCTCACAGTGCCAAAACCACTGGTAAATGGTTTACTGACCATGGTATTACTGTGCTCAATTGGCCTGCCAACTCTCCTGACCTGAAACCCATAGAGAATCTGTGGGATATTGTGAAGAGAAAGTTGAGAGACGCAAGACCCAACACTCTGGATGAGCTTAAGGCCGCTATTGAAGCATCCTGGGCCTCCATAACATCTCAGCAGTGTCACAGGCTGATTGCCTCCATGCCACGCCGCATTGAAGCAGTCATTTCTGCCAAAGGATTCCCGACCAAGTATTGAGTGCATAACTGAACATTATTATTTGATGGTTTTTTGTTTGTTATTAAAAAACACTTTTATTTGATTGGACGGGTGAAATATGCTAATTTATTGAGACAGGTTTTTTGGGTTATCAGGAGTTGTATGCCAAAATCATCAGTATTAAAACAATAAAAGACCTGACAAATTTCAGTTGGTGGATAATGAATCTATAATATATGAAAGTTTAATTGTAATCATTACATTATGGTAAATAATGAAATTTAACACTATATGCTAATTTTTTGAGAAGGACCTGTATGTATATATGTAAAACAGGAAACTTTATTGGTAACAAAGTTTAAAAACAATTAAAAACAATACAATACAACACTCCACCACATGAGCCCCCACTCTGTGTAAGGTATAGCAATAAACAAAATACACACCTAAACAATCAAATGAATAACAAAACAGAGAAAGATAAACCTAAAATGAAATATAGGCATGTAATACTAGAACACCCACCAGCAGGTAAATAGGACACAGCACCAAGTCAATAAAGGTATAAAGGTATAATTGACATATATATCACATAGACCTAAAAATATAGTCTAGATCCATGAGGGGAAAAAAAAAGTGCTAAGACATGAACACAGGGTCCAATCTGTCAAGTAATACAGACACTGTTAAACAGGAGCAAATAACCTGGAAAGGACTGCCATGCTGGCGGCTGAACATAAGAGTGGGTGGTGGGGGAGTGGACTCCCAACGCGTATCACTGTTACAAGGACAGCTTTGTCAGGGGAAGTGAACTAATGCTACCAGTAGTTTCTATAAATACCTGAATCCTAATGAGTAAACCTCGCCCGGTGTGTGTGGCCGGAGACCGGAAGGAGGGGGCAGCGGCTGTGAGTAATGCGATGCAGAGGTCTCTGTTGTGATATGCCCAGTGCACACGCGCTGTTCAAAAGATCAGCGTGCCGCACTAGACAGGAAATAAAGCGCATGCGCAGCTCCCGAATCAAACTGATCAAGTGGTCTTTCAGGATCTTTTGGATCTTCTACGTGAGAGTGAAGTAGACACAGGTAGGCCTCGTTTTCCCCATAAGAATAAATCCTTGGTTTGTCCATCATTTTCCATCATACGAGCCATACAATTTTTTTTTTAGATGGTTAAAAGAGATATAGAGGCACTGCCCTCAAGGGCTGGGTCCCTAACTAATTTTACATCACTGGAGAGACGTGCCCTCTCTGCTTTAAGATCTAATACTGAATTTTTAATTTGAGAGGCAGACAAAGGGGGGAATGTGGTCCTATGGCCCCATGAATTATATTTGGAAGAAGCTCATAGACAGTTAAACAACCAACAGTTTTATCGCAGATTACCTTCTGATCCCACTGGGATATACGCTACCAAACTGAGGAATCTTATTGATAAGGCTTTCGATTTGGGTATCATAAATGTGGGAGAGCGAAATTTTATTTGGATTGAACAACCGACTGTCTTAACATTCTACATGCTACCCAAAATTCATAAAGACCTGAAGAAACCACCTGGGCGGCCGATCATATCCAGTATTGGTAGCTTATGCGAAAAAGCATGCGTATATATTGACTTCTTCCTGCAACCTTTGATGTCAAGACTACCCTCCCACAATAGGGACTCTTCACATTTTATTAGATCTCTTAAGGGTGTTAAGGGTGTTACCTTGTCCTCGGAGGAATTCATGGTTACCTGCGATGTGGAATCGCTGTACTCGAACATTAACCATGATGATACAAGTGGTTCTGTACTTTCTTGATCAACAACTGAATTCGAACAGACTACATGATTCCTTTATTGTTGATTTATTGTCTTTTGTTCTTAGACACAATTTTTTCATTTTTGACAGGACGTTTTACCTACAGACATCAGGTGTGGCCATGGGGGCGCGATGTGCACCTGCGTTCGCTAACTTATTCTTAGGATGGTGGGAGTCAACCAGGGCCGGCTCCAGGTTTTTGAGGGCCCCGGGCGAACGAGTCTCAGTGGGCCCCCCCCCCTTTAACACGTACCACGATTCATGATGCACAGATAAGAAATAAAAAAGTATAGTACAATGCCAGATTTAACTTCTTACGTGACGCAGCATATAACGCACAGCCCGTGACGCAGCATATAACGCACAGCCCGTGATGCAGCATATAACACACAGCCCGTGACGCAGCATATAACGCACAGCCCGTGACGCAGCATATAACGCACATCCCGTGACGCAGCATATAACACACAGCCCGTGACGCAGCATATAACACACAGCCCGTGACACAGCATATAACACACAGCCCACGTAGTAATAGCACAGCCCCGTGATGTAGTATATAAAATAAGGCAACACCTAAAATGGGTGACACTGGCTGTCTGACTGAGATCAGATTTTGAAAGTAAAAGGGTCAGTGCTCGGTCAAGTCACGCAGCAAACAGGCTCAGGCTCAGCAGCAGGCTGCATCCCATATTCCTCCCCCCTCCCCCCCTGCAAAGTGCAGACGAGTCACTGACTCACTCACTGCTTCGCCGGCCCGTCCATTGCCCTCGTTGTGGACACAGCAGGAGAGGGCGCACCGTCCTCACTGCAGCTGCTGCTCGTCTTCTCCTGCTTGGCGCTGCCACCTGCCGCTGCTGGCCTGGACCTGTCCTCATGTCCTGGATGGTGGACGCTGGAGCTGGACGACGAGCGGCTCTCTCTGTCTTCTTGCTGTTAGGAAGATGAGCCGACCGGAAGTAACAGGAGATGACCCAGCGTCGCCCGGAAGTGTATTGTGAGTGTATCCATGGTGAGGGGCCGGCGGAGGTGAGTATTGCTGCTGCTATTGCAGCTGCGCAGAGCCAGGCGCTGGCGAAACGGCTCAGCCTCAGACAGAGCTCTGACTGTGCCCCCTGCGGCCGAGGCACCGTCGGGCGCCGGGGGTGATGTTGGATGAGTCACAGACAGTCACACACACAGCAGGGATGTAGTGAGTGTACTGTACTACCATAAATGGGGCCCCCCATCTCGCCAGGGCCCCGGCACTTGCCCGGGTACGCCGGGTGCTGACGCCGGCCCTGGAGTCAACAGTCGTCTATACTTCTACCTGGTTTCAACAGAAGGTACGACATTGGTCGCGCTTTATAGACAACATCTTCTTTATTTGGTCTGGCTCCCTGGAAGAGTGTTTGACATTTTTGGATTTCCTCAACCAAAATGCTTTGAACATTTTCCTAACTCATACTTTTTCATCCTCTGCAGTCAGTTTCTTGGACCTGCATATCAAGTGCCGAGATGGCATTGTGTCTACATGTCTTTATCGAAAACCTACAGCTACCAATAGCTTACTGGAGTACCGACGTTTTCATCCCACGCACATAAAGCAAGGTGTCCCAGTCGGGCAATTTCTAAGGGTCAGGCACAACTGTACTGATGACCAAGATTTCCAACGAGAGGCGCTGGACCTTACTAATAAGCTTAAAAGGAGAAATTATCCCAGGAAGTGTATCTCTCGGGCTTATCAGAGGACCAAGACATTGACACGGGATTCTCTTCTTATTCCGAGGGAGAAGATTTCTGATAACCATGTTCGTTTTATTACGAATTTCAATACCAACTGGACACGGGCATGAAATGTCTTACAAGAGCACTGGAGAATTTTGACCACTGATCTACAGACTTCCCAGGTTGTGAGCAAGCGGACACTTTTGACCGCAAGGAGAGCCCCGAATTTAAGGGAAATACTCACGAGGAGCCATTACACTAGGCCCTCATACAGGCTTAATCGAAGTATTATCCTAAAGGGCTCATTCCCATGCGGAGACTGCAATATCTGCCAATACATGCACCCTACTCGTGATGTATTCTGCAATCCGGTTGACCAGACCCAGCACAACCTGGAGACTTATATTAATTGCAAAACAACCAACTTCATATATGCCATCATCTGCCCTTGCTCTCTTGTATATATAGGTCAAACGTCACAGGAATTACGACAAAGAATCCAGGGACATTTCTCAACTATTAATACAGCAGCCACTGATAGTAGTAAAGGTAAGACACTCACGACAGTGGCTTCTCATTTTCTCATTCACCATGCAGGGAGTTACTCTAATACCAGGGTAGTGGGTCTGGAACACATAAAGGGCAATGGTAGAGGTGGCCCTTTACATAAGAAACTTTTACAGGCTGAAAAGTTTTTTTTTGTATTGCATTCTACAGCTCCACAGGGGATTAATGAAGATCTTTTATTTACAGGTTTCTCGGGCTGACCCACTACCAGGATTTTGCCTGATTTTGGTTATTCTCCGGACACACTTTGACCATTGATGAACATTTTCCGATGTCTGGACTTCTTCCGCCTGGATTGAATTAACATCTTTCCTGTGGATTTATATATCACTAGTGACACTTGAAAAAACAGGCCTCTGCCTTTGTCTGTAGTGTCTCACAGTTGGCATTTTTTCTGCATGAATCTTCGTTATACAAGATGGACTATGTTCAATATGCGCATTCATTATGCATTTGGAAATGAATATTTTTCTATTATATGGTTTATTAGTTTTGTATGGTTGTTAAGATTGGCTTGTGTTTTTTTTTTCTTTTTTTTTTGAATCTATGTCCATGTAACCACCAGTTTTTACTATTCATCAGATTTATATACATTGGAATATTTTCTATATAATGGCCATGTCCACCTGTTTGCCTGGTCCGTGCTCTATATAGATACATTATTATCTTTGAGCATGATCTTTTGGGGTTCAGATGTTATATATCTGCACTACTTTTTTTTTTTTTTAAAAGCTGGTACGGCTCTGAACATGGGCACTAGATACGTTTTTGGTGCTCCATTTTATTCCTTGATTTTTGTGGGGCCTCGTATACAGGCACACTAATCTATTGCTGTTCTATTATTTACCATGAAGAGGATATAAATATTATAAATAAACAGAGACGTATTTATTTATTTACTTTTATTAATATCTAATGTATGTTTACAGATATTTTCTTTTTATAGGACATATTCTTCTCCTGGATTTTTCCGGGGCTCTCCGTTTAAATGTTTTTCTTTCTCTTATCCGTGACATCCTTCTTGTTCGTTTTTTCAATTTTATTCTTCCATCTGCATCTTGTATGTTCATTTGCGCTGTCCCTGTATAAGTTCTGGCCTGCATGAGCTCGTTCTGTACACCTGGTTTTTCATCTTTCTGACTCCCAGGAGCTGCACATGCTCTTTATTTCCTGTCTAGTGCGGCACGCTGATCTTTTGAACAGCGCGTGTGCACTGGGCATATCACAGCAGAGACGTCTGCATCGCATTACTCACAGCCGCTGCCCCCTCCTTCCAGTCTCTGGCCACACACACCGGGCGAGGCTTACTCATTAGGATTAAGGGTACTGTCACACAGTGCAATTTTGATTACTAAGATGGTACGATTCGTGACGTTCTAGCGATATCATTACGATATCGCAGTGTCTGACACGCAGCAACGATCAGGGACCCTGCTGAGAATCGTACGTCGTAGCAGATCGTTTGGAACTTTCTTTCGTCGCTTGATCACCCGCTGACATCGCTGGATCGTTGTGTGTGACACCGATCCAGCGATGTGTTCGCTTGTAACCAGGGTAAACATCGGGTAACTAAGCGCAGGGCCGCGCTTAGTAACCTGATGTTTACCCTGGTTACCAGCGTAAACGTAAAAAAAACAAACAGTACATACTCACATTCTGGTGTCTGTCCTCCGGCGTCTCAGCTTCTCTGCACTGTGAGCGCCTGCCGGCCGGAAAGCGAGCACAGCGGTGACGTCTGACATCACCGCTCCGCTTTCCGGCTGTGGTGCTTACACAGTGCAGAGAAGCACAGCGCCGGGGGACAGACACCGGAATGTAAGTATGTACTGTTTGTTTTTTTTACGTTTACGCTGGTAACCAGGGTAAACATCGGGTTACTAAGCGCGGCCCTGCGCTTAGTAACCCGATGTTTACCCTGGTTACCCGGGGACTTCGGCATCGCTCCAGCACCGTGATTGCAACGTGTGACCGCAGTCTACGACGCTGGAGCGATAATCATACGACGCTGCGACGTCACGGATCGTGCCGTCGTAGCGATCAAAATTGCACTGTGTGACAGTACCCTAAGGTATTTATAGAAACTACTGGTAGCATTAGTTCACTTCCCCTGACAAAGCTGTCCTGGTAACAGTGATACGCGTTGGAAGTCCACTCCCCCACCACCCGCTCTTGTGTTCAGCCGCCAGCATGGCAGTTTTTTCCAGGTTATTTGCTCCTGTTTTACAGTGTCTGTATTACTTGACAGATTGGACCCTGTGTTCATGTCTCAGCACTTTTTTTTTCCCTCATGGATCTAGACTATATTTTTAGGTCTATGTGATATATATGTCAATTATACCTTTATTGACTTGGTGCTGTGTACTATTTACCTGCTGGTGGGTGTTCTAGTATTATATGCCTATATTTCATTTTAGGTTTATCTTTCTCTGTTTTGTTATTCATTTGATTGTTTAGGTGTGTATTTTGTATATTGCTATACCTTAGGCCTCTTTCACACGTCAGTGTCTCCGGTACGTGTAGTGACAGTTTTCTCACATACCGGAGACAATGACACACATAGACCCATTCAAATGAATGGGTCTATGCACATGTCTCCGTGTTTTCACGGATCGTGTGTCCGTGTGCAAAACACGGAGACATGTCCGTGTTTCTCCGGCAGCACGTACAGCAGTACGTCCTGCACACGTGCACACGGAGAACAGTGTGCACTCTCCTCCGTGTGAACATACCTCCCGCAGGAGAGACAGCGCTACAGTAAGCGCTGTCCCCCCCGCTGTGGTGCTGAAGGTGGCATTCATCTCTTCTCCCCCGCGGGAGAGAAGAGATGAATGATCAATTTTGGGGGGGTTTTTTTGTTAAAAATAAAGTTGCTGAGACCTCCTGCCTCCCATCCCCAGTGCGCCGCCCAGCCCCTTGCAGAAGAAATACTCACCCGGCTCCCGCGATGTCTCCTCTCTCCTCTCAGCGCTGGCCCCTTCTCCTGTGTGAGCGGTCACGTGAGACCGCTCATTACTGTGAGGAATATGCACATATTCCTCACTGTAATGAGCGGTCCCACGTAACCGCTCACACAGGAGAAGGGGCCAGCGCTGAGAGGAGAGAGGAGACATTGCGGGAGCCGGGTGAGTATTTCTCTGCAAGGGGTCGGGCGGCGCACTGGGGATGGGAGACAGGAGGTCCCAGCAACTTTATTTTTAACAAAAAATAAATAAAAAAATTGATCATTCATCTCTTCTCTCCCGCGGGGGAGAAGAGATGAATGCCGCCTTCAGCACCACAGCGGGGGGGACAGCGCTTACTGTAGTGATGTCTCTCCTGCACGGTCCGTGTGGTCCTCAGGCGGCACACAGGCTGCACATGGATGCCGCACGTGTGCCACACTGATGTGCCACGTGAGCACACGGACACATGGACACAGATAACTCCGGTACTGATTTCTCCGGTACCGGAATTATCTGGACGTGTGAAAGAGGCCTCACACAGAGTGGGGGCTCATGTGGTGGAGTGTTGTATTGTATTGTTTTAATTGTCTTTAAACTTTGTTATATATATATATAATAAAGTTTCCTGTTTTATATATATATATATACATATATATATATATATATATATATATATATATATATCTCTGTTATGAACTGGTGGCCTAGGAGCAGCATGAGATGTACTCTGGAGAATGTGGTAACTGTACTGACCGCAGACCCTGGACTTAACACCGCAACTAGAAGTAGCCGTGGGATGTACCTACCAATCCTAGACACCTCGACACAGCCGGAGGACTAATTAACCCTATAGATAGAAAAGGGAAAACTATCTCGCCTCAGAGAAAATCCCCAAAGGATAGGCAGCCCCCCACAAATATTGGCTGTGAGAGGAGAGGAAAAAACATACACAGGCTGAAAACAGAATTAAGCAAAGGAGGCCAATCTAGCTAGATAGAAAAGATAGGACAGAGAACTATGCGGTCAGTATTAAAATACTATGAAATGTCCACCACAGATAATACAAAAAAACTCCACATCTAACTAAAGACATGGAGGGTAAATCTGCCTCTCCAGAGATTCCAGCTTGGCTGCATAAATCCTTACACAGACAAAGCTGGACAAGAAAAAACATGCAATGCACTGAACAATGAGGCCCACAACATGTGGGCAGAAAAACAAGCAGAACTTATCTTGTAGAAATGAACTGCAAGCAGGAGCGACCAGGAAGGGATGTGAATCCTCCAGAAACAATGAACAACTGGCACTCACTAAAGGGTGAAGCCAGACTAAATAGCCCCGTCTGAAGTGGACGCACCTGATGACTGCTGTGAAGGACAAACAGCAGCACTACCACTTATAACCACCGGAGGGAGCCCAAGAGCAGAACCCACAACAGAATTCACAACATATATCTTCGGCTGGTGTGCATACCTTATAGTGACTCTCTTTGTTTCTTTGTTGGCATGCTCCGTTACATGTTCACTTGGTATGCACCCCCACTGACCTTATAGAGTTATTTGAGTTTGCTGTGCACCAGATTGTTTTACTTTGCATAGGCCTTATTGACCTCTGTCCAATTGTAATGCTTATGGTTGTGGTTATGGTTATCATTCATATTCTCTGAAAAAAAGGCCAATAAAGCAAAAATTCTGCCATCGTATGTAAACTTTTAAGCACAACTGTAGCAGAGATCTGTTTGATTTATGTCAAAAGTAACAGGAAAGCCAATTATTCAAAGGTGTTACACAGAATCCACACCAGGTAAATGATAGTAAAATCTGAAAACTATTTAGAAAGCTATTTTAATTTCAATTTAGAAAACAAGTAAACAATCTACAGATCATTGTGTCTATATCCATAGTAGGGTGACATATAATTTTGCATCAATCCTCTTCACTATTATATGCTTGTATAAAGTCTTGTGTACTCTTACAATGTAAAGAAACACAGTAAAGTCAGCTCTCTACCAGCATACTGTGATCCAGACTTGCACTCATATCCTAAAAGATTCATGACATAATCATCCAAAATTGTTATCCACTATATATCCAATATATTAGATAAAGATGATCGCAACTTTTGACATTCAAATTCCAAGGTTTTAAATACTTCCTAAAAAAAATTGATTTGCAGGGAATCGTTTCACTATGAATTGCAAAATTGCAAAGCTTTCAATTACCCTGAAAATATGAGTGCAACAGTCTGAGGTCTCACATAGTTGTATTCAACACCATTAAAGCTTTTTACCCCAAACACAGCCTTAGTAATTTTAAAATGACCTCACTATAGAAATGTTTGCTAACCTAACTTCGCACTTTTGTTTTCTGTACTGTAAAACCATCATGCTGGCTTGCTGCTTTCTAGTGCATTTAGAATGAAGAAAAAAATGTGATCAAATGCAGCAGACTGATGCCAGTTAAGTATTATCACTGATCAATCACACTGGCACTCCTGATAGCACATTTTTCCCCCATGAACCAGCTCTATTTGTTGTTCATAGACTACTACACTTATCCTCTACTGTTGTTGCACAACAAGTTATTGCCTGGAGTAATTGCCCAATGTTTTGGGCCTTTGCTTGTTATCTCTACTGATAAACTGTGAGGTTTGATGTCCTGTAAGTATTTTAAGTCCTTCTAAAATGGCTACTACATTCTATGCCTCAGCTTTTAAACAGACTATGACAGTCCTTGCTGAAAATATTATAAACATAAGGATGAATGACCTCGGGGAGATCAAAACATCCAACACCGCGGAGACACCATATAATAAACAGCTATATTTACTCGGTGCGTTCCGCTAGCCGTAACACACCATCACGTGTTTCTCAACGCAGTGATCCAGAACACTGCCCCCATCCCTTAAGGGAAATATGCAAATGCATGTAGAAAAGCCGCAGAGACACCATCACGTGTTTCTCAATGCAAGCAATGAATAGCCAGGTCTTTCACCGGGAAGGAACAACCACGGGAAGGGCAGCATCCAATAAAGGAAAACCACCTATGCCAAAACATGGTATCCATCCACAGACAGCTGTTTCAGAGTATTTGCCCCTCATCAGTGTGGAGTAGGAAACTGGCTATTAGGAGCAGTGTCTGGTAAAAAGACTATAAACATAAGGATGAATGACCTCGGGGAGATCAAAACATCCAACACCGCGGAGACACCGTCACGTGTTTCTCAATGCAGTGATCCAGATCACTGCCCCCATCGCTTAAGGGAAATATGCAAATGCATGTAGAAAAGCCGCGTAAACACCATCAAATGTTTCTGAACGCAAGCAATGAATAGCCAGGTCTTTCACCGGGAAGGTACAACCACAAGAAGGGCAGCATCCAATAAAGGAAAACTACCTATGCCAAAACATGGTATCCATCCACAGACAGCTGTTTCAGGGTATTTGCCCCTCAACAGTGTGGAGTAGGAAACTGGCTATTAGGAGCAGTGCCTGGTGAAAAGACTATAAACATAAGGATGAATGACCTCAGGGAGATCAAAACATCCAACACCGCGGAGACACCATCATGTGTTCCTCAACGCAGTGATCCAGAACACTGCCCCCATCCCTTAAGGGAAATATGCAAATGCATGTAGAAAAGCCACGGAGACACCATCATGTGTTTCTCAACGCAAGCAATGAATAGCCAGGTCTTTCACCGAGAAGGAACAACCACGGGAAGGGCAGCATCCAATAAAGGAAAAACCACCTATGCCAAAACATGGTATCCATCCACAGACAGCTGTTTCAGGGTATGTGCCCCTCATCAGTGTGGAGTAGGAAACTGGCTGTTAGGAGCAGTGCCTGGTGAAAAGACTATAAACATAAGGATGAATGACCTCAGGGAGATCAAAACATCCAACACCGCGGAGACATCATCACGTGTTCCTCAACGCAGTGATCCAGAACACTGCCCCCATCCCTTAAGGGAAATATGCAAATGCATGTAGAAAAGCCACAGAGACACCATCATGTGTTTCTCAACGCAAGCAATGAATAGCCAGTTCTTTCACCGGGAAGGAACAACCACAGGAAGGGCAGCATCCAATAAAGGAAAACCACCTATGCCAAAACATGGTATCCATCCACAGACAGCTGTTTCAGGGTATTTGCCCCTCATCAGTGTGGAGTAGGAAACTGGCTGTTAGGAGCAGTGCCTGGTGAAAAGACTATAAACATAAGGATGAATGACCTCGGGGAGATCCAAACATCCAACACCACGGAGACACCATCACATGTTTCTCAACGCAATGATCTAGAACACTGCCCCATCCCTTAAGTGAAATATGCAAATGCATGTAGAAAAGCTTTTTACCCCAAACACAGCCTTAGTAATTTTAAAATGACCTCACTCTAGAAATGTTTGCTAACCTAACATCACACTTTTGTTTTCTGTACTGTAAAACCATCATGCTGGCTTGCTGCTTTCTAGTGCATTTAGAATGAAGAAAAAAATGTTATCAAATGCAGCAGACTGATGCCAGTTAAATATTATCACTGATCAATCACACTGGCACTCCTGATAGCACATTTTTCCCCCATCAATCAGCTCTATTTGTTGTTCATAGACTACTACACTTATCCTCTACTGTTGTTGCACAACAAGTTATTGCCTGGAGTAAAGGTACCATCACACTCAGCAACTTTGCAAAGAGAACGACAACAATTCGTGACGTTGCAGCGTCCTGGATAGCGATCTCGTTGTGTTTGACACGCAGCAGCGATCTGGATCCCGCTGTGCCATCGCTGGTCAGAGCTAGAAGTCCAGAACTTTATTTCGTCGCCAGGTCGGCGTGTATCGTCATGTTTGACATCAAAAGCAACGACGCCAGCAACGAGTATGGGGGCATCGCAGCATCTCCTTCTAGCCAGTCGGTACACTCCGGCTGTTTGACATGGAGCTAACAACCAGCGAGAACGAGAAGTGAGTCGCCGTTACGTCACTGGATCACTCTTGCATTGTTCTGGAGTTGCTGTGTTTGACGTCTCTACAGCGACCTAAACAGCGACGCTCCAGCGATCTAGTTTAGGTCGGCTCGTTGTCTATATCGCCGCAGCGTCGCTGAGTGTGACGGTACATTAATTGCCCAATGTTTTGAGCCTTTGCTTGTTATCTCTACTGATAAACTGTGAGGTATGATGTCCTGTAAGTATTTTAAGTCCTTCTAAAATGGCTACTACCTTCTATGCCTCATCTTTTAAACAGACTATGACAGTCCTTGCTGATAGGCTTCACTATATTATGTGATAGCTGCAAGACATCACATGGAAGCCCATGTGGTGCACCTGAGGTCATATAAGACTTCTTTGGCATATGCAATCTACTGCAATAGGTAAAATAGAAGAAGACTTTTTTTATGATTCACGCAAATTGAATCACAAATTTTTCTAATTTGTCTATACGTGCAAATTTTATAAACATTGACACCAATTCAATTCTCATCAAATTAAATTGATCATTGCTAAAGTAAGTCTAGGAGTTTGTGCTCAGCCACGTCTAAGGTTCAGAGGCTCCTGCTTTGTTTTTACATATTACAACATGGGATAAAAGTGATATTTTATCGAAATGAATTTTTTTTTCTGGATCTTCTACTTTCACATTATTTTTCTTTATTCACAGATTAAGATCTTTGTATACAGGCATGGCAATGTTACCACTCCCTATGTCTGTGATGGACAATGTGCTCTCCGATTTTCTGCAAACAGTGTTCTTCTTTAGCTAAATGTGCCAATGACTGCACTGCACTGAAATACTGCTGCTATCTCTCATCTCCAATAATGCGGTGTTCCTGTGTTAACTAGTGTAATCCAATGATATTATCAGGTATTATGTAGACTCAGACAAATTTCCTGAAGTTCAGTGTTCTCTTTTTCCATGAATAATTCAGACCAACTAAGTAAAAGCATTTGACATATTTGTCATGAAATCTATAGCTTAACATTTGTGCTGCCTAAATACACCACATGACAGTATATAGGTTACATTCACTGCAGTATACTCTCATTTATCTATATGCTAGCAGAATGTAATATTAGTAATAATAATCACATTAAAGTCTCAATAGGCCAGAAAAGACAATCAACATCTTATTAATGACTCCATAAAAAAACAGGTGGAAAAAGTTGAATCAGCAATTCCTGTAGATGCAAAAATCGGGACCTAGCTAAAGAACAAATTAAAATCAAAAGTGATACATTGAAAAGGTAAGGGTTTTCACATTCATTTTCATGCAGTTTTTGAAGGCAGGAAAAATAAGCCTAAAAAACAAGTACAGTTCTAGTGGGGAGATGTATAATCTTGATGAGCAAATTTTGGCAAAAAAATGCCTTTCATACAGTTAGGTCTATATATATTTGGACAGAGACAACATTATTCT
The DNA here is from genome assembly GCF_051348905.1 of Ranitomeya variabilis. NCBI lineage: Eukaryota > Metazoa > Chordata > Amphibia > Anura > Dendrobatidae > Ranitomeya > Ranitomeya variabilis. Next base: position 498,946,020 of record NC_135233.1, on the reverse strand, counting down.
AATTTTGGTTCTAGACATTACCACAATAAATTTTAAACAAAACGATTCAGATGCAGTTGAAGTTCAGATTTTCAGCTTTCATTTGAGGGTATCCACATTCAAATTGGATGAAGGGTTTAGGAGTTTCAGCTCCTTAATATGTGCCACCCTGTTTTTAAAGGGACCAAAAGTAATTGGACAGATTAAATAATTGTAAATAAAATGTTCATTTCTAGTACTTGGTTGAAAATCCTTTGTTGGCAATGACTGCCTGAAGTCTTGAACTCATGGACATCACCAGACGCTGTGTTTCCTCCTTTTTGATGCTCTGCCAGGCCTTCACTGCAGTGGTTTTCAGTTGCTGTTTGTTTATGGGCCTTTCTGTCTGAAGTTTAGTCTATAACAAGTGAAATGCATGCTCAATTGGGTTGAGATCAGGTGACTGACTTGGCCATTCAAGAATATTCCACTTCTTTGCTTTAATAAACTCCTGAGTTGCTTTGGCTTTATGTTTTGGGTCATTGTCCATCTGTAGTATGAAACGACAACCAATCAGTTTTGCTGCATTTGGCTGGATCTGAGCACACAGTATGGCTCTGAATACCTCAGAATTCATTCGGCTGCTTCTGTCCTGTGTCACATCATCAATAAACACTAGTGACCCAGCGCCACTGGCAGCCATGCATGCCCAAGCCATCACATTGCCTCCGCTGTGTTTTACAGATAATGTGGTATGCTTTGGATCATGTGCTGTACCACGCCTTCACCATACTTTTCTCTTTCCATCATTCTGGTAGAGGTTGATCTTGGTTTCATCTGTCCAAAGAATGTTCTTCCAGAACTGTGCTGGCTTTTTTAGATGTTTTTTAGCAAAGTCCAGTATAGCCTTTTTATTCTTGATGCTTATGAGTGGCTTGCACCGTGCAGTGAACCCTCTGTATTTACTTTCATGCAGTCTTCTCTTTATGGTAGATTTGGATATTGATACGCCGACCTCCTGGAGAGTGCTGTTCACTTGGTTGGCTGTTGTGAAGAGGTTTCTCTTCACCATGGAGATTATTCTGCGATCATCCACCGCTGTTGTCTTCCGTGGGCACCCAGGTCTTTTTGCATTGATGAGTTCACCAGTGCTTTCTTTCTTTCTCAGGATGTACCAAACTGTAGATTTTGCCACTCCTAATATTGTAGCAATTTTTCAGATGGGTTTTTTTCTGTTTTCGCAGCTTAAGGATGGCTTATTTCACCTGCATGGAGAGCTCCTTTGACCGCATGTTTACTTCACAGCAAAACCTTCCAATTGCAAGCACCACACCTCAAATCAACTCCAGGCCTTTTATCTGCTTAATTCAGAATGACATAATGAAGGGATTGCCCACACCTGTCCATGAAATAGCCTTGGAGTCAATTGTCCAATTACTTTTGGTCCCTTTAAAAACAGGGTGGCACATGTTAAGGAGCGGAAGCTCCTAAACCCTTCATCCAATTTTAATGTGGATACCCTCAAATGAAAGCTGAAAGTCTGAACTTCAACTGCATCTGAATCGTTTTGTTTAAAATTCATTGTGGTAATGTCTATAACCAAAATTAGAAAAAGGTTGTCTCTGTCCAAATATATATGGACCTAACTGTATGTTTTAATAGTTGATAAAGCAAACAACTCACTTTTAGCAATGTTCCATACAAAATAAATGGGGTTTCGATTCCAAGTTATACCAATGAACTGTGCATTTTTATTGACCCTTTGTCAGTTTCATGTTCTTTAGACAATTCTGCACCTTATACGACAAGGCAGTGTTCATGGTCTAAACACAGTGATTTAGTGGGAAGGGGGTTGGCCTACCTCGGAATCACAAAAAATGACAAAATGATGTGAGGCACATATTAGAAGAAAAATATAGCGTTTTTTTGATCAAAGAGTGCAAAAGTCAGCCAACCGCATAAAAGTGTACCTAAATATGGATGATCACTATCACTAATGTCCTACAGCTCCATGTGCCAAACCGGGCCTCATCTGTATCAGAGATCTCCAAGGCTCAACACCCTTAGCCGCCCTTGAAGAAAATTGAAGCAATATCCAATGTGTAGGTCTTCAGTAAAAATAGAAACTTTATTAAGCAGTTTAAAAAATCCATAAAAGTTGCAGCTATGTGCTTAGGGTGACATCAATGGGCAAAATCAGCAAACACTTTTTGGATTGTAATCCTTATTCATGATCCTTAGCCACCCATCTCATTTTTCCAAGACAAGGTTTTAATTGTGAGCAATGCCTGATTTCCTTTCACTCACCATTCAGATGAGTCTTAGTTTGTCATAGGACATTAGCTATAGGGAACATTCATATTAGGGTACACCTTGACATGGTTGGATGGCTTTTGAACTTTTCACTTAAAAAATGCTAAATACCTTACGCTTTTAACGTCTACAGAAATAGCATTGTTCCTTGCGGAGAGTGACATGATAAGCATGTCGAGGTGAGGAGACTTAAAGCCGCAATGCTCCTCTGAGAAATATGCAAATTGTCTCTTCAGAGAGGAAGAGGACTAGAACTCTAGTGCCACCTATTGGAAGTAGCAATCCTAACAGTCAATGTCGACCCTTTAATGAGCCTTGTCACATGACTTAGGATAAGAGCCAAACAAGATCTCAATTTGCAGACACTGTGTTTCGGGGTACTGCCGATTGAGATTTGGTTTGGCTCTTATCCTAAATCATGTGACAAGGCTCGTTAAAGGGTCGACATTGACTGTTAGTATTGCTATTTCCAATAGGTGGCACTAGAGTTCTAGGCCTCTTCCTCTCTGAAGAGACAATTTACAGAAATAGCAGAGTTCATGTACTCATTAATTGCCATGTATATGATGCACATATTCCACTGTATTTCCTGTGAGCTTGAGCAGTCACTTGACTGCATGTATGTGATTTGCATGTCTGTGATCACATGCTAGATTTTTCTCCCTTTCTTAGTGCTCTAGCAGATAAAAGTTTAGTCGGAATGTGACTGCAAATATGCAAATCATGCACATGTGGTCATATGGGTAATATAGGAGAAACGTGACAGTTTGCACATAGTACATTGTCATAATTTGACATTCTTTAATTAGAAAGAATGACTACAGACTTTTCTTCTTAGATTGGACAACTTCTGGACAGCTAACCTACCTTCTGATATAATGCATTTTAACCCCTCTATGTAGTAATATCTCTGGAATGCTTCAACATATCCCATTGATTTTGAGACTGTTTTTTGTGACACATTATAGTTTATGATAATGGAAAACTTAGGTTGATATGTTTTGCATTTATTTATCAAAAAATTGGCAAAAAAATTAAATAATTCACAATTTTCAAATTTAGAATGATTATCCCTTTAATCCAGATAGCCATACCACACAAAAACATTATTAAATAACATTTCCCACATGTCTGCTTTACATCAGCACCATTTGTAAAATGCTGTTTTATTTCATTAGCATTTTAGGAGGTTTAAAAATGTAGCTGTAATTTTTCATTTTTTTAAAGGAAATTTACAGAACTCGTTTTTTATAAGGACATGATCAGTTTTGAGGTGACTTTGGGGGTCCTATATAATGGAAACTCCCAAAAGTGATACCATTTTAGAAACCTCACCCCTGAACCTATTCAAAATTGTTTTAAAATATTTCATTAACCCTTCAGGTACTTTTTAGGACTTAATACTTATATACTTACATTTGTGAAGAAAAGAAGAAGGCACTCACCGATCCAAAACTTCCAACTCTTTATTGTGAAATCCTCATTTAAAATTCATGGCCGGGGAGAGTTAGGAATGGAGCTGTTGTGAGCAGGGACAGACGACGGCCGTTTTGCGCTGTGCTTGCTCTTCTACTGACCCATAGAAGCGCAAGCACAGCGCGAAATGGCCGTCGTCTGTCCCTGCTCATAACAGCTCCGTTCCTCACTTTCCCGTCCATGAATTTTAAATGAAGATTTCACAATAAAGAGATGGAAGATTTAGATCAGTGAGTGCCTTCTTCTTTTCTTCACAAATAGAAGCACATTACATTGTTGTTTTCTGGAAGAGCACCTGCGATCATGCAGCATGGCTGATAATAATTACCGTATATACTCGAGTATAAGCCGACCTGAGTATAAGCCGACCCCCCTAATTTTGCCACAAAAAACTGGGAAAACTTATTGACTCGAGTATAAACCTAAGGTGGAAAATGCAGCAGGTACCGGTGAATTTCAAAATTAAAAATAGATACTCCATACCATTCATTATGGCCCCATAGATGCTCCACATAAAGCTGTGCCATATATACAATGCTCTGCACCGTTGCCCCATAGATAGCTGTGCCATATAGTGCTCTGCACCGTTGCCCCATAGCTGTGCCATATAGTGCTCTGCACCATTGCCCCATAGCTGTGCCATATAGTGCTCTGTACCATTGCCCCATAGCTGTGCCATATAGTGCTCTGCACCGTTGCCCCATAGCTGTGCCATATAGTGCTCTGCACCATTGCCCCATAGCTGTGCCATATAGTGCTCTGCACCGTTGCCCCATAGCTGTGCCATATAGTGCTCTGCACCGTTGCCCCATAGCTGTGCCATATAGTGCTCTGCACCATTGCCCCATAGCTGTGCCATATAGTGCTCTGCACCGTTGCCCCATAGCTGTGCCATATAGTGCTCTGCACCGTTGCCCCATAGCTGTGCCATATAGTGCTCTGCACCGTTGCCCCATAGCTGTGCCATATAGTGCTCTGCACCGTTGCCCCATAGCTGTGCCATATAGTGCTCTGCACCGTTGCCCCATAGCTGTGCCATATAGTGTTCTGCACCATTGCCCCATAGCTGTGCCATATAGTGCTCTGCACCGTTGCCCCATAGCTGTGCCATATATATAGTGCTCTGCACCTTTGCCTCATAGCTGTGCCATATAGTGCTCTGCACCATAGCTGTGCCATCTAGTGCTCTGCACCATTGCCCCATAGCTGTGCCATCTAGTGCTCTGCACCATTGCCCCATAGCTGTGCCATCTAGTGCTCTGCACCATTGCCCCATAGCTGTGCCATATAGTTCTCTGTTGTGAAATTGGATTTTGGGCTCCCCCGGTGGCCACTGGTGGAATTGAACTTGTGTGCATCATCCCCTCTGTTCACCTGTTCCCATCAGGATGTGGGAGTCGCTATTTAACCTTGCTCCTCTGTCACTTCCATGCCGGTCAACATTGTAATCAGAAGCCTTTCTGTGCATGTTCCTGCTACCAGACAACTTCCAGCTAAGTCGGACTTTTGTCCTTGTTTGTTTTTTGCATTTTGTTCCAGTTCACAGCTGCAGTTTCGTTTCTGTGTCTGGAAAGCTCTTGTGATCTGAAATTGCCACTCTGATGTTATGAGTTAATACTAGAGTCTTAAAGTAATTTCAGGATGGTGTATTGATAGGGTTTTCAGCTGACCATGAAAGTACCCTTTCTGTCTTCCTGCTATCTAGTAAGCGGACCTCGATTTTGCTAAACCTATTTTCATACTACGTTTGTCATTTTCATCTTAAATCACCGCCAATATATGTGGGGGCCTCTGTCTGCCTTTCGGGGAAATTTCTCTAGAGGTGAGCCAGGACTATATTTTCCTCTGCCAGGATTAGTTAGTCCTCCGGCCGGCGCTGGGCGTCTAGGGATAAAACGCAGGCTACGCTACCCGGCTACTGTTAGTTGTGCGGCAGGTTTAGTTCATGGTCAGTTTAAGTTTCCATCCTTCCAAGAGCTAGTTCCTATGTATGCTGGGCTATGTTCTCTTGCCATTGAGAACCATAACAGTTCTCTGCACCGTTGCCCCATAGCTGTGCCATATATATAGTGCTCTGCACCGTTGCCCCATAGCTGTGCCATATATATAATGCTCTGCACCATTGCCCCATAGCTGTGCCATCTAGTGCTTTGCACCATTGCCCCATAGCTGTGCCATATAGCGCTCTGCACCGTTGCCCCATAGCTGTGCCATATATATAGTGCTCTGCACCGTTGCCCCATAGCTGTGCCATATATATAATGCTCTGCACCATTGCCCCATAGCTGTGCCATCTAGTGCTCTGCACCATTGCCCCATAGCTGTGCCATCTAGTGCTCTGCACCATTGCCCCATAGCTGTGCCATCTAGTGCTCTGCTCCATTGCCCCATAGCTGTGCCATATAGTGCTCTGCACCGTTGCCCCATAGCTGTGCCATATAGTGCTCTGCACCGTTGCCCCATAGCTGTGCCATATAGTGCTCTGCACCGTTGCCCCATAGCTGTGCCATATATATAGTGCTCTGCACCGTTGCCCCATAGCTGTGCCATATAGTGCTCTGCACCATAGCTGTGCCATCTAGTGCTCTGCACCATTGCCCCATAGCTGTGCCATCTAGTGCTCTGCACCATTGCCCCATAGCTGTGCCATCTAGTGCTCTGCACCATTGCCCCATAGCTGTGCCATATAGTGCTCTGCACCATTGCCCCACAGCTGTGCCATATAGTGCTCTGCACCGTTGCCCCATAGCTGTGCCATATATATAGTGCTCTGCACCGTTGCCCCATAGCTGTGCCATATATATAATGCTCTGCACCATTGCCCCATAGCTGTGCCATCTAGTGCTCTGCACCATTGCCCCATAGCTGTGCCATCTAGTGCTCTGCACCATTGCCCCATAGCTGTGCCATCTAGTGCTCTGCACCGTTGCCCCATAGCTGTGCCATATAGTGCTCTGCACCGTTGCCCCATAGCTGTGCCATATAGTGCTCTGCACCGTTGCCCCATAGCTGTGCCATATAGTGCTCTGCACCGTTGCCCCATAGCTGTGCCATATAGTGCTCTGCACCGTTGCCCCATAGCTGTGCCATATAGTGCTCTGCACCGTTGCCCCATAGCTGTGCCATATAGTGCTCTGCACCGTCCATTATTGCCCCAAAGCTGCTGCTGCTGCAATAAAAAAACAAACAAACACATACTCACCTCTCTTGCTTGCAGCTCCTCACGTCCCGTCCCGGCATCTCTCTGCACTGACTGATCAGGCAGGGACGGCGCGCACACTATATGCGTCATCGCGCCCTCTGCCTGAACAGTCAGTGAGGAGAGACGCCGGGAAGATGGCCGACGCCCGGCTTGTGGAACGCGGACAGGTGAATATATCATACTTACCTGCTCCCGGCGTCCCGCTCCTTCCCCCGGACAGCTGGTCTTCGGTGCCGCAGCCTCTTCCTCTGTCAGCGGTCACCGGCACCGCTGATTAGAGAAATGAATTATGCGGCTCCGCCCCTATGGGAGGTGGAGCAGCCTATTCATTTCTCTAATGAGCGGTCCCACGTGACCGCTCAGGGGAAGAGGCTGCGGCACCGAAGACAGTGTGACAGGCAGGGGGAGCGCCAGGAACGCCGGGACTAGGTGAGTATATGACAGTGCTCACCCGCCGACTCCACCACCGATCATGACTCGAGTATAAGCCGAGAGGGGCACTTTCAGCCCAAAAATTTGGGCTGAAAATCTCGGCTTATACTCGAGTATATACGGTATATTGTCATATAACACCTGAGAAAATAATTTTTTGGATACCTCAGCGATTCAGACAGTGCCGTCTACTATTTGTTTTGTCGGCATCTACTTATATACTTACATTCTTATTTTCCACCATAATTTGCAAAAAAAATCTTGCCAAATCAGACAGGCTAATTTTCTGGATTTGTTTTCTCAATTTTGACACTCATAGTTGTGGTCTAACTAGGATATCAACTACCGGCCTCTCTCATCTTTTTAAGCAGGAGAACTTGCACAATTGGTGGCTGACTAAATACTTTTTTCCCCACTGTACATCCTAGAACGGTTTGTATGTGATCTAACACGTACTATTACTTAGTTGTATTCCTCTCATTCTGTAGATGTAATTTTTGTTTTTCTTGCCCAAATGAAGAATCTTGCATTTATCCCTGTTAAATATCATTCTATTAATTACAGCCCCTTGTTCAAGCTTATCTACATCCTTCCGTATCATTTCCCTTTCTTTTCTAGTGTTAGCTATCCCTACTAGCTTTGCATCGTCTGCAAATTTGATTAGTTTACCTTCAGTTCCTTTATCTACATCATGTATAAAAATGTTGAACAACACTGGGGCCAGGAGGGAACCTTGTGGTACTCCACTTGAAACACTCTTCGAATTGGATGTGCAACTGTTTATCACCACTCGTTGAGTATAATTACTGAGCCAGTTATGAATCCACCTAACAGTAGCCTTGTCAATCCCATACTTGGTCATTTTTCCAATTAGGACAATATGAGATACTTTATAAAAAATGCTTTTCTGAAATTAAGATATACTATGATACTTTATAAAAAATGCTTTTCTGAAGTTAAGATATACTATATCTACCGCATTTCCCTGATCCACCTAGTTAGTGATTCCATCATAAAACGAAATTAGATTAGTTTGGCATGACTTGTTTGCTACAAACCCATGCTAGCTCTGGTTAATTACTGTATTCTTATCCAAGTACTTATATACATGCTGTTTAATAATATGTTCAAAGATTTTTCCTGATTAAAAGGAAGTCTCGCTGGCCTATCATTTCCTAGCTCCATCTTCTTTCCTTTTTTGAAGATAGGGACATTTGCCCTTCTCCAATCTTCTGAGACTTCTTCTGTTATCCTGGATTTTTCAAAGATTCTGGCTTAGTGGTTCTGCAATTTCTTCTGCTAACTCTTTCAGTACTCTAGGATGTAATTCAATTGGACCATGACGAGATTTAAATTTATTTACATTAGCTAAGTGTTCACTCACCATCTCTGTTTATATAGTGTGAATTATTTTATTCCTTCGATAGCACCATGAACATAGTTTGATGTTACAATTGCTTTCTTAGAGAACAGATATGCACAATAGGAATTAAAAAGTTCGGGCTTCTCAACATCATTTTTAATCACTTCTTATTGTCTTGTTGACTCATTCCAGTCTCAAATCATTGACAGACTGAAACAGGATTTGCTCAAAAATAACACAGTATTTCACACCATTCATCTTTCCCTCCACTTGAACCAATTTCCCTGTCCCTACTGCCGAAAACATCCCTACAGAATAAAGCTGCCGCCACCATGTTTCACTGTGAGGATGGTGTTTTTGGGGAGAAGAGCTGTGTTGGTTTGACGCCAGACTTAGTGTTTACCTTGGGGGCCAAAAAGTTCTCCCATATGTCTTAGGAAAGCTCAAAATGAGTCTTACAATTTTGTGTCTTTTTTATGCCCACTCTTTCTTAAATGTCATCTCTATGGAGTTTACAGTTTATTGTGGTCATATGTACAGACACTCCAGTCTCTGATTGGGAACACTGCAGCTTCTTCAAGGCTACCTTTGGTCATTGTGCAGTCTCTCTAATTATTACCCTCTTTGCCCAGCCAAGATATTTGGTAGGCTGCACTTTCTTGGCAGATTTGTTGTGATACAATGTTCTTTCCATTTGTTGATAATGGATTTGATAGTGCTTCAGGGTAACTTATCATCAAAGATAGAGATTTTTTATAACACAACCCTGAATGTTAGGAATCGAGTTTCCTCTGCTGCACAGGGGGAATCTCGATCCGTGTCTGCTGCGGTCTCCCATTCTGCATCGGCCACAGTGGAGCCTGCTCAGCGGAGACGTCGGTCCCAGCGTCTCACTGAGACCGATACTGTGCAAAGGGTTACTGCTGCCTCTCCAGGCTCTGCTATTGTACCCTGCACTGATTTGCAGCGAGCAGGCTTTTCTGGGACTAAATCCTGCTTTGCACACACTGAGCATGCCCAGGGTAAGACCTCTCACTGGAGATCAAGAGTCACATGCTCAGGTACTGTAGCCAAATCTATTGATCCTTCTAGGAAGGTCTTGTAGGTGCGCAGGCTCTGTGGCAGCCTCTCATTGGTCCTTCTTGGAAGGTCCTGTACGTGCTGCAGCTATTTAAGGCTCGCATGGCCACACGGCCATGCGCTAGTATCTTCCTAAGTTATGTGCTTTGCGCCAGTGTGGTCATGTGTTTGTATGTGTTCAGGGACCCGGCTGAAATAAGCCCCTAGAATGCTGGCACCTCCGGCGAGGAGATTGTGTTTGTGTGTATTCAGGGACCTGACTGAAATAAGCCCCTAGAATGCTGGCACCTCCGGCGAGGAGTTTTGTGTGCATGCATGACCACTGACTGCTCTCATTTGGGTAGTTAGCCTGTGCCTCTGTGAAAGTCTAACAGAGCACAGAGCTTTGCTTTCTCAGCCGCTCTTTGAAGCTAACAGAGCTGGTTCATACCGCCATATAGTGCCACCATTTACTTAGCAGCAGGTTCTTTCCTGCACGGTGGATCCCGGGTTGCGAACGCACCAATCCCATCTAATAAATATATTTGGTGCGTTCCGCCAACCCTAACAGTATACTAGTGCCAGGATCTGGCTAAGTAATGGCAGATGAACAGCGATTGCAGGGGTACATCCAGCTGCTGGAGGGCCGGTTGGCGTCTCTTGAGCGTGCAACCTCGGCGGTGGATGTTACCGCAATAGCTGTTCAGGCTGCTAGCATGGCTGCAGCAGCTTTACCCACTGCCACCTCTGTTCCGACCTTATCTCACCTCCCATTGCCTGAGAGATACTCTGGGGACAGTAAGTCCTGTAGGGGTTTTGTGAGCCAGTGTGGTATACACCTCGGGCTCCTGGCTGCACGTTTTCCCACAGAGCGGGCAAAGGTGGGATTCATAATCTCTCTCCTGTCAGACAGGGCGTTGGAGTGGGCTACGCCACTGTGGGAGCGCAACGATCATGTGGTGCGGAGTGTTCCTCGGTTTCTGGGCACTCTGAAACAGGTCTTTGTAGGACCTCAAGTCACCCATGATACAGCGCTCCAACTGCTGGCTTTGACTCAGGGTTCAACCATGGTCAGTCATTTTGTGGTTCACTTCCGGACATTAGCGTCTGAGTTGGAATGGCCAGATAAAACCCTCATTCCCATATTTTGGAGGGGGCTGGCTGACCATGTGAAGGATGCTTTGGCTACTAGGGAGATTCCCGCCACACTGGAGGAGTTCATAGCTGTATCAACTCGCATAGACCTTCGTTTTCACGAGCAAAGGTTGGAGCGAGCCCAGTGTAGGCAGAGGTTTCGGCTGGCTCCCACCTTCGCCAAACCTCTGAAATCTCCAGTCCAGGCGTCCAAGTCACATGAGGCCATAGAGGTGACACGAGCGGGACCCAAGTCCCAGTCCGCTCGTGCGCATGAGGTCTGTCATGTTTGCCGGCAGTCAGGACATCTTGCCTCCAAGTGTCCTCAGCGGTCGGGGAAACGTCAGCATCTAGTGGCAGTTGGAGGAGGTACACTAGACACGGCGACGTTTGCCTCAAAGTTGTCCTTCAAGGGGACAATTACCTTAGGCCCATCCACTCTTATGGTAAAGCTATGCGTGGACTCTGGGGCGGAGGGTAATGTTATGTCATCCGCTTTTGCCCAGCGTCACGCAATACCCCTGGTTATGCTCGCCAAACCAGTAACCGTTCGAGTGGTAAATGGGTCGACAATACCCTCTCAGATTACTCACCAAACCATTCCTATCACGCTTTCTGTGTCTCCATCACATCAGGAGATTATCTCCCTATTAGTCATTCCTGAGGGAATTGATGAGGTCCTGTTGGGGATACCATGGCTACGCTATCATTCTCCTCATATAGAGTGGTCCTCAGGGAGAATTTTGGGATGGAGTAAATCCTGCGAGGGTAGATGTCAGAGGGAGTGCATTCAGGTTGCTACAACACAGGTACCCGCAGATCTTTCCTCTCTCCCCAAGCACTATTGGCTCTATGCAGATGTGTTCTCCAAAAGGGCTGCAGAGACCCTTCCGCCTCACTGCCCCTATGACTGTCCTATTGACCTCTTGCCTGGTGCTGAGCCTCCCTGGGGTCGAGTCTATCCGTTATCTCTCCCGGAGATGGAGGCAATGTCCCAGTACATCCAAGAGAATCTGGCAAGAGGATTCATTAGGAAGTCAGTGTCACCTGCAGGGGCTGGGTTCTTCTTCGTACAGAAGAAGACTAGAGACTTACGTCCATGCATAGACTACATGGGTCTTAATGACATCACCGTTAAGAACAAGTACCCATTACCCCTGATATCTGAGCTTTTTGATAGGCTACGGGGAGCAAGGGTATTTACAAAATTGGATCTGCGGGGTGCCTACAATCTGATTCGCATCCATGAGGGGGACGAATGGAAGACACTTTTAACACCAGGGATGGGCACTATGAATATCTGGTGATGCCCTTCGGGCTCTGTAATGCTCCAGACGTTTTCCAAGACTTTGTGAATGACATTTTCCGGGATATGCTCACCACCTCGGTCGTAGTCTATCTGGATGATATTCTCATCTACTCTCCAGATATTGACTCCCATTGGAGAGATGTTTGCAAAGTCTTCGACCTCTTACGGGCAAACTCCCTCTACGCCAAGTTGGAGAAGTGTGTATTTGAGCAGGAGTCCTTGCCTTTCCTTGGTTATATCATCTCTGCCCAGGGTTTGGCTATGGATCCTGCCAAGCTACAGGCTGTGATGGACTGGCAGTAACCGCATTCTCTTAAAGCGGTGCAGCACTTTCTGGGGTTCATTAATTACTATCGCCAGTTCATTCCACACTTCTCAACTTTGGTAGCTCCCTTGGTTGCCCTCACCAAGAAGGGAGCAAATCCCAAGTTGTGGTCAGAGGAGGTCTCCAAGGCCTTTCTCTTGATTAAGTCACACTTTGCTAGCGCTCCCATCCTACATCGCCCCGATGTAGATAAGCCATTTATCTTGGAGGTGGATGCCTCATCCGTTGGTGCTGGAGCAGTCCTTTTCCAAAAGGATGCTCAAGGTCGGAAGCATCCTTGCTTCTTCTTCTCCAAGACCTTCACACAAGCGGAGAGGAATTATTCCATCGGGGACAGGGAGTTGCTAGCCATGAAGTTGGCTTTTTCAGAGTGGAGATACCTCTTGAAGGGAGCTCGCTTTCCCTTCCAAGTGTTCACTGACCACAAGAACTTGGTATATATACAGACGGCCCAGCGTCTGAATTCTCGCCAGGCTAGATGGTCCCTGTTCTTCTCCCGGTTCCATTTTACTCTCCATTTTCTCTCCGGGGAGAAGAACATTTGTGCTGACGCTCTCTCCCGCTCCGTAGTGTCATCTGAGGAGGAGGAGCCTCGGCTTATTGTCACTTCTGAGAGCCCGAGAACTGTGGCTCTGATTTCGCTAGTATCTGTGCCCCCAGGCAAGACTTTCAAACCAGCGAATTTGCAACCGGAGGTTCTCTCTTGGGCTCACTCGTCCAGAGTGGGTGGACATTTTGGGACCAAGAGGACATCTGAGCTTTTGGCGAGGACGTACTGGTGGCCACATATGGCCCATGATGTCGGGGACTATATTCGGGCGTTTGTCTCCTGCTCCCAGAATCGGTCTCCTCGGCAACGGCCTGCTGGGTTACTTTACCCCTTGCCGGTGGCAGACAGGCCCTGGGAGATGGTCGAGATGGACTTCGTGGTGGGCTTACCCAAGTCTCGCAGCTGCACCGTTATCTGGGTAGTCACCGATCATTTTTCTAAGATGGTGCATTTGGTGCCGCTTCCACGGTTACCTTCTGCACGGGCCTTGGCGGCGTTGTTCATAAAACATATTTTCCGCTTACATGGAATGCCTGATAAAATTGTCAGCGACCAGGGTCCCCAGTTTGCGTCTCGGTTTTGGAGAGAGCTCTGCCGTTTACTCAGCATAGAGCTGAATCTCTCCTCTGCATATCATCCCGAGACGAATGGTTTGGTAGAGAGAACCAACCAGACTCTGGTGACATACTTGCTACATTTTGTCTCTGCTAGGCAGGATGACTGGGCATCTTTGCTACCTTGGTCAGAATTTGCCTTGAACAACTCCGTAGCCGTTTCCACTGGTCAGACTCCTTTTCTTCTTAATTACGGCCAGCATCCGCGTGTCCCTGTGCCCATGCCCGTGTCATCCACCGATTCTAGGGTGGCAGACTGGGGGGTGGAGGCACGTGACATCTGGGACCGCACACAGGATGCCATCCGGGCCTCCAAGGAGAGAATGAGGGTTTCGGCTGATACACACCGGCGCCCCGCTCCGTCCTTTGCTCCTGGCGACTTAGTGTGGCTCTCCGCCCGTAACATTAGGCTGCGAGTTGAGTTCACTAAGTTTGCGCCTCGCTACATTGGCCCGTTCAAGGTTCTGGAACAGGTCAACCCTGTGGTCTACTGTTTGGCTATTCCTCCATGCCTTGGTATCACTGATACTTTTCACATTTCCCTCTTAAAGCCCATTCATTTGTCCCGGTTTTCTGAGTCATCTGCCGGGACATCGGGTTCATCAATGGATGAGTTTGAGGTGAATGCTATCGTGGGGTGCAAGGTGGTACGTGGCAAGAAATTTTATCTGGTGGACTGGAAGGGTCACGGTCCAGAGGATAGAACCTGGGAGCCTGTGGAGCACATTCGGCTCCGCTGCTCATTGCAGCTTTTGAGCGTAGCGAGGCTCAAGAAGGGGGGCCCTAGGAGGGGGGTAATGTTAGAAATTGAGTTTCCTCTGCTGCACAGGGGGAATCTCGATCCATGTCTGCTGCGGTCTCCCATTCTGCATCGGCCGCAGTGGAGCCTGCTCAGCGGAGATATTGGTCCCAGCGTCTCACTGAGACCGATACTGTGCAAAGGGTTATTGCTGCCTCTCCAGGCTCTGCTATTGTACCCTGCACTGATCTGCAGTGAGCAGGCTTTTCTGGGACTAAGTCCTGCTTTGCACACACTGAGCATGTCCAGGGTAAGATCTCTCAGTTGAGATCAAGGGTCACATGCTCAGGTACTGCAGCCAAATCTATTGGTCCTTCTAGGAAGGTCCTGTAGGTGCGCAGGCTCTGTGGCAGCCTCTAATTTGTCCTTCTTGGAAGGTCCTTTACGTGCTGCAGCTATTTAAGGCTCGCATGGCCGCACGACCATGCGCTAGTATCTTCCTACGTTCTGTGCTTTGCGCCAGTGTGGTCATGTGTTTGTATGTGTTCAGGGACCTGGCTGAAATAAGCCCCTAGAATGCTGGCACCTCCGGCAAGGAGATTGTGTTTGTGTGTATTCAGGGACCTGGCTGAAATAAGCCCCTAGAATGCTGGCACCTCCGGCGAGGAGTTTTGTGTGCATGCATGACCACTGACTGCTCTCATTTGGGTAGTTAGCCTGTGCCTCTGTGAAAGTCTAACAGGGCACAGAGCTTTGCTTTCTCGGCCGCTCTGTGAAGCTAACAGAGCTGGTTCATACCGCCATATAGTGCCGCCATTTACTTAGCAGCAGGTTCTTTCCTGCACGGTGGATCTCGGGTTGCGAACGCACCAATCCCATCTAATAAATATATTCGGTTCGTTTTGCCAACCCTAACACTGAATTGTATTTCTCAACAACTTTGTCCCTTACTTGTTTGGAGATCTTCTTGGTCTTCATGGTGTTGTTTGGTTAGTGATGCCTTTTTCTTAATGGTGTTACAGCCTTGGTGGTGGTCATGAAAAGGAATTTAAATACTGACAGACCATGTGACACTTAGATTGCACACAGGTGGACTTCCTTTCTCTAAACATGCGACTTTTGAAGGTAATTACTTGCATCAAAATTTTTATGGGCTTCATGGCAAAAGGAGTTAATACATATGATCATGCACATTTTTAGTTATTTGATCCGGTAAATTTAATTTATTTGAATATTTTTTCACTTCACTTCACCAACTTAGACTATTTAATGCTGATGTATCACACACAAATGGGATTACAAAATTATTTTATTTACACACAGGTTGTAATGTAACAAAATATGTAAAAAGCCGAAGGGTGAATTCTTTTGCAAGCCACTGTAATGGTAGGTTACAGTCAGCATCTTAATTTTCATCACCTTACACAAAATCTTTTAGTCAAAAAATGAAGGTTTAATAACAAGCTTCTCCTAGCATTAAACAGTGAAAAATGTTTCACTGCCCCATTCATTTAAATGGGTGCATATGAGCCGCAAATTGCAAAAGCAAAAGAAAGAACAATGGACCCCCATTAATATCCCAGAGTTCACTAATAGGATGCATAAAATGTGATTAAAAATGGAACAATCACTTTAGAATTGTGAGACAATAGAATAAAAGAACATTAGTAATGCTGAATTTTAATCATGCAAAAAAATACTCAGAATGGGATTTTCCCACGAACAAAGTTAATTTTCATCAATAGATATTTGAAAACTAATCAGTTCCACAATTGTATGTATTTAAAAATAATGTTCCTGTAATAAGATAATCTTATAACTGTGCTCCTACTATGTGCTGTGTAATGGTTTCATCTGACCAGGCAGGAATATGGTCACAATGGTAACAGGAGAAAATTGACCTAAAAATTTGTTGTGCAATATCTCTTGAGTAGGTTGATATCACATATGTGGGGGAAAACTACTGATTGGGCGCATGGCAGGGCTCGGAATGAAGGAGAACTTTTTTCCTTTTTGAATGCAAAAATGGCTGGAATCGAGGGCGAACATCATGTGTAGTTTGGAGAGCCTCTGATGTGCCCTCAACTGACTCTAGATTTGAAACTAGACCCTTCACAGAATGAAAATCTAAAAGAAGCAAAACAAGCATAGACCCTGTAACTAAATAAGTAAAAAGCAAAAGTGCATCTAAACAACACAGGGCTCTTGGTAATACTGTTTTGATCAGAAATAGCATAAAAGCCATCCCACCATCAACAAGGGATGGCTTGATGAAGGTGGGATGTCTTTTATGTTATTTTTAATCGAAAACAGTATTACTAAGATCCCTGTGTTGTTTAGATGTACTTTTGCTTTATACTTATTTAGTTACGGCATGATTTATGCTTGTTTTGCTTCTTGTAGGATTTTTATGCTTTGTGGCCAAGGTGAAAATGCGTTTGTGTGCTGCATGTGTACCAACTTTGACCAAGCTCAATTTTTGTGTTTTTTCCCTCACAGAATGAATCTAGATTTGTGGTGAGCACCTTGAACTCCCACCATAAGTTTATAATGTGGAGCCGTGAAAATAGAAAATCCAATTTTTCCCACAAAAATGTATTTTTAGCCCCATTTTTTTATTTTCACAAGGGTAACTGGAAAAAATGGATCATGCAAATTCTTGTGCAGATTCTCTTTAGTACGTCGATTCCACATACAAGTGCTTCTCACTAAATTAGAATATAATAAAAAAGTTAATTTATTTCAGTTCTTCAATTCCAAAAGTGAAACTCTATTATATGGAACCATTACAAACAGAGTGATCTATTTCAAGTGTTTATTTATGTTAATGTTGATGATTATGGCTTACAGCCAATGAAAACCCAAAAGTCATTATCTCAGTAAATTAGAATACTTTTTAACACCAGCTTGAAAAACGATTTTAAAATTAGAAATGTTGACCTACTGAAATGTATGTTCAGTAAATGCAGTAAATACTTGTTTGGGGCTCCTTTGTATCAATGTGGCATGGAATGGAGGTCGATCAGCCTGTGGCACTACTGAGGTGTTATGGAAACCCAAGTTGCCTTGATTGCAGGCTTTAGCTTGTCTGCATTGTTGGGTCTGGTATCTTTCATCTTCCTCTTGAAAATACCCCATAGATTCTCTACGGGGTTAAGGTCATGTTAAGGTCAGGAGTTTCCTGGCAAAACAAGCACAGTGATACTGTTGTTTTTAAAGCAGTTATTGGTACTTTTGGCAGTTTGGATAGGTGCCAAGTCCTGCTGGAGAATCAAATTTCCATCTCCAAAAAGCTTGTCAGCAGAGGGAAGCATGAAGTGCTCTAAAATTTCCTGGTAGATGGCTGTGCTGACTTTGGTTTGATAAAACACAGTGGACCTGCACCAGCAGATGACATGGCTCCCCAAAACAACACTGATTGTGGAAGCTTCATTCTAGACTTCAAGCAGCTTGGATTGTGTGCCTCTCCACTCTTCCTCCAGACCTGGGACCTTGATTTCTAAATTAAATTCAGACTTTACTTTCATCTGAAAACAACACCTTGGACCACTGAGCAACATTCCAGGTCTTTGTCTCCTTGGCCCAAGTAAGATGCTTCTGGCGATGGCTATTGGTCATGAGTGGCTTAACAAAAGGAATGCAACACTTGTAGCCCATGTCATAGATACCTCTGTGTATTTTTGTGGCTCTTGAAGCAATGACTCCAGCAGCAGTCCACTCCTTGTGAATCTCCCTCAAATTTTGGAATAGCATTTTTGTTAACAATCCTTTCAAAGCTGTGGTTATCCCGGTTGCTTGTGCACCTTTTTCTACCACACTTTTTCCTTCCAAATAACTTTCAATTAATATGCTTGGATACAGCACTCTGTGAACAGGCAGCTTCTTTAGTAATGACCTTTTGTAGCTTACCCTCCTTGTGGAATGTGTCAATGACTGCCTTGTGGACATCTGTCAAGTTAGCAGTCTTCCCCATGATTGTGGAGCCTACTGAAACAGACTAAGCGACCTTTTTAAACTCTTAGGAAGCCTCTGCAGGTGTTTTTTCATTAATTATTCTAATTTACTGAAATAATGACTTTTGGGTTTTCATTGGCTGTAAGACATAGTCATCAACATAAACAGAAATAAACACTTGAAATAGATCACTCTGTATATAATGACTCTATATAATATGAGTTTTACTTTTTGCATTGAAGAATTGAGATAAATTAACTTTTTCAAGATATTCTAATTTAGTCAGAAGCACTTGTATGTGGTGGAAAACTACTATTTGGGCACACGACAGAGCTTGGAATGGAAGGAGCGTCATTTGACTTTTGGAGTGAAAGATTGTCTGGAATCAATAGTGAATGCCATGTCACATTTGGAGAACCCCTGATGTGCCTAAGCAGAGCATACCCCACAAGTGACCAAATTTTCAAAGCTACACCTCTTAAAGAATGCCTATAGGAGTGTAATGAGCATTTAAAACACACAGCTATTTCACAGAATTGTATAACAATGGGCTGTGAAAATTTAAAGTTACATTTCATGCACAAAAATGTTCTTTTAGCTTCAAGATGTTAGTTTTCAGAAGAGCTAAAAGAAGAAAATGGACCACAACATTTGTTACACAATGTCTGCTAAGTATGACAGTGCCTCATATGTAGTCAAAAACTACTTTTTAGGCACAGTGCAAAGCTCGGATTGGAAAGAGAACCATATTGGAATACAGATTTTGCTGTAGTGATTTGCGAGTACCATGTCACTTTGGCAGTAACCCTGAAGTTTGAGGAAAGCAGGACTCCCTGTTAGTGATTCCATTTTACAAACTACACCTCTTAATGAATTCTTTTAGGTGTGAGCATATTGACACCTGATATGCTTCACAAAATTTTATACCAGTGAGTAGTGAATTAAAAATGATTACCGTATTTTTCAGACTATAAGACGCACCCGAAATTTTGGGGTGAGAATAGCAGAAAAAAAGATTTTTATAAGATGGGGTCCACAACCAACCAGTAAGCCTGCGTTCGCACTATAAGATGCACCCCTCACTTTCCTCACAATTTTTTTGGGGAAAAAGTACGTCTTATAGTCCAAAAAATACGGTACATTTTTACCACTGTAATCTTGTTTTAGCCACAGATGTCACATTTTCACAATAGGAAATAGGCAAAAATGACCACATAATTTGTTAAACAATTTTTTGTAAAGGTGGAAATACTCCATATGTGGCATACATCATGACTCTGGAGGAAAGGAAACTAATTTCGCTCTTAGAGAGCAAATTTTGGTAGCATAGTTTGCAGACTCCATATACAGAACCCCTAAGTGCCAAAACAGCAGAATACCCCCTCAATTAACCCCAACTTGTAAATTACACCCCTTTGGGAATTCATTTGCAGGTGTAGTGATGATTTTGCTAACAATGGATGTTAAGTGAAAATGCAAATATACCACTGTAGTGCCCTATACATTGTAGTGCTCGTAGATTGTACCCAGCTTTTGCTTGTGGAGACATGTACTTCGTAAACTAGGCCATCTCTCATCACTACAATAATGTAAAACATGTGGATGTTAACTGTGAATTAGGCACACTGCGGGGACAAGGAGGAGATGGGCATTTAGAAGAGCAGATTTTGCTGGATTTCTTTTAGTGGAAAACACATCACCCTTCTAGAGCCTTTGTGTTACCAATAATCTGGACAATCCCTATATTTACGATAACAGATGAAGAACCTGATTGTGGACTTGTTTTTTGTGAGTTAAGTAGAAGCTTTAATTGGTGGTATTTTGGGGTACAGAATGTTTTACACAACATTTATCCTGTGCACTACACTGAGCTCTTACATTGAGGTTTGCATCTATATCTACAAAATACACGATTCGGATGAAATTCTGAATTATCCTTTACCTAATGAGGCTGCAGAGATACTTTAGTCTCTGTCTGGCCTCTGGTCAGCGGTGTCCTTCTTTTCAGAAGTGAAATAAAACTGTGGTCAACCTCGCTTTTATACAAGCCTTAAAAGACGGACACTACTGGATCAAAGGAGAAACAGCATCCACAGTAAATCCATCTGCCTCATTATATTGAATCTTCCACTGGGGGTCCTGTCTGAATAACATATTTCAGAAATTTATACCCAAACCCCGATGTAAGCGCTCAGCGTATAGAGTAGTATAAATGCGCGTCGAGCCTTACTGCGATCTTTGGGAGGTAGAATAAAAAAATCAACAGCAGTTGAAGAATTGGTTTTAATTATATTTTATGCTGTTCCTCATACGGTATAAGTGATTAGGTGACTTTATTCTTCGGGTCAGTGCGATTACAGCAATATCAGATTTATATTGGGGTTTTAAAGTTTTGACTGCTGTCACTCACTAAAAGACGCTTTTGTTTTTACAAAAACAAGTTTCTGCATTGCCACATCCTAAAAGCTATAATTTCCTGTTTTTCTGCTGACAGAGTCTTGGGAGAGCTTATTTTTTGTGGGACGAGTCAATGTTTTTATTGATACTATTTTGGGGCATGTAACATTTTTTAATAGCTTTCTATTCTGATTTTAGCGAGGCAGAATGATCAAAACACACAAACTCAAAGTTTTTTTTATTCCGTTAACTTTGTTGTAAAAGTAATTAGACAGCTTTATTCTTTGGGTCAGTGAATTACAGCGAAACCACATTTTTATAACATTTTTATCTTTTGCCGCTTTTACACATTAAACACCATTTTATTGAAAAAATATTGTTTTTGCATCTCTTTATTCAGAGAGTAGCATTTTTTTCCTACTGATAGAGCTGTAGTGTGGCTTGTTTTTTTCCAGGACAATATGATATTCTCTAAGGGATTCAGTTTGTGACCCAAGACCAGAGGATATGTATGCATTATACATACTCCTGGCCAGGGCCCATCTTATGGGCATGGGCTACCTCCGTATTCTTATATTGAGTGAGTGTCACGTTATTGGCAGGGACAATGGCCACCTTCGCTGTCTCTCAAGCTAAGGGAGCCCTAGGCTATCCCTGTCCCCCAAATCACTCTTAATTGTGGAGACGCCACACCTTGCTATGCTCCTATATCAATACTTATCTGTTTCCTCCCTCACTCATGGATGGAAGTGTATAGATTAACACAAGCCAGACCAACAGGGGTAAACAGACAGGGATAAAGAAAAACTACAATCATAGAAATACACTCACAAAACAACTGAGTGGGAAACAGGTGAGGTGTAGGTGGTAAAACAACAAATAGTAGAGGATAGGGAGGAAAATTCACATTCCAATTCCACACAGAAATCCCCTGAAAATCAATCCAAACGCCTGCTACTAACACTGAACTTCGCCTTCAACTGCAAACCAGGAAGTAGAAAGCTATCACTGGCAAAGAAGGAAGTTAGGAGGTGGGTTCTTAAACCTACATGGAGAAACAAACTCAGAAAAGCTGATATAACAAATACAGAAAACAGCAGGAGTCCAAATAAACAGTTTAACCCTTGCAGCAACAGAACAATGAAAGCCAGAACTAATAATAGGCCAGTGATGCTGTTCTAACTACCGCAGGTGTATATGTCACCGGACACTGCGATTGTCTAACCCAACTCTGTTGAGGCATCCCCTTGACAATGAGGGGGCACCCTGTCTTGTAATGGGGCTGTCCAGTGGGTGTGGCCGACCAGAGGGAGAGACCTTGCTATATACAAGTGTACGGAAGGGAGGCTGAGCGCACCGACAAGGAGTATGTATATCGCATACATACCCTCTAGTCCCTGGTCCGAACCTGGCGAATCCCTGCAGTGCACAGTACGTGAGCCGAAAGGATTTATAAGTCTGCACTCACACAGAGTGACTGCAGACTTATTGATTTGGACTGGACAACCCTTTTAAGGAATTTGGACTCTAAACTACTACCAAAGTCAATGTTACTTTGTTTTTAAATATCTTAAGTATCTTGGCATCAAGCATTACACTCTCCTGCTGTACCAACAAAGTATGACATGGTTTACTTAGAATAATTAGGCTGATTATTTAAGGTTTTGCTTAACCCCTTAACGACCGCCGATACGCCTTTTAACGGCGGCCGCTAAGGGTACTTAATCCACAGCGCCGTTAATTAACGGCACCGTGGAAAAAGTGAATAGCGCCCCCCAGAGTCGGATTTTCTCTGGGGTCTCGGTTGCCGAGGGTAGCCGAGACCCCAGAGAACATGATTCAGGGGGTTTTTACTGACCCCCGAGTTGCGATCGCCGGTAATTAACCGTTTACCGGCGGTCGCAACAAAAAAAAAACGCGATTTGCCGTTTAATTTCTCTGTCCTCCGATGTGATCGCACATCGGAGGACAGAGAAATGTGGTCCCCGATGGCCCCCAATAGCCCCCCAATACTCACCTACCTCCCCCGGTGCTCCTCGTGTCTCCCCATGGGCGCCGCCATCTGCTTTGCGATCGCCGGTAATTAACAGTTTACCGGCGACCGCAAAAAAAAAAAAAAAAAAGCGATCAGTTATTTATCTGTCCTCTGATGTGATCGCACATCAGAGGACAGAGAAATAGGGGGATTCGGGGACCCTATCATACTCACCCGGGGTCCCTGGGTCCTCTTCTGTCTTCTCCTGCCAGCCGGCTTTTTCATCATGGCGGGCGCATGCGCAGTGCGCCCGCCATCTGCTGCCATCTGCCGGCCGGCAGGAGAAGACAAGTTGGGGCTAAAATTAGGGTTAGGGTTAGGGTTAGGGTTAGAGTTAGGGTTAGAGTTAGGGTTAGGGTTAGGGTTAGGGTTAGAGTTAGGGTTAGAGTTAGGGTTAGGGTTAGAGTTAGGGTTAGGGTTAGGGTTAGGGTTAGGGTTAGAGTTAGGGTTAGGGTTAGAGTTAGGGTTAGGGTTAGAGTTAGAGTTAGGGTTGGGTCTAAATTTAGGGTTAGGGTTAGGGTTAGGCTACTTTCACACTAGCGTTTTTTGGCTTCCGTCGCAATGCGTCGTTGGAGAAAAAACGCATCCTGCAAAAGTGCTTGCAGGATGCGTTTTTTCTCCATTGGCTTGCATTAGCGATGCATTGCGATGGATTGCCACATGTCGCAGCTGGCGTGCGACGGATGCGTCGTGCTTTGGCAGACCGTCGACACAAAAAAAACTACATGTAACTTTTTTGTGCGACGTGTCCGCCATTTCCGACCGCGCATGCGTGGCCGGAACTCCGCCCCCGCCTCCCCGCACCTCACAATGGGGCAGCGGATGCGTTGAAAAAACAGCATCCGCTGCACCCGTTGTGCGGCGCTTACAACGCTAGCGTCGGTACGTCGGCCCGACACACTGCGATGGGCCGAGTACGACGCTAATGTGAAAGTAGCCTTAGGCTTCTTTCACACTTGCGTCGGTACGGGGCGGTCGCAATGAGTCGGCCCGATGTACCGACGCACGTTGTGAAAATTGTGCACAACGTGGGCAGCGGATGCAGTTTTTCAACGCATCTGCTGCCCAGTCTATGTCCTGGGGAGGAGGGGGCAGAGTTACGGCCACGCATGCGCGGAAATGGCGGACGCGACATACAAAAAAAAGGTTACATTGAACTTTTTTTGTGACGACGGGGGCTAAAGTTATGGTTAGGGTTGGGGCTAAAGTTAGGGTTGGGGCTAAAGTTAGGGTTAGAGTTGGGATTAGGGTTAGGGTTTGGATTAGGGTTGGGATTAGTGTTATGTTTGGGATTAGGGTTGGGATTAGGGTTAGGGTTGGGATTAGGGTTAGGGGTGTGTTGGATTTAGGGTTTTGATTAGGGTTATGGTTAGGGTTGAGATTAGGGCTGTTTTGGGGTTAGGGTTGTGATTATCGTTAGGGTTGTGATTAGGATTATGGATCGGGTTGAGATTAGGGTTAGGGGTGTGTTGGGGTTAGGGTTGGAGTTAGAATTGGGGGGTTTCCACTGTTTAGGTACATCAGGGGGTCTCCAAACACGACAGCCAATTTTGCACTAAAAAAGTCAAATGGTACTCCCTCCCTTCTGAGCTCTGCCGTGCGCCCAAACAGTGGTTTACCCCCACATATGGGGCATCACCGTACTCGGGATAAATTGGACAACAACTTTTGGGGTCCAATTTCTCCTGTTACCCTTGTGAAAATAAAAACTTGGGGGCTAAAAATCTTTTTTGTTGGAAAAAAAAATATTTTTTTATTTTCACTACTCTGCATTATAAACTTCTGTGAAGCACTTGAGCTTTCAAAGTTCTCACCACATATCTAGATAAGTTCCTTTGGGGGTCTAGTTTCCAAAATTTGGTCACTTGTGGGGGTTTCTACTGTTTAGGTACATTAGGGGTCTGCAAACGCAACATAACGCCCGCAGACAATTCTATCAAAGTCTGCATTCCAAAATGGCGCTCCTTCCCTTCCGAGCTCTGCCGTGCGCCCAAACAGTGGTTTACCCCCACATATGGGGTACCAGCATACTCAGGACAAATTGGACAACAACTTTTGGGGTCCAATTTCTCTTGTTACCCTTGTGAAAATAAAAATTTGGGGGCTAAAAAAATCTTTTTTGTGGGAAAAAAATATTTTTTATTTTCACTACTCTGCATTATAAACTTCTGTGATGCACTTGGGCATTCAAAGTTCTCACTACACATCTAGATAAGTTCCATGGGGGGTCTAGTTTCCAAAATGGGGTCACTTTTGGGGGGTTTCTACTGTTTAGGCACATCAGGGGCTCTCCAAACGCGACATGGCGTCCGATCTCAATTCCAGTCAATTTTGCATTGAAAAGTCAAATGGCGCTCCTTTGCTTCCGAGCTCAGCCATGCGCCCAAACAGTGGTTTACCCCCACATATGGGGTGTCGGCGTACTCAAGACAAATTGTACAACAGCTTCTGGGGTCCATTTTCTCCTGTTACCCTTGGTAAAATAAAAATTTGGAGGCAAAAAGATCATTTTTGTAGAAAAAATGCGATTTTTTTATTTTCACGGCTCTACGTTATAAACTTCTGTGAAGCACCTGGGGGTTTAAAGTGCTCACCACACATCTAGATAAGTTCCTTAAGGGGTCTAGTTTCCAAAATGGTGTCATATGTGGGGGGTCTCTACTGTTTAGGCACATCAGCGGCTCTCCAAACGTGACATGGCGTCCGATCTCAATTCCAGCCAATTCTACATTGAAAAAGTAAAACGACACTCCTTCTCTTCCAAGCTCTGCGGTGCGCCCAAACAGTGGTTTACCCCCATATATGGGGTATCGACGTACTCAGGAGAAATTGCACAACAACTTTTGTGGTCTAATTTCTCCTGTTACCCTTGTGAAAATAAAAATTTTGGGGCAAAAAGATCATTTTTGTAGAAAAAATGAGATTTTTTATTTTCACGGCTCTACGTTATAAACTTCTGTGAAGCACTTGGGGGTTCAAAGTGCTCACCACACATCTAGATAAGTTCCTTAAGGGGTCTAGTTTCCAAAATTGTATCACTTGTGGGGGGTTTCCACTGTTTAGGCACATCAGGGACTCTCCAAACGCGACATGGCATCCAATCTCAATTCCAGCCAATTCTGCATTGAAAAAGTCAAATGGTGCTCCTTCACTTCCAAGCTCTGCGGTGCGCCCAAACAGTGGTTTACCTCCACATATGGGGTATCGACGTACTCAGAAGAAATTGCACAACAACTGTTGTGGTCTAATTTCTCCTGTTACCCTTGTGAAAATAAGAATTTGTGGGCGAAAAAATCATTTTTGTGAAAACAAATGCGATTTTTTATTTTCACGGCTCTACGTTATAAACTTCTGTGAAGCACTTGGGGGTTCAAAGTGCTCACCACACATCTAGATAAGTTCCTTGGGGGGTCTAGTTTCCAAAATGGTGTCACTTGTGGGGGGTTTCCACTGTTTAGGCACATTAGGGGCTCTCCAAACGCGACATGGCGTCCGATCTCAATTCCAGCCAATTCTGCATTGAAACAGTCAAATGGTGCTCCTTCACTTCCAAGCTCTGCGGTGCGCCCAAACAGTGGTTTACCTCCACATATGGGGTATCGGCGTACTCAGGAAAAATTGCACAACAAAATTTGTGGTTAAATTTCTGTTTTTACACTTGTGAAAATTAAAAAAAATGGTTCTGAAGTAAAATGTTTGCAAAAAAAAGTTAAATGTTCATTTTTTTCTTCCACATTGTTTTAGTTCCTGTGAAGTACGTAAAGGGTTAATAAACTTCTTGAATGTGGTTTTGAGCAGCTTGAGGGGTGCAGTTTTTAGAATGGTGTCACACTTGGTTATTTTCTATCATATAGACCCCTCAAAATCACTTCAAAGGTGATGTGGTCCCTAAAAAAAACATGGTGTTGTAAAAATGAGAAATTGCTGGTCAACTTTTAACCCTTATAACTCCCTAACAAAAAAAAAATTGTTTCCAAAATTGTGCTGATGTAAAGTAGACATGTGAGAAATGTTATTTATTAACTATTTTTTTGTGACATATCTCTCTGATTTAAGGGCATAAAAATACAAAGTTTGAAAATTGCAAAATTTTAAAAATTTTCGCCATATTTCCATTTTTTTCATAAATAATCGCAAGTAATATCGAAGAAATTTTACCACTAACTTGAAGTACAACATGTCACGAAAAAACAATCTCAGAATCAGCGGGATCCGATAAAGCGTTCCAGAGTTATAACCTCATAAAGTGACACTGGTCAGAATTGTAAAAATTGGCTCGGTCATTAAGTACCAAATTGGCTCTGTCACTAAGGGGTTAAAGAACTGTTGTCAAAAACACATTATAGGGATGCCCATGATGCACCATAATGCTTTTTATTTAATCCAGTGTTACTATAAGGAAATTGAGCACTTGCAAGTGTCTTCACTGGCATCATCAACAAAGAATAAGAAAACTCTCAACCGTCCAATATGAGCAATCTTTTAACATCTCAATGATGTATGTATAGCTCCAGCAATGTAAACATGTGTCCCTTTAGCAATCTATTCTGCTGACATCACATATCCATATAATTACACTTTAATTGCCAATTACAGATGGCAGGAATTGTTCTAAATGGAAAACAGGAAAATCAGATCTATAAATAGCATGAATTGGGATTCTTCATATTTTTTAAATGGTATTTTTTTAAATTTAATGCTTTTAACTATTGTAGGCATGACTGAATTATTTTTTTAAGGTCTTTTTAAGGGCACAGTATAATAAATGTTTGATCAATATGGCATCTCAAGAGTCTTAAAGGGGCTTTGTCAGTCCAGAATGACTGCTCAAACCAAGTCGAGGAGCTTGGTGCATCGTGGGACAACCAAACTGAAAGCCGAACACTACTGTAAGGAAAAAACATGATTTCAGCCTGTCAGCAGGGCTCTCTTTGCAGCTTCAGTATGCAAAGTATTAACCTGCATATTAAACCCATATCTGCAGTTTAATACCATTTTTTTACATGATAAGTTTCCTTTAAGGAAATTACATAGTCAGCAAGGACTGGTGAATGGTGACTTTCTCAATGGAAAATGAAATAACTAGAATATATTTTTTATAATAGCTAGATTACTATGATGTCAATCATGCATTAAATTATAGGTATTGCCGATATTTTATATCCTTTTATGTTTGAGAAATTTCTGACCTTAGGGTGGTTCTACTTTGTCTTGCTGAGTAGACTCCAAGATCATGTAATCTCAAAGGGAACTTATCGGCAAATGATCAATTCTCCTTCAATACCCCACAGAAGAAATTAAGTATTGTTACTTTCCAGTTAAATAATCAAAGAGCTGCCAAATATAATGCAAGATGCATTTAATCTACCATTTGAAACATGAAAGTTCTGTTTTTTTTTTTAAGTTTGTATGGGTGTTATCAGAGTTTTCTTTGTAGGTGTGTACTTCTACCTGTATGATGCTAACCAATTTTGTGCAGCCAGTAGTGTTGAGCATTCCGATACCGCAAGTATCGGGTATCGGACGATACTTGCGGGTATCGGAATTCCGATACCGAGATCCGATACTTTTGTGGTATCGGGAATCGGTATCGGGATTAATATCAATGTGTAAAAGAAAGAATTAAAATAAAAAATAGGGATATACTCACCTCTCCGACGCAGCCTGGACTTTACCGCCGTAACCGGGAGCCGTTGTACCTAAAAATGCGCGCTTGAAGGGCCTTAGATGACGTCACGGCGCTCTGATTGGTCCGTAGCGGTCGCGTGACCGCTACGCGACCAATCACAAAGCAGTGACGTCACCTAAGGCCTTTCAAGCGCTTGAAAGACCTTAGGTGGCGTCACTGCTTTGTGATTGGTCGCGTAGCGGTCACGCGACCGCTACGCAACCAATCAGAAGCTGCGGACGTCTTCTAAGGTATTTCAAGCGCTTGAAAGACCTTAGGTGACGTCACTGCTTTGTGATTGGTCGCGTAGCGGTCACGCGACTGCTACGGATCAATCAGAGTGCCGTGACGTCATCTAAGGCCCTTCAAGCGCGCATTTTTAGGTACAACGGCTCCCGGTTACGGCGGTAAAGTCCAGGCTGCGTCGGAGAGGTGAGTATATCCCTATTTTTTATTTTAATTCTTTCTTTTACACATTGATATGGATCCCAGGGCCTGAAGGAGAGTTTCCTCTCCTTCAGACCCTGGGAACCATACAGGATACCGTCCGATACTTGGTGTCCCATTGACTTGTATTGGTATCGGGTATCGGATTAGATCCGATACTTTGCCGGTATCGGACGATACTTTCCGATACTGATACTTTCAAGTATCGGACGGTATCGCTCAACACTAGCAGCCAGCATAATTCAGAGGATTTAAGCACATGGCCCCTTCATAGCTAAGAGCAGGTTTCTCAGTGTGTGAGATGTAATGATCTAGTTCTGATCTTCTGGTCTAACATCCTGCATGATTAGAAAACACAGATGACTAACACATTCAGATAAGGTTCTTAAGGGTGAAAGGGCACTTCAGGCGATTTTAGCTGAGTAATATCAAAACAATTCAATCAGCTCTCCTCCTCTACTGGCATGGTCACGTCTGTTGAACTGCTCTCTCCACACATTGCCTGTGTAGAGATGTGTCAGTGTTACACTTATATTAAATTTAATACACCGCACACTCTAAGTGTATCATTTGTGAAAAACTTGAAATTTATTGAAGTGCTATAGACATATCATTCAACAATGCAGAATGCGACCAGAAGTCAAACTGACAACGTTTCGACTCCTCCCGAGTCTTTATCAAAATGGTCGCTGGAAAGAATGGAACAAGTATGAGTGACTGTACATCAAATATATACATAATTTACAAACAAAGTGGTAGCACATAGCAACCCGAGCAAGAGAAAGAAAACATAATATATACAAATAAGGACATAGCATAGTACAGGTATTAGATCCTGTCTCACAAAGGAAAAAAATAAGAGAAGAAATCCCCATCCTATGGGTGAAGGTGTCAATCCGCGTGGTGATTTCTTATAGTTCAGAGGACGGAGGGTTCGAGAAGAGACCGAAGTGAGGTTTGCCTTAGCAAGGTGAATAGTAGTATAGCATAAATAGTATCCTCGTGGTATAGAGAGTATCTATAAGGAATAAAAAGTGTTAGTAAGGACCGTAGATGAGATGCAATCTCTTCCAGATTAAATGAAGAATTTACCTTACAAAATGATATTAATAATAGGCAGGTGGCCTTTCGTTATGGTACCGCAGGTATAGTCTGTTAGGGATACATAGAATGGGAATGTGTGATGGAACAAGATATATAGAAGGGCATACCCAATGATAATATCCGAGGGTCGTTTTACCTTGCAGAGTTGGTGGGAGTACTGAAAGTATATATGTAGCTCAAAGAATGCGACGTTCCTGTTGTGCCGTAAAGCGGATCCTATACAAGGTGCTTAGAATTAGGGTGTATATAGATAGCCTTGACCCGTAGCGGGTGTGTTGGACACTGCTATATGATATTACCTGGCAGGCTTTGTAGGTAGTAAGAGGGTTAGCCTCATGTGGTATATGGTCAGCAGATGGATTTAGCGTGACGTAGGTACTGCCTGATATAAATGCACCAGGTTAGGTTATATGAGAAATATAAAAACGTTATACAGGAAACGGTTATAAAGGATATTACCTAGGACAACTGGTGGTGTGGGGCTATCATCTGGTAATATAGGTAGATAAGTAGCAGCAGCTAAGGAGCTGAAGACAGGATACTTCTGCAGGTAGTAATTCAGGTAGCATACGGTTAGAACGTATATGTAGCAGTGGTGCACAGAGAGAGGTGTTTTAGAAGGTAATACCTTAATAAGCAGGGCTCCACACAGGCTGTATGCGGCGGTATCAGGGGGTAGGAGTCATAAATGGCAACAGGGGCCATGGGTTGGAGACCTCTATGGAAAAATACATTGTGTGAGCCAGTAGTATGGAGGCCGCCTGGGCCATGTGAGACATGGAGCCGAGGGCTACAGCTACATTGGTGGGTCAGGGCATTACCTTAGGGTGCTGGGGTGTAGGCGGCGCTCCTGCGCCTTGCTGTAACGGCAGGTGCCCTGTGACGTCCGGACCTTCTATTTAAGTGCGGCGGGACCTGCGGTACCGGAAGTGCGTCACCCGGTACCGGAAGTCCCGCCGCCTGGTGTCTAGTGTGGAGTGCGCAAGTGCGGGCGTTGTCAGGGAGACCGGGCACTGTGTACTTGCTGCTGTAGCCGCGCATGCGCTGTCAGGACACCGGCAACATGGGGTATTAGTGAAGTGTCTTATTAATAGATATCGGGTCAGACTATAGGTGCGGTCCTGGTTCATTGCTATAGCTGGGAGGGAAAAGTCCCTCCAGGTATAGAATAACCTAAATTACGGGTGAACAGTATAGCAATGCACATATGTAAATAATGCAGGTGAAATAAACTCATACTACGGGTCAAACTTGATCTAGAGATAACAGGGGGGTAGGGGGGGAAGGGAATATAAAAGATAAAAATAAAAAAATAAAAAATAATATAAAATAATCAAAAATGGAAGAAGGAATGATAAAAAAGGAAAAATTGGACCAGATGAGAAACATATGGAAAATAAAGGCAAAAATTGAAAAAAATGAAAATAAAAATAAAAGTAAAAATAAACATGAAAAGTGAACGAAAAATAAAAGGAAAAAATAGGGAAAAATGAAGATAAAGAATGAAAAAAAAAAAAAAAGAAAGAAAGAAATAAAAATGATCTATAAAAAAATAAAAATAAAAATAAAAATGAAAAGTCAAAAATAAACAGGGGTTGAATGAGGATAGTAGCCCCCTAGGGGGAAGAGGGTAGTCATACCAATTGCGATTAGACCAACCACCACGGTCAGCGGGTCTATAGAGAGAAAAAAGGACATGTCAATGGCAACGTTAAGGCAACCAGTCAATTTCTCTATTAAGGCCCTTGGGCGCGAGCGTATCGAGTGTATAGATCCAATATGTCTCCCTGGATCGTAGTAGTTTGATGTGGTCGCCCCCCCGTCTCGGTCTAGGTACCTGTTCTATTACCTGAAACTTGAGTTGCGCTACCGTGTGTCTGGCAGCAGCAAAGTGAGCAGGTAGGGGGAGCCAAGTCTTCCCACACCTAATGGTGGATTTGTGGCTAGCCACGCGGTCCCTCACATGTTGAACTGTCTCGCCCACATACAGAAGGCCACACGGGCACTTGATTAGATACACTACGAAGTTTGATTCGCAGGTGAAAAAACCCCGTATAGGGAAGGACTTGCCAGTAGTGTTGAGCATTCCGATACCGCAAGTATCGGGTATCGGCCGATACTTGCGGTATCGGAATTCCGATACCGGGATTCCGATACTTGCCGCGTATCGGATACCGGAATCGGAAGTTCTAAGATTCAAAAAGCAGAAATTCAGCCAATGAGATTGATTCCAAGTGTGGGCACATCCTGTTTAGCATGGAGGGCATGAAACTACTGGCAAGGCTGTGATTGGCTGGTGTAATGATGTCATGATGCAGTTTAAAAGTCGCTGGCGCCATTTTGCGATCACTCTGCTGTGAATTCAGTTAGTGACAGGACGCTGTTTGCTGACTGAGGGACAGTTTAGAGATAGCGATTTGCTTCTTTGTGCTTTCCAAAGGCTAATTTAGCAACCGCTGTGTTCACCTACTATTCACCTTGCTTTTGCCTTGTAGCGCTGTTTTCACAGCGATCTGCAGGGTCTGTGTGTGTGTGTGTGTGTGAGTGCAGCCCAGTCTCCAGTCTGAGTGCAGCCACATAGGCCATCCATAGTTGGTTGTATTCAGTTCAGGGAGGGTGGTTCATTGCCTCATACTGTTCCTTTTTTTTTTTTTTTCCCAAGTAGTGTAGTCTGCTGCTAATTTATTCAAAAAAATCCTATTAGTGTCTTTCCACCCGTCTCCAGCTAATTTGTGGAAAAACACTACATAGGATAAAGTAGAGGAGGGTTTTTGGGCCTTGCAGCGCCGTTTACGGCCGTCTGCACGGTCTCCGTGTGACTGCAGCTCGCCCTGTAATCTGTGAGCAGCTGTAGCCTGGTTGTCTCCAGCTCAGGGTTTTTCACTGCGTCATACCGCCAAATCAATTTTCTTTTTTTTCAAAGTAGTGTAGTCTGCTGCTAATTAATTTTAAAAAATCCTATTAGTGTCTTTCCACCCGTCTCCAGCTAATTTGTGGAAAAACACTACATAGGATAAAGTAGAGGAGGGTTTTTGGGCCTTGCAGCGCCGTTTACGGCTGTCTGCACGGTCTCCGTGTGACTGCAGCTCGCCCTGTAATCTGTGAGCAGCTGTAGCCTGGTTGTCTCCAGCTCAGGGTTTTTCACTGCGTCATACCGCCAAATCAATTTTCTTTTTTTTCAAAGTAGTGTAGTCTGCTGCTAATTAATTTAAAAAAATCCTATTAGTGTCTTTCCACCCGTCTCCAGCTAATTTGTGGAAAAACACTATATAGGATAAAGTAGAGGAGGGTTTTTGGGCCTTGCAGCGCCGTTTACGGCTGTCTGCACGGTCTCCGTGTGACTGCAGCTCGCCCTGTAATCTGTGAGCAGCTATAGCCTGGTTGTCTCCAGCTCAGGGTTTTTCACTGCGTCATACCGCCAAATCAATTTTCTTTTTTTTCAAAGTAGTGTAGTCTGCTGCTAATTAATTTAAAAAAATCCTATTAGTGTCTTTCCACCCGTCTCCAGCTAATTTGTGGAAAAACACTACATAGGATAAAGTAGAGGAGGGTTTTTGGGCCTTGCAGCGCCGTTTACGGCCGTCTGCACGGTCTCCGTGTGACTGCAGCTCGCCCTGTAATCTGTGAGCAGCTGTAGCCTGGTTGTCTCCAGCTCAGGGTTTTTCACTGCGTCATACCGCCAAATCAATTTTCTTTTTTTTCAAAGTAGTGTAGTCTGCTGCTAATTAATTTAAAAAAATCCTATTAGTGTCTTTCCACCCGTCTCCAGCTAATTTGTGGAAAAACACTACATAGGATAAAGTAGAGGAGGGTTTTTGGGCCTTGCAGCGCCGTTTACGGCTGTCTGCACGGTCTCCGTGTGACTGCAGCTCGCCCTGTAATCTGTGAGCAGCTATAGCCTGGTTGTCTCCAGCTCAGGGTTTTTCACTGCGTCATACCGCCAAATCAATTTTCTTTTTTTTCCAAATAGTGTAGTCTGCTGCTAATTTATTCAAAAAAATCCTATTAGTGTCTTTCCACCCGTCTCCAGCTAATTTGTGGAAAAACACTACATAGGATAAAGTAGAGGAGGGTTTTTGGGCCTTGTAGCGCCGTTTACGTCTGTCTGCACGGTCTCCGTGTGACTGCAGCTCTATCTGTTGTCAGTTCAGCCCCCAAAAAATAAATAAATAATAAAGTTCACCAAACACACCAGTTACACCACTTTACATTTCTGTAGGCCACATTAGCTCATATTAAAGTCTAGTCCACACTTTAGATAATTAGTGCTTCTTATACCTGTTAGGAGGAGTTGCTCAGGAATAAGCACACAAATCCGTTAGTACTTTTCTGCTTATCTTTATCAGTCAACCAAGATGAAGAAGGCAGTGAGTAAGGCACGTGGGCGTGGGCGTGGGCGCGGAGCAGGGAGGGGACGTGGGGATTCTGTGCCTGCTGCGGGCACCGGTGACTCATCAGCACCCACTTTCACCAGGCAACAGTCGTTCATGCGAAGCTTTGTGTCCGAGCGCCGTACACCGCTGCTGCGTGAAGAACAAATTGAAGCTGTTGTCGGATGGATGGCAGCTAATGCATCAACTTCCATTAGTGCCACATCCTCTCAGACACAGAGCACTGGAGAGCAGCCATCTGTCTCTTCACCACCTGCCAAATTGCCCAGGCAGACAGAGAGCCCAGGACAGGAGCCGTCTCTACTTCTGTTCTCTGAATCTCTTGGCTTGGAAACAGGGGGCCAGCCAAGCAGCATTGGAGAAATGGAAGAAGAGGCAGGGTGCAGTGATGCCCAACAGCTTTTTCTGTCTTCCTCTGAAGAGGCGGGTGGGCCAGTGGCTCCGGTCACCACATCGCAGGCCGCATCAGCTGATGATGACACTCAGGTGCCACTTACTGGTGCGTGCTCTGCTGCTGAGACTACCCAGGAGGAGCAGTTGGGGGCAGAGGGTAGTGTAGATGATGAGGTCCTCGACCCATCTTGGCGTGAGGGACAGGAAGGTGGTGGGAGCAGCTCTGAGGAAGAGATTCCCCGTACGGCCCAAAGAGGGAGAGGGAGGGGGAAGACTGCGGATCCTGCAGCCTCCGCTTTGGCACCCGTTAGGAGCATGTCTCTTCCAAAAGCCAAAAAGGGCGCTCCCAAGACTTGCAGTGCCTGGTCCTTTTTTGACACAGTTGCAGATGACATTTGCTATGTCAGATGCAACGTGTGTCATCAAAAAGTCAAAAGAGGGAAAAATGTCAGCAACCTCAATACCTCCAACATGTGGAAACATGTGCGCAACAGGCACCCGGCGGAGTTAGAAAAACACACTGAAGAGGTAGGCCAACCAACAGCGGCAGCTACCACCTCTTCAGCTCGTGTTGCCTCTTCCTCTACCTCACACGCAGCTGGTTCGGCGTCCTCCCAGGATCGCCGTGGAAGAACCTCTGCCCCTGTTGTCCAGAGACCCGCTGTAATTCCACCCGCAGCGCCACTTTCCCAGTCATCCACACACTCCCAGCCCAGTCTACAGCCATCGGTAGTACAGGCATGGGAGAAAAGGCGGCCTTTCTCGTCAAACCACCCACGAGCACAGGCTCTGACTGCAGGCATTGCCAAACTTCTGTCACTGGAAATGCTGTCATTCAGGCTGGTGGAGACTGACAGCTTCCGTGACTTGATGTCATTGGCAGTCCCACAGTACAATGTGCCCAGCCGCTTTTACTTCAGCAGGCAAGCCGTCCCTGCCCTGCAGAAGCATGTGGAGGGACACATAAAACACGCGCTACTGAACGCCGTCAGTAGCAAGGTCCACCTCACCACCGATGCGTGGACCAGTCAACATGGACAGGGGCGATACCTTTCCCTCACTGCCCATTGGGTTAATGTCGTTGAGCCGGGTACAGACCGTGCGAGTGGCGCAGGACGTGTCCTGCCCACTCCAAGGATTGCAGGAATCCATTCTGTACGCATTGACTCCTCCTCTTACACCAGTTCCTCAGAATCATCGCTGCAGGAGCCGTCACAGTCCACCTCCACATGGACCCGTGATGAACGTGTACCTGTTACGACCGACATGAGCACAGCCGTGGCCAAACGTCAACAGGCCGTCTTGAAATTAATTTTCTTGGGGAATCGTAGCCACACAGCGCAGGAGCTCTGGAATGCCATCAAGCAGGAGAGCGATGTGTGGTTTGTGCCAGCGAATCTCCAGCCAGGCATGGTAGTGTGTGATAATGGCCGAAATCTGGTGGCAGCTCTGGGCCTCGGCAACCTCACTCACATCCCATGTCTGGCACATGTGCTCAATTTGGTCGTGCAGAGCTTTTTGAGGGACTATCCGGATCTTGATGCACTGCTGCACAAGGTCCGCCTAGAGTGTGCTCACTTGCGGCGTTCCAGCACGGCAAAAGCGCGCATTGCGGCTCTGCAGCACCGACACCGCCTGCCGGAACATCGCATCATATGTGACCTACCTACCAGGTGGAATTCCACGTTACATATGTTGGAGCGGTTGTGTGAGCAGCAGCAAGCTGTAATGGAGTACCAGCTGCTTCAGGCGCAAAAAAGTCGCAGTCAGCGCCGTACAGACTTCACAACCACAGAGTGGGCCACTATGAATGACGTCTGCCAGGTTTTGCGTCCCTTTGATTATTCCACGCGGATGGCGAGTGCAGATGATGCACTAGTCAGCATGACTGTCCCCCTTATCTGCCTGCTTGAAAAATCACTGCAAGCGCTAAGGGATGATGTTGTGGAAGAGGTGGAGGATGAGGATTCACCATTTCCATCATCTTCTGGACAGTCAGCGCCACGTGGTTCCTCACAAACGCGTAGGCAGGGGACCGTTTGTGAGGAGGATGAGGAGGAGTCAATGGAGGAGGAAGACATCCGTCCAGAGGAGGGAGTTACACAATTGTCCAGTAGTCAGTGTGTACAGCGAGGGTGGGGTGATGACGAGCGGGCAGAGATCACGCCTCCAGCAGGGGACAGCGTTTCTTGGGCAGTTGGCAGTCTGCAGCACATGGTGGATTACATGCTGCAGTGCCTGAGAAACGACCGCCGCATCGCCCACATTCTCAACATGTCTGATTATTGGGTGTTCACCCTCCTCGATCCTCGCTACCGGGACAACGTAGAAAGCCTCATCACACCGTTGAACCGGGAGCGAAAAATGCGGGAGTACCAAGACACACTGGTCAATTCCATCATCTTCTCCATTCCAACTGAGAGAAGTGCTGCTAGTGCATTCCAAAGCAGCTCAGTGCGTCCAGGCCGTGGTGGAGGCTCTGCACAAAGAGGGAGCAGAAGCAGTGCCTCTGCCCAAGGCAAGACCAGTATGGCCGAACTGTGGCACAGTTTTCTGTGCCCGCCACAAAAGTCTACACCATCACAGACGGCTCCAGTCAGCAGGAGGCAACGGTTCCGTCAGATGGTGACAGACTACATGTCTTGCCCTCTTGCTGTACTCCCAGACGGCTCTTCCCCTTTCAAGTTTTGGGTCTCAAAGCTGGATACATGGCCAGAGCTAAGCCAGTATGCATTGGAGGTGCTGTCTTGCCCTGCGGCCAGTGTATTATCGGAACGTGTCTTTAGTGCTGCAGGTGGTGTACTAACTGACCGTCGCATGCGACTATCCTCCGATAACGTTGACCGGCTTACTTTCCTGAAAATGAACAAGGCCTGGATCTCGCCGGAATTTGCCACTCCTCCTCCTGATTGAATAATTAGGTCACTGTATACGTTATCCAGGTCTCCTGTTGTGTTCATCTTTCTACCACCTGAACTTAAATTCCTGGGCTCCAACACCGCCAGTTGAGGCTCAGACGTGCCGTCTGCACAGTCAAAACATACGACCCAGTGTTATTGGGTTTCAGTAACGTCAGCTGATCCCCAGCTGTGTAGCCGGCAATGTGTCATGCGACCGCCACGCTGACACAACAACTGAAATGTAAGGGAATCTGTCCCCCCCCCCCAAGGCGTTTGTTACTGAAAGAGCCACCTTGTGCAGCAGTAATGCTGCCCAAGGAAAAGGTAGCTATTTTTGTTTAGCTCCTTGCACACGCAGAACTTAACACTTATAAAATGTGTCCACTGATACCGTAAAACCGTCCCGGAGGTGGGACTTTCCTTCGTAATGTGACGCAGCCCAGCCGTCATTCCTACCCCCCCGGCGCCGCGCACCGGCTCCTCAGCGTTGTTTTATTCCGTCCAGGAGCCTGCGCTGTTATGTTATCCCGTGGCCAGGCACACTTAGCGCTGCCCGTCTTCTGGCATCATTTGGTGTCTGGATGGCTGTGCCTGTGCGGCCGCGCTGGCAGAGAGCCCGCCTCGCAGTGTCTTCTGATTTAATCCCACTGGGGGCCTGGGATCCATGGACATGCGCAGTGCATATCTGAACCTCCACCTCTCACTCATTTCCCTATGGCTTCTTCAGACTGTTCGGTGTCAGCTGGTCCCTAACAGCATGCCACGGCCGTGACACCGCACAGTCTGAAGAAGCCATAGGGAGATGAGTGAGAGGTGGAGGTTCAGATATGCACTGCGCATGTCCATGGATCCCAGGCCCCCAGTGGGATTAAATCAGAAGACACTGCGAGGCGGGCTCTCTGCCAGCGCGGCCGCACAGGCGCAGCCATCCAGACACCAAATGATGCCAGAAGACGGGCAGCGCTAAGTGTGCCTGGCCACGGGATAACATAACAGCGCAGGCTCCTGGACGGAATAAAACAACGCTGAGGAGCCGGTGCGCGGCGCCGGGGGGGTAGGAATGACGGCTGGGCTGCGTCACATTACGAAGGAAAGTCCCACCTCCGGGACGGTTTTACGGTTGCAGGGGACACATTTTATAAGTGTTTAGTTCTGTGTTTGCAAGGAGCATGATGAAAAGAGCCACCTTTTCCTTTTGCATCTTTTGTGCTGCACAAGCTGGCTCTTTCAGCTACAAACGCCTTGGGGGGGGGTTAAAGGTTCCCTTTCGACTTTCTCAGGCTTCGGCCTACATTGTGTTCCTCTGCTTTTCCACCTGTCCCTGGGCTCCAACACCGCTAGTTGTTGCCTGGTAGTGCTGTACGCACAGTCCCAACAGTCGCTCCTCTGTTATTGGGGTTCAGTAACGTCAGCTGTTCCCCTGCTGTGTGTGTGGCAATCCCTCCTACCTCCTCCAACCTCCTCCTCCTCCACCTGTCCCTGGGCTCCAACACCGCCAGTTGCCGTCCAGAAGTGCTGTACGCACAGTCAACAGTCCCTCCTCTGTTATTGGGGTTCAGTAACGTCAGCTGTTCCCCTGCTGTGTGTGTGGCAATCCCTCCTACCTCCTCCTACCTCCTCCAACCTCCTCCTCCTCCACCTGTCCCTGGGCTCCAACACCGCCAGTTGCCGTCCAGAAGTGCTGTACGCACAGTCAACAGTCCCTCCTCTGTTATTGGGGTTCAGTAACGTCAGCTGTTCCCCTGCTGTGTGTGTGGCAATCCCTCCTACCTCCTCCTACCTCCTCCAACCTCCTCCTCCTCCACCTGTCCCTGGGCTCCAACACCGCCAGTTGCCGTCCAGAAGTGCTGTACGCACAGTCAACAGTCCCTCCTCTGTTATTGGGGTTCAGTAACGTCAGCTGTTCCCCTGCTGTGTGTGTGGCAATCCCTCCTACCTCCTCCAACCTCCTCCTCCTCCACCTGTCCCTGGGCTCCAACACCGCCAGTTGCCGTCCAGAAGTGCTGTACGCACAGTCAACAGTCGCTCCTCTGTTATTGGGGTTCAGTAACGTCAGCTGTTCCCCTGCTGTGTGTGTGGCAATCCCTCCTACCTCCTCCAACCTCCTCCTCCTCCACCTGTCCCTGGGCTCCAACACCGCCAGTTGCCGTCCAGAAGTGCTGTACGCACAGTCAACAGTCCCTCCTCTGTTATTGGGGTTCAGTAACGTCAGCTGTTCCCCTGCTGTGTGTGTGGCAATCCCTCCTACCTCCTCCAACCTCCTCCTCCTCCACCTGTCCCTGGGCTCCAACACCGCCAGTTGCCGTCCAGAAGTGCTGTACGCACAGTCAACAGTCCCTCCTCTGTTATTGGGGTTCAGTAACGTCAGCTGTTCCCCTGCTGTGTGTGTGGCAATCCCTCCTACCTCCTCCAACCTCCTCCTCCTCCACCTGTCCCTGGGCTCCAACACCGCCAGTTGCCGTCCAGAAGTGCTGTACGCACAGTCAACAGTCCCTCCTCTGTTATTGGGGTTCAGTAACGTCAGCTGTTCCCCTGCTGTGTGTGTGGCAATCCCTCCTACCTCCTCCTACCTCCTCCAACCTCCTCCTCCTCCACCTGTCCCTGGGCTCCAACACCGCCAGTTGCCGTCCAGAAGTGCTGTACGCACAGTCAACAGTCCCTCCTCTGTTATTGGGGTTCAGTAACGTCAGCTGTTCCCCTGCTGTGTGTGTGGCAATCCCTCCTACCTCCTCCTACCTCCTCCAACCTCCTCCTCCTCCACCTGTCCCTGGGCTCCAACACCGCCAGTTGCCGTCCAGAAGTGCTGTACGCACAGTCAACAGTCCCTCCTCTGTTATTGGGGTTCAGTAACGTCAGCTGTTCCCCTGCTGTGTGTGTGGCAATCCCTCCTACCTCCTCCTACCTCCTCCAACCTCCTCCTCCTCCACCTGTCCCTGGGCTCCAACACCGCCAGTTGCCGTCCAGAAGTGCTGTACGCACAGTCAACAGTCGCTCCTCTGTTATTGGGGTTCAGTAACGTCAGCTGTTCCCCTGCTGTGTGTGTGGCAATCCCTCCTACCTCCTCCAACCTCCTCCTCCTCCACCTGTCCCTGGGCTCCAACACCGCCAGTTGCCGTCCAGAAGTGCTGTACGCACAGTCAACAGTCCCTCCTCTGTTATTGGGGTTCAGTAACGTCAGCTGTTCCCCTGCTGTGTGTGTGGCAATCCCTCCTACCTCCTCCAACCTCCTCCTCCTCCACCTGTCCCTGGGCTCCAACACCGCCAGTTGCCGTCCAGAAGTGCTGTACGCACAGTCAACAGTCCCTCCTCTGTTATTGGGGTTCAGTAACGTCAGCTGTTCCCCTGCTGTGTGTGTGGCAATCCCTCCTACCTCCTCCTACCTCCTCCAACCTCCTCCTCCTCCACGTGTCCCTGGGCTCCAACACCGCTAGTTGCCGTCCAGAAGTGCTGTACGCACAGAGCCAAACACCTCGCCAATGTGTTAGTGGGGTTCAGCACCGCCAGCTGTTCCCCTGCTGTGTATACGGCAACGTGTACTGCGACCGCCACGCAGACACAACAAGTTAAATGTAAGGGAACCTGACCCCCCCCCCCCCCAGGCGTTTGTTACTGAAGGAGCCACCTTGTGCAGCAGTAATGATGATGCAAAGGGAAAAAGTGCCTCTTTTCGTGATGCTCCTTGCACATGCTGAACCAAACACTTATGAAATGTGTCCCCACACAGCGTTACACCGTCCGGTAGGTGGAACTTTCCTTTGTCGTGTGACGCAGCACAGCCATCATTTTTACCCCCTTGGCGCCGTGCACCCCCTCCTCAGCGTTGTTTGAATCTGTCCCGGAGCCTGCGCTGTTAGGTTAGCCCTTGGCCATGCACACATGTTGCGCTGCCCGTCTTCTGACCTCATTTGGTGTCAGGCTGGCTGCGCCTGTGCGGGTGCGCTGGCCGAGATCCCGCCTCGCAGTGTCGTCTAATGTAATCCCACCGCGGGCCTGTGATCCGTGCCCGTGCGCAGTGCATATCCTCTCCTCTCACTCCCCTCCCTACGGCTTCTTCAGACTGTGCGATGTCAGCTGGTCCCTAATAGCATGCCACGGCCGTGACACCGCACAGTCTGAAAAAGCCGTAGGGAGGGGAGTGAGAGGAGAGGATATGCACTGCGCACGGGCACGGATCACAGGCCCGCGGTGGGATTACATGAGACGACACTGCGAGGCGGGATCTCGGCCAACGCACCCGCACAGGCGCAGCCAGCCTGACACCAAATGAGGTCAGAAGACGGGCAGCGCAACATGTGTGCATAGCCATGGGCTAACCTAACAGCGCAGGCTCCGGGACAGATTCAAACAACGCTGAGGAGGGGGCGAACGGCGACAAGGGGGTAAAAATGATGGCTGTGCTGCGTCACACGACAAAGGAAAGTTCCACCTACCGGACGGTTTAACGCTGTGTGGGGACACATTTCATAAATGTTAGGTTCCGCATGTACAAGGACCATAATTAAAAGAGCTAAGTTTACCTTTTCCAGCATTAGTGCTGTACACAATGGCTCTTTCAGCTACAAACGCCTGGGGGGGGGGGGGGGGGTTAAAGGTTTCCTTTCAACTTGCTCGAGTGCAGGCTTCGGCCTACACTCCGCTCCCCCTGCTCCTCCTGCTGACCCTGGGCTCTAACACCGCCAGTTTTTGCCCAGATGTGCTAGCTGCACAGAGAAAAACACCAGCCAATGTGTCAGTGGGGTCCAGCACCGCCAGCTGTTCCCCTGCTGTGTAGCCGGCAACGTGTCCTGCGACCGCCACGCAGACACAAGAACTGAAATTGAAGGGAACCTGTCCCCCCTCCCCCAGGTGTTTCTATGTTTTACAGCTACCTTGAACAGCAGTAATGCTGCATGTGTTCAAGGTGGCTCAGAAACTTATTCTCCTTGCCCATGTTGAAGTGAACACGTCTAAAATGTGTCCTCTGTGACCATTAAAACGTCCCTCAGGTGTGATTTGACTTTGTATTGACACACGCAACAAGCTCCTTGGTAACGCTGCCCGTCTTCTGGCATCATTGTTTGGCTGGCTGCGCTTCTGCGGCCGCCCTGACCCACACAACGCCCCTCGGTGTCTTATTTATTGGGACTGCGAGGGTGTGATTGATGGGCAGGATCAGTGCATCAGTTCGCCTGTCCCTCCTCTCCTTCCGCCTTCTTCGGACTGTGCGGCTTCATGGCCGTGGCATGCGATAAGGGATCAGATGACGCCGCACAGTCTGAAGCGGGTGTAAGGACCCGAGTGTGAGAGGCGAACATATGTGCTGTGCCAGGCCCTGAATCCCAGCCCCGCAGTGTTTTAACAATGTTAAGACACTGCGGGGCTGGGATTCATGGTCATCGCGAACCGCACCGGCCGACATTACATGATGCCAGAAGATGGGCAGCGCTAACGGCGCTAGGCCAGGGGATAACACGACAGCGCAGACTCCTGTACAGCA
This sequence comes from Ranitomeya variabilis, assembly GCF_051348905.1. Taxonomy (NCBI): domain Eukaryota; kingdom Metazoa; phylum Chordata; class Amphibia; order Anura; family Dendrobatidae; genus Ranitomeya; species Ranitomeya variabilis. The sequence continues at coordinate 498,902,781 of NC_135233.1, read as the reverse complement.
AATAACAACGCTCGGGAGGCTGCACCCAGCACCAAGGTGGGATTCTTGACACCTGTGCTGCGTCTCATTACAAAGGGAACTCTCGCCTCCATTACACAGTTTGACTGTATAAAGGGCTAAATGTTATACGTGTTTCATTCAGCGTGTGCAAGGAGAAAAATTAAAAGAGCAACCTTTGACTTGTGCAGCACTACTGCTGCATAAGCTGTGGCTCTTCTACTTTCTAACCCCTGAGGGGGGGTTAAAGGTGACTTTTGAAATCGGTTCAATTAGGCTTCGGCCTACACTCTGCTCCACCTGCAGAGCCCGGGCTCCAACAACGCTAGTTGCTGTCCGGAAGTGCTGGCTGCACAGAGCCAAACACCTCGCCAATGTGTCAGTGGGGTCCAGCACCGCCAGCTGTTCCCCTGCTGTGTAGCCGGCAACGTGTCCTGCAAAAGCCACGCAGACACAACACACCCAAAGCTGCCGCCTGTGCAGGCTTCGGCCTACACTCCCCTCCCCCTGCTCCTCCTCCTCCTGCTCCTCCTCCTGCTGTCCCTGGGCTCTAACACACCGCCAGTTGGGGCCCAGATGTGCTAGCTGCACAGAGAAAAACACCAGCCAATGTGTCAGTGGGGTCCAGCACCGCCAGCTGTTCCCCTGCTGTGCAGCCGGCAACGTGTCCTGCAAAAGCCACGCAGACACAAGAACTGAAATTGAAGGGAACCTGTCCCCCCTCCCCCAGGCGTTTTTACGTTATCCAGCCACCTTGTACAGCGGTAATGCTGCATGTGTGCAAGGTGGCTCAGAAACGTATTCTCCTCGCACATGTGGAACTGAAAACACGTCCGCAATGTGTCCTCTGTGTGACCATTTAACCGTCCCGGTGGTGTGACTTTCCTTTGTAATGACACGCTGCAACCCCCTTGGTAGCGCTGCCCGTCTTCTGGCATCATTGTTTGGCTGGCTGCGCCTCTGCGGCCGCCCTGACCCGCACAACGCCCCTCGGTGTCTTATTTATTGGGACTGCGAGGGTGTGATTGATGGGCAGGATCAGTGCATCAGTTCGCCTGTCCCTCCTCTCCTTCCGCCTTCTTCGGACTGTGCGGCTTCATGGCCGTGGCATGCGATAAGGGATCAGATGACGCCGCACAGTCTGAAGCGGGTGTAAGGACCCGAGTGTGAGAGGCCAACATATGTGCTGCGCCAGGCCCTGAATCCCAGCCCCGCAGTGTTTTAACAATGTTAAGACACTGCGGGGCTGGGATTCATGGTCATCGCGAACCGCACCGGCCGACATTACATGATGCCAGAAGATGGGCAGCGCTAACGGCGCTAGGCCAGGGGATAACACGACAGCGCAGACTCCTGTACAGCAAATAACAACGCTCGGGAGGCTGCACCCAGCACCAAGGTGGGATTCTTGACACCTGTGCTGCGTCTCATTACAAAGGGAACTCTCGCCTCCATTACACAGTTTGACTGTATAAAGGGCTAAATGTTATACGTGTTTCATTCAGCGTGTGCAAGGAGAAAAATTAAAAGAGCAACCTTTGACTTGTGCAGCACTACTGCTGCATAAGCTGTGGCTCTTCTACTTTCTAACCCCTGAGGGGGGGTTAAAGGTGACTTTTGAAATCGGTTCAATTAGGCTTCGGCCTACACTCTGCTCCACCTGCAGAGCCCGGGCTCCAACAACGCTAGTTGCTGTCCGGAAGTGCTGGCTGCACAGAGCCAAACACCTCGCCAATGTGTCAGTGGGGTCCAGCACCGCCAGCTGTTCCCCTGCTGTGTAGCCGGCAACGTGTCCTGCAAAAGCCACGCAGACACAACACACCCAAAGCTGCCGCCTGTGCAGGCTTCGGCCTACACTCCCCTCCCCCTGCTCCTCCTCCTCCTGCTCCTCCTCCTGCTGTCCCTGGGCTCTAACACACCGCCAGTTGGGGCCCAGATGTGCTAGCTGCACAGAGAAAAACACCAGCCAATGTGTCAGTGGGGTCCAGCACCGCCAGCTGTTCCCCTGCTGTGCAGCCGGCAACGTGTCCTGCAAAAGCCACGCAGACACAAGAACTGAAATTGAAGGGAACCTGTCCCCCCTCCCCCAGGCGTTTTTACGTTATCCAGCCACCTTGTACAGCGGTAATGCTGCATGTGTGCAAGGTGGCTCAGAAACGTATTCTCCTCGCACATGTGGAACTGAAAACACGTCCGCAATGTGTCCTCTGTGTGACCATTTAACCGTCCCGGTGGTGTGACTTTCCTTTGTAATGACACGCTGCAACCCCCTTGGTAGCGCTGCCCGTCTTCTGGCATCATTGTTTGGCTGGCTGCGCCTCTGCGGCCGCCCTGACCCGCACAACGCCCCTCGGTGTCTTATTTATTGGGACTGCGAGGGTGTGATTGATGGGCAGGATCAGTGCATCAGTTCGCCTGTCCCTCCTCTCCTTCCGCCTTCTTCGGACTGTGCGGCTTCATGGCCGTGGCATGCGATAAGGGATCAGATGACGCCGCACAGTCTGAAGCGGGTGTAAGGACCCGAGTGTGAGAGGCCAACATATGTGCTGCGCCAGGCCCTGAATCCCAGCCCCGCAGTGTTTTAACAATGTTAAGACACTGCGGGGCTGGGATTCATGGTCATCGCGAACCGCACCGGCCGACATTACATGATGCCAGAAGATGGGCAGCGCTAACGGCGCTAGGCCAGGGGATAACACGACAGCGCAGACTCCTGTACAGCAAATAACAACGCTCGGGAGGCTGCACCCAGCACCAAGGTGGGATTCTTGACACCTGTGCTGCGTCTCATTACAAAGGGAACTCTCGCCTCCATTACACAGTTTGACTGTATAAAGGGCTAAATGTTATACGTGTTTCATTCAGCGTGTGCAAGGAGAAAAATTAAAAGAGCAACCTTTGACTTGTGCAGCACTACTGCTGCATAAGCTGTGGCTCTTCTACTTTCTAACCCCTGAGGGGGGGTTAAAGGTGACCTTTGAAATCGGTTCAAGTAGGCTTCGGCCTACACTCTGCTCCACCTGCAGAGCCCGGGCTCCAACAACGCTAGTTGCTGTCCGGAAGTGCTGGCTGCACAGAGCCAAACACCTCGCCAATGTGTCAGTGGGGTCCAGCACCGCCAGCTGTTCCCCTGCTGTGTAGCCGGCAACGTGTCCTGCAAAAGCCACGCAGACACAACACACCCAAAGCTGCCGCCTGTGCAGGCTTCGGCCTACACTCCCCTCCCCCTGCTCCTCCTCCTCCTGCTCCTCCTCCTGCTGTCCCTGGGCTCTAACACACCGCCAGTTGGGGCCCAGATGTGCTAGCTGCACAGAGAAAAACACCAGCCAATGTGTCAGTGGGGTCCAGCACCGCCAGCTGTTCCCCTGCTGTGCAGCCGGCAACGTGTCCTGCAAAAGCCACGCAGACACAAGAACTGAAATTGAAGGGAACCTGTCCCCCCTCCCCCAGGCGTTTTTACGTTATCCAGCCACCTTGTACAGCGGTAATGCTGCATGTGTGCAAGGTGGCTCAGAAACGTATTCTCCTCGCACATGTGGAACTGAAAACACGTCTGCAATGTGTCCTCTGTGTGACCATTTAACCGTCCCGGTGGTGTGACTTTCCTTTGTAATGACACGCTGCAACCCCCTTGGTAGCGCTGCCCGTCTTCTGGCATCATTGTTTGGCTGCCTGCGCCTCTGCGGCCGCCCTGACCCACACAACGCCCCTCGTTGTCTTATTTATTGGGACTGCGAGGGTGTGATTGATGGGCAGGATCAGTGCATCAGTTCGCCTGTCCCTCCTCTCCTTCCGCCTTCTTCGGACTGTGCGGCTTCATGGCCGTGGCATGCGATAAGGGATCAGATGACGCCGCACAGTCTGAAGCGGGTGTAAGGACCCGAGTGTGAGAGGCCAACATATGTGCTGCGCCAGGCCCTGAATCCCAGCCCCGCAGTGTTTTAACAATGTTAAGACACTGCGGGGCTGGGATTCATGGTCATCGCGAACCGCACCGGCCGACATTACATGATGCCAGAAGATGGGCAGCGCTAACGGCGCTAGGCCAGGGGATAACACGACAGCGCAGACTCCTGTACAGCAAATAACAACGCTCGGGAGGCTGCACCCAGCACCAAGGTGGGATTCTTGACACCTGTGCTGCGTCTCATTACAAAGGGAACTCTCGCCTCCATTACACAGTTTGACTGTATAAAGGGCTAAATGTTATACGTGTTTCATTCAGCGTGTGCAAGGAGAAAAATTAAAAGAGCAACCTTTGACTTGTGCAGCACTACTGCTGCATAAGCTGTGGCTCTTCTACTTTCTAACCCCTGAGGGGGGGTTAAAGGTGACCTTTGAAATCGGTTCAAGTAGGCTTCGGCCTACACTCTGCTCCACCTGCAGAGCCCGGGCTCCAACAACGCTAGTTGCTGTCCGGAAGTGCTGGCTGCACAGAGCCAAACACCTCGCCAATGTGTCAGTGGGGTCCAGCACCGCCAGCTGTTCCCCTGCTGTGTAGCCGGCAACGTGTCCTGCAAAAGCCACGCAGACACAACACACCCAAAGCTGCCGCCAGTGCAGGCTTCGGCCTACACTCCCCTCCCCCTGCTCCTCCTCCTCCTGCTCCTCCTCCTGCTGTCCCTGGGCTCTAACACACCGCCAGTTGGGGCCCAGATGTGCTAGCTGCACAGAGAAAAACACCAGCCAATGTGTCAGTGGGGTCCAGCACCGCCAGCTGTTCCCCTGCTGTGCAGCCGGCAACGTGTCCTGCAAAAGCCACGCAGACACAAGAACTGAAATTGAAGGGAACCTGTCCCCCCTCCCCCAGGCGTTTTTACGTTATCCAGCCACCTTGTACAGCGGTAATGCTGCATGTGTGCAAGGTGGCTCAGAAACGTATTCTCCTCGCACATGTGGAACTGAAAACACGTCTGCAATGTGTCCTCTGTGTGACCATTTAACCGTCCCGGTGGTGTGACTTTCCTTTGTAATGACACGCTGCAACCCCCTTGGTAGCGCTGCCCGTCTTCTGGCATCATTGTTTGGCTGCCTGCGCCTCTGCGGCCGCCCTGACCCACACAACGCCCCTCGTTGTCTTATTTATTGGGACTGCGAGGGTGTGATTGATGGGCAGGATCAGTGCATCAGTTCGCCTGTCCCTCCTCTCCTTCCGCCTTCTTCGGACTGTGCGGCTTCATGGCCGTGGCATGCGATAAGGGATCAGATGACGCCGCACAGTCTGAAGCGGGTGTAAGGACCCGAGTGTGAGAGGCCAACATATGTGCTGCGCCAGGCCCTGAATCCCAGCCCCGCAGTGTTTTAACAATGTTAAGACACTGCGGGGCTGGGATTCATGGTCATCGCGAACCGCACCGGCCGACATTACATGATGCCAGAAGATGGGCAGCGCTAACGGCGCTAGGCCAGGGGATAACACGACAGCGCAGACTCCTGTACAGCAAATAACAACGCTCGGGAGGCTGCACCCAGCACCAAGGTGGGATTCTTGACACCTGTGCTGCGTCTCATTACAAAGGGAACTCTCGCCTCCATTACACAGTTTGACTGTATAAAGGGCTAAATGTTATACGTGTTTCATTCAGCGTGTGCAAGGAGAAAAATTAAAAGAGCAACCTTTGACTTGTGCAGCACTACTGCTGCATAAGCTGTGGCTCTTCTACTTTCTAACCCCTGAGGGGGGGTTAAAGGTGACCTTTGAAATCGGTTCAAGTAGGCTTCGGCCTACACTCTGCTCCACCTGCAGAGCCCGGGCTCCAACAACGCTAGTTGCTGTCCGGAAGTGCTGGCTGCACAGAGCCAAACACCTCGCCAATGTGTCAGTGGGGTCCAGCACCGCCAGCTGTTCCCCTGCTGTGTAGCCGGCAACGTGTCCTGCAAAAGCCACGCAGACACAACACACCCAAAGCTGCCGCCAGTGCAGGCTTCGGCCTACACTCCCCTCCCCCTGCTCCTCCTCCTCCTGCTCCTCCTCCTGCTGTCCCTGGGCTCTAACACACCGCCAGTTGGGGCCCAGATGTGCTAGCTGCACAGAGAAAAACACCAGCCAATGTGTCAGTGGGGTCCAGCACCGCCAGCTGTTCCCCTGCTGTGCAGCCGGCAACGTGTCCTGCAAAAGCCACGCAGACACAAGAACTGAAATTGAAGGGAACCTGTCCCCCCTCCCCCAGGCGTTTTTACGTTATCCAGCCACCTTGTACAGCGGTAATGCTGCATGTGTGCAAGGTGGCTCAGAAACGTATTCTCCTCGCACATGTGGAACTGAAAACACGTCCGCAATGTGTCCTCTGTGTGACCATTTAACCGTCCCGGTGGTGTGACTTTCCTTTGTAATGACACGCTGCAACCCCCTTGGTAGCGCTGCCCGTCTTCTGGCATCATTGTTTGGCTGCCTGCGCCTCTGCGGCCGCCCTGACCCACACAACGCCCCTCGTTGTCTTATTTATTGGGACTGCGAGGGTGTGATTGATGGGCAGGATCAGTGCATCAGTTCGCCTGTCCCTCCTCTCCTTCCGCCTTCTTCGGACTGTGCGGCTTCATGGCCGTGGCATGCGATAAGGGATCAGATGACGCCGCACAGTCTGAAGCGGGTGTAAGGACCCGAGTGTGAGAGGCCAACATATGTGCTGCGCCAGGCCCTGAATCCCAGCCCCGCAGTGTTTTAACAATGTTAAGACACTGCGGGGCTGGGATTCATGGTCATCGCGAACCGCACCGGCCGACATTACATGATGCCAGAAGATGGGCAGCGCTAACGGCGCTAGGCCAGGGGATAACACGACAGCGCAGACTCCTGTACAGCAAATAACAACGCTCGGGAGGCTGCACCCAGCACCAAGGTGGGATTCTTGACACCTGTGCTGCATCTCATTACAAAGGGAACTCTCGCCTCCATTACACAGTTTGACTGTATAAAGGGCTAAATGTTATACGTGTTTCATTCAGCGTGTGCAAGGAGAAAAATTAAAAGAGCAACCTTTGACTTGTGCAGCACTACTGCTGCATAAGCTGTGGCTCTTCTACTTTCTAACCCCTGAGGGGGGGTTAAAGGTGACCTTTGAAATCGGTTCAAGTAGGCTTCGGCCTACACTCTGCTCCACCTGCAGAGCCCGGGCTCCAACAACGCTAGTTGCTGTCCGGAAGTGCTGGCTGCACAGAGCCAAACACCTCGCCAATGTGTCAGTGGGGTCCAGCACCGCCAGCTGTTCCCCTGCTGTGTAGCCGGCAACGTGTCCTGCAAAAGCCACGCAGACACAACACACCCAAAGCTGCCGCCAGTGCAGGCTTCGGCCTACACTCCCCTCCCCCTGCTCCTCCTCCTCCTGCTCCTCCTCCTGCTGTCCCTGGGCTCTAACACACCGCCAGTTGGGGCCCAGATGTGCTAGCTGCACAGAGAAAAACACCAGCCAATGTGTCAGTGGGGTCCAGCACCGCCAGCTGTTCCCCTGCTGTGCAGCCGGCATCGTGTCCTGCAAAAGCCACGCAGACACTTGCTCTTGTACCTTCTGCTCCCCATCCTGGTTCCAGTACCGTCAGCTGGTTCCGGGCAGAGCCTTTGGCTTAGGTGCCTCCCTCTGGGTATCTGAGTTCCACCAACGTCAGGTGGTCCTTGGTAGTGCTTTCAGGCACGGGTACCTCCTGCTTAGTAACCGGGTTCCAGTAACGTCAGCTGGTCCTCGGTAGTTCCATTGGCTCTTGGACCTTCGGCTACCCATCCGGGTTCCAGCACCGTCAGCTGGTTCTCGGCAGTGTCTTTTGCTCTTGTACCTTCTGCTCCCCATCCTGGTTCCAGTACCGTCAGCTGGTTCCGGGCAGAGCCTTTGGCTTAGGTGCCTCCCTCTGGGTATCCGAGTTCCACCAACGTCAGGTGGTCCTTGGTAGTGCTTTCAGGCACGGGTACCTCCTGCTTAGTAACCGGGTTACAGTAACGTCAGCTGGTCCTCGGTAGTTCCATTGGCTCTTGGACCTTCGGGTAGCCATCCGAGTTCCAGTTCCATCAGCTGGTTCTCGGCATTTTCTCAGCCTTCTTGTACCTTCTGCTACATTTCCAAGTTCAAGAGACTAAACACGATGACCCGGAAGAACACCCCTAAGATGACGACGACACCAGAGACGACAACCACCGTGATGACGACGACCCTGGAGACGATGACCCTGAAGACCACCCCGATGACGACGACCCCGGAGACCACCCCGATGACGACGACCCCGGAGACGACGACCCTGGAGACGACGACGACCTGGAAGACCGAGAAGCAGAAGAACAAGAGGCTGCAGAACAAAGAGCAGAAGGACATTAAGCATAACACAAAATATCAGAGCAAAAAAATATTATGTAAATTATAAGCAGAAGAAGACTAAGCAGTGTATGGGGGTGAGTCCGTTCCTCCTCGTGGTGCCCCTGGATAAAGCCTGATGCTGCAGGCCAAACTGAACGCGGACAAATGTAACTGGTTTGTGACAGGCAGAACGGAAGGTGTAATCTTCAAACTTTTATAGATAACAACTACGGGAATGCCTGTCACAAATAAGAATATGATGAAGAAGTTGAATATGATGAAGATAATAGTAAAATAAAAAGAATATGAACAATGTAACCCAAAAAATAATAGGTAGAAGATGAAGAAGAAGATGAATAAGGTGAAGAAGTTGATGTCAAAGAAGCTGATGATGAGGATAATTAAGAAGAAAGCGTGGGAGAAGTAAAAAAGAAGGTGAAGGGCGTGGAAGTAGTGAAACATCAATATCTGACATAAAAAAAAAAAAAAATAACATAGTCAAATTCTTTCTAACGCCGAACTTCATAAAAAAAAATTAAAAATCCTGCTATTCTATTACATTGGGCTAAACCTCTGTCCCTTTAATATCTCCGCCACGTCCCCCAATACATCCTACATTATTCTTAGTTGTTTTCCTTCATGTAGAATGAACCTACAAGTTTATAAAGGGTTTATTTTAATTCCGATATTTTCGTCCCATTGACTTGCATTGGGATCGGGTATCGGTATCGGATTGGATCCGATATTTTGACGGTATCGGCCGATACTTTCCGATACCGATACTTTCCGATATCGGAAAGTATCGCTCAACACTACTTGCCAGTCCTTGGGTGCGTAATATTGTCAGTTTTGATTACATTAGAGCAGGCAGCGCAGTGGAGACACGGAAATGTGCTATGACGGCGTGTACTCAGAAGTTGTTGGGTAAGTTCCGTGCGTGCACTACCTATGTCGGCCCTCACAATCTGGTCCCTAATGTTGGGGGGTCGTCTGGTACTAATCAGTACCGGTGTCTGAAATGAGGGGATACTGGGATAGGCTCTGCCCAGAAGAGGCCAGTGTCTTCTGATAGTTGAGTAGACCTTTTGCATAAACGGGTGGTGGGTATGTACAAAAGGTACCCGCTCCTGTTGTAATTTAGGTAGTTGGTTTTCGCTAGGAGTAGAGGACAGTATCCGTTCCTGTTGTAATAGTATAGGTGGGTATTCCCTGTCCCTGAACTTTTGGGACATATGGTCAAGTCTGTTATGGCGTGCTTCTGGATCTGACACTATTCGTGACACCCTTTTAAATTGGGAGCGGGGAAGACTGTCTTTAGTAGACCTGGGATGGCAGCTTGAGTATAGCAGTAAGCTGTTACAATCCGTGGGTTTCGTATAGAGGTCAGTACTCAATCTTCCCTCGGGGTCCTTAAGGACCAATGTGTCGAGGAAGGCTATCTGTGTAGTGCTGCAGTTCAATGTGAACTGAAGTTCCTGGAAGATGGAGTTGAGATATCTGTGGAAGTCACTGAGTGTGTCGGGGGTACCTGTCCAGATCATGAAAATATCGTCTATATAGCGATGGTATTCAATCGCGTGTTGGAGAAACAACTCATTATTGTAAACATAATGTTCCTCAAAGTAGTGCATATAGGCATTTGCATACGCCGGGGCTACATTTGAGCCCATGGCGGTCCCGCGTGCCTGGACGTAGTACGAGTCCTCATATAGGAAATAGTTTTCGTAGAGAACTATCCTGAGCAGGTCTAGGCAGAAACTGATTGAATTATGGGATAAGTCAGATTTGTCCAATAGGTCTTTGGTTGCTAGGATACCCCTATCGTGCGAAATGGAGGTATATAGACTTTGTACATCCAAGGTAACTAAAAGGCTGGATTTGGGTATTTGTTGGATGTTTTTTATGACATCCAGGAATTGGCTGGTATCTAACAGAAAAGATCTTGTCCCCTTGACAAGGGGTGTCAGGATTTTTTCTAAGAAAATCGAGAGAGGTGAAAAAACAGAATCTGTTGAGGCCACAATGGGTCTCCCGGGGGGATTGCTGAGGGATTTATGGATTCCCATTCTATGTATCCCTAACAGACTATACCTGCGGTACCATAACGAAAGGCCACCTGCCTATTATTAATATCATTTTGTAAGGTAAATTCTTCATTTAATCTGGAAGAGATTGCATCTCATCTACGGTCCTTACTAACACTTTTTATTCCTTATAGATACTCTCTATACCACGAGGATACTATTTATGCTATACTACTATTCACCTTGCTAAGGTAAACCTCACTTCGGTCTCTTCTCGAACCCTCCGTCCTCTGAACTATAAGAAATCACCACGCGGATTGACACCTTCACCCATAGGATGGGGATTTCTTCTCTTATTTTTTTTCCTTTGTGAGACAGGATCTAATACCTGTACTATGCTATGTCCTTATTTGTATATATTATGTTTTCTTTCTCTTGCTCGGGTTGCTATGTGCTACCACTTTGTTTGTAAATTATGTATATACACTCACCGGCCACTTTATTAGGTACTCCATGCTAGTAACGGGTTGGACCCCCTTTTGCCTTCAGAACTGCCTCAATTCTTCGTGGCATAGATTCAACAAGGTGCTGGAAGCATTCCTCAGAGATTTTGGTCCATATTGACATGATGGCATCACACAGTTGCCGCAGATTTGTCGGCTGCACATCCCAAAGATGCTCCATACAAGGCAGGATGGATCCATGCTTTCATGTTGTTTACGCCAAATTCTGACCCTACCATCCGAATGTCGCAGCAGAAATCGAGACTCATCAGACCAAGCAACGTTTTTCCAATCTTCTACTGTCCAATTTCGATGAGCTTGTACAAATTGTAGCCTCAGTTTCCTGTTCTTAGCTGAAAGGAGTGGTACCCGGTGTGGTCTTCTGCTGCTGTAGCCCATCTGCCTCAAAGTTCGACGCACTGTGCGTTCAGAGATGCTCTTAGGCCTACCTTGGTTGTAACGGGTGGCGATTTGAGTCACTGTTGCCTTTCTATCAGCTCGAACCAGTCTGCCCATTCTCCTCTGACCTCTGGCATCAACAAGGCATTTCCGCCCACAGAACTGCCGCTCACTGGATTTTTTTTCTTTTTCGGACCATTCTCTGTAAACCCTAGAGATGGTTGTGCGTGAAAATCCCAGTAGATCAGCAGTTTCTGAAATACTCAGACCAGCCCTTCTGGCACCAACAACCATGCCACGTTCAAAGGCACTCAAATCACCTTTCTTCCCCATACTGATGCTCGGTTTGAACTGCAGGAGATTGTCTTGACCATGTCTACATGCCTAAATGCACTGAGTTGCCGCCATGTGATTGGCTGATTAGAAATTAAGTGTTAACAAGAAGTTGGACAGGTGTACCTAATAAAGTGGCCAGTGAGTGTATTTGATGTACAGTCACTCATACTTGTTCCATTCTTTCCAGCGACCATTTTGATAAAGACTCGGGAGGAGTCGAAACGTTGTCAGTTTGACTTCTGGTCGCATTCTGCATTGTTGAATGATATGTCTATAGCACTTCAATAAATTTCAAGTTTTTCACAAATGATACACTTAGAGTGTGCGGTGTATTAAATTTAATTTTAGTGTTTCAGGACATTTCAGTCCTCTACACCTGCACCTCGCCTTATCTCAACCTTAGTGCACACCAATTTCTTCTCTAGTGTTACACTTATGTCTGTTGTGCACAACTTGAACTTGCTCTGCAGTTGGAGAAGAGCAGGGTGTTATTACATCTCACACAAGAGCAGTCGAAGAACTGGCAGGTTACTTTTGTGGGAGATACAATGACAGCTCATGTGAAGACACCGGGGTTAGTGGGTTCTCTAGTCCGTTGGCTCGAGACCAGATGGTCCAGGCTTCATCCCACTGAATTCCCACTCTCCTTTTACTGTGGGCATAATGCTACTCAGACTACACAGGGTGAGGGTAAAACAGTGTGGCAATAATTTATTGAACCACAAACAGATAAGAAAACATAAAACAGTCCCAGCAAAGTACCCAAGATGGTGCAAAATTATAGTCTCATCCTTCTTCTGACTAATGAGGATTAAAACAGAGGCGACTTCCTGGGCCGTCTACCCCCACCAGTGGCACCCACAGAGAGGAGGTAATGCCAAGCTTAGGAAACTGACAGTTCATTGAGGTACAAGACCACCAGGAGACTGGAGGGTCACAACTTAGCTTCTCCAAACATCTCCATGGAGCCAGGTGACCAGTGGGTCCCAATCCTGGCTTCCCCAAAAGAATCCAAGGGTTTAGTGACAGTCAGTGGAGCAGATCGGTTTTCTTTCAGCTGGGACAGTGGTTCCTTAAACTGGCATAATGGAAAACTTTAAATCTGTGTCCCTCATGATGGAGCCATGATGTCTTAGCTGCTACTGTAGAGTGTTCCTGGCTGTGGTTTTGCAAAGAGTTTCTGGTTCTTTGGATCTCTTGTTACAGAGGAATATCCCCTTTATAATTCACAACTGTTGTCCTTAAAGCCATCAGGTCAAGAGGGAGGTGTGATAAGATTAATTTGCATTCTTTGAGTATTTAATCAATTTGCATAGATTTTACTCCTCTGTTTTACAAGTAAACAAGTCACAAGGTCCCATACAATGGTTAATCAACATATTATAAAACACCTATGAATCAATGAGACTGCATCCCTGCTTTGCGAAGATAGCAGACAATAAGTTATATCAAACGTCAACGTTAAAGATTCATACAAACAATAATTTGTGCTTCTTGACCAACCAAAAAACAAACGCATAAATTAAAAAGTCAACATAAAGTTAGTTTATGCTTCCTGGCTTACTGAAAATAGACATCTGCATGATTAAGATTAAATGCTGTGTCTTCATAGTCCTGATCTCAATTCAGAGCGATTACAAGTTTCTTGAGCACAGCAGACATAAGTTTACTTAGGGTACCGTTACACTAAACGACTTACCAATGATCACGACCAGCGATGCGATCGTTGGTAAGTCGTTGTGTGGTCGCTGGGGAGCTGTCACACAGACAGCTCTCTCCAGCGACCAACGATCAGGGGAACGACTTCGGCATCGTTGAAACTGTCTTCAACGATGCCGAAGTCCCCCTGCAGCACCCGGGTAACCAGGGTAAACATCGGGTTACTAAGTGCAGGGCCGCGCTTAGTAACCCGATATTTACCCTGGTTACCATTGTAAAAGTAAAAAAAAACACTACATACTCACCTTCTGATGTCTGTCACGTCCCCCGGCGTCCACAGGGTTACGCGCTGCTGCCGAGAGCTTCCTGCACTGACTGAATGTGTCAGCGCCAGCAGCAGCGGTGATGTCACCGCTGTGCTCTGCTTTACGGCCGGCTGGCGCTGACACATTCAGTGCAGGGAAGCCGCCGGCAGGGGACGTGACAGACATCAGAAGGTGAGTATTTAGTGTTTTTTTTTTACTTTTACAATGGTAACCAGGGTAAATATCGGGTTACTAAGTGCGGCCCTGCACTTAGTAACCCGATATTTACCCTGGTTACAAGTGAACACATCGCTGGATCGGTGTCACGCACACCGATCCAGCGATGACAGCGGGTGATCAGCGACGAAATAAAGTTCTGGACTTCTAGCTCCGACCAGCGATATCACAGCGGGATCCAGATCGCTGCTGCGTGTCAAACACAACGAGATCGCTATCCAGGACGCTGCAACGCCACGGATCGTCGTCGTTCTCGCTGCAAAGTCGCTTAGTGTGAAGGTACCTTTACTGACTCAGTTATCAGGAGAGCAGATAATAGGGTTTGTAATGTGATACAGCTAAACTCAGCTGCATTGCCTGCCTCCCAACAATGACTCTTGCAGGAGGTTTTTCTATTTCATCTGTCATTATACATCTTAAACACCAAAACATATGCTGTAAGCGATGGTTGTTGGGGGGGTGTGTTCTTGTTTCCTGTGCATCCTGCTTGCTTATGATTGGTCGGCATCATACCAGAGAAAGAAAAATAATATATGTTTTATTCTGCTCTGCAGCCACTATTATATTCTATCTCCAATTCAGCATGAAAAACCTGATGTAAGGTCCTCTTTAAAGTATGTGGGGAAAAATAGCAAATTTGCTATGCAAATATGCAAAAAACTATAATATTTATTATAGCATAATTTATTTTGAGCTGCTTGCAAAGATCAACATAGTTTGTTTTCCAGGACATGTCCATGTGCTTTCAGAAATCCAAATCACATGCATTGCAGGCTGATTATATGCAGAATCCTTGTCAAATTCAGAACATGTAAACAGGTCCTGAGATACTCAAAGTATCTATGAATACATATGAATAATGTATGATTCATTACAATACTCCTCTATAACTTATCCATCTTGGCTCTAAGGGTACCGTCACACATTGAAATTTTCATCGCTGCGACGGCACGATTCGTGACGTCGCAGCGATCGTATGGTTATCGCTCCAGCGTCGTAGACTGCGGTCACACGTTGCAATCACGGCGCTGGAGCGATGCCGAAGTCCCCGGGTAACCAGGGTAAACATCGGGTAACTAAGCGCAGGGCCGCGCTTAGTAACCCGATGTTTACCCTGGTTACCAGCGTAAACGTAAAAAAACAAACCGTACATACTCACCCGTCGGTGTCCTTCAGGTCCCTTGCCGTCTGCTTCCTGCTCTGAGTGCAGCCGTACAGTGAGAGCAGAGCGCAGCACCGCTGTGATCTGCTCTCACTTTCCGGCCGGCACTCAGAGCAGGAAGCAGACGGCAAGGGACCTGAAGGACACCGACGGGTGAGTATGTACGGTTTGTTTTTTTACGTTTACGATGGTAACCAGGGTAAACATCGGGTTACTAAGCGCGGCCCTGCGCTTAGTTACCCGATGTTTACCCTGGTTACAAGCGAAGACATCGCTGGATCGCTGTCACACACAACGATCCAGCGATGTCAGCGGGTGATCAAGCGACGAAAGAAAGTTCCAAACGATCTGCTACGACGTACGATTCTCAGCAGGGTGTCTGATCGCAGTAGCGTGTCAGACACAGCGATATCGTAACGATATCGCTAGAACGTCACGAATCGTAATGTCGTAGCGATGGAAATTTCAATGTGTGACGGTACCCTAAGCTCCTTTAATCTAACACAGCTCCAAATCCGCTGCTTACTTCTATACTGAAGGTAAGCAGATGCAGTATTGTTAACCCCTTCAAATAAGAGCCCCATAGAGGTAGGGTTGTCTGCTTCAATGGGTGGATATTGGATACACCAATGGTTATAATTCAATCCAGACTTCAGAAAATATGTATGCCAAGAGACAAGCAAAGCAGTAGAGATGGTTGAATCCTGTGAATTTCAAATTCGGCAGGTTTGACTAATTTTTCTAACCCCTAATTAGCTGCAAATTACAATACAGTAAGGCTTTGAATTGCCCTTTAACTCATTCACCCCCCAGAGTGTTTTCACCTTCCTGACCAAGCCATTTTTTCCATTCTGACCCATGTCACTTTATGAAGTTAAAAGTCAGGAACACAACATATCCTAATTGATTCTGAGATTGTATTTTTTACGTGACATGTACTTAATGTTAGTGATACATTTAGATCAATATAGTTAGGCTAGTTTCACATTTGCGTTTAAAAATGCAGCGTTTCAAACGCAAACGCAGGTGGTGAAAAAACGCATGTAAACGCGGCAAAACACCGCGTTTTTTTAGACGCATGCGTTTTCGCATGCGGAAAAAAAAACGCGGCGTTTTGCCGCGTTTACACGCGTTTTTTCCTGCAGAAAAATCAAGATAACCAGACACCGCCAATGGGACTAAAGAGGCAGTATATGTTGGGATCTCTATATATAGACCCTAGGGCTACTGAAATTTTAACAGTTTGCTACTGTATCCTGTGTCATGATGGATCTTCGCATGGAGAGCTTTTATGTCAACCTGGATTTCAGCTTCAAAATGTTTCTTGCTTGTGCTTTCGCATGGGAGCAAGACAGAAATTGCCAAAGATGGAGAAGGAGACAACGTAGGCGTTTTTGGAGGCACCCCATTATCAAACTACGTGAGAGCCGTGGAGCCTATCACACGCTCTATGCCGAGCTTAATGCCAACCCGGAGAAATTCCACAAATATACAAGGATGTCGCAAGACTAGTTCCGGGATTTGCTTGCTCGTGTCCAAGGAACCATACGGAGACCGGACACCCAGCTCCGTAGAGCGATTCCACCGGAGGAACGTCTGCTGGTTACATTAAGGTACGTTACAAATCTAAACCCAATGACAGTCCAAATTTTTTTTTTTCACACATGTATGTTTTTGCTATTTACCTATCTTTCTTTAGCGTAAACACACCATAAATAGAATAGATTGTAATGTTTTTTGTTTCTGTTTTTCTTACAGATTTCTGGCAACCGGAGAGAGTTTATCATCCCTCCACTTCCAATACCAGCTTGGAATATCCACCCTTTCCGGAATAGTTGCGGACACCTGCCGGGCTTTGTGGAATGTACTCCGGGATGAGTTTATACCCGTACCCATCGCGGACATGTGGCTTGAAATAGCTGAAAAATTCTGGAGTGTGTGTGATTTCCCCAACTGTTTAGGAGCGGTGGATGGAAAGCACATCCGCATTATCAAACCTGCCAGAACAGGATCGGAGTACTTCAACTATAAAAAATATTTTTTCTGTTGTGCTCATGGCAATAGCTGATGTGGAATGTCGCTTCATCGCCGTGGACATTGGAGCTTTTGGCCATGGCAACAATTCCCAGACTTTCAAGAACTCAGATATGGGCCGGCGTGTGTATGGCCAAAATTTCAATTTTCCCCCGCCACAACCTCTCCCCAACACTCAAGGTCCACCGATACCATTCGTTAAGGTTGGGGATGAGGCCTTCCAGATGTGTGAAAACCTACTGAAGCCCTATTCCAGTCGGGACTTGAACCACACTAGAAGGATCTTTAACTACAGACTGACCAGGGCCCGAAGAACTGTAGAGTGTACCTTTGGCATTCTGGTCGCTAAATGGCGCATTCTTGCATCAGCCATAAATCTAAAAGTGGAAACAGTCGACGAGGTGGTCAAAGCCTGTGTGGTTCTGCATAATTACATAATGACTAAGGAGCGACCCAACATTGAACTGGATGAACCAGTTGCACACCCACTGCCCGATTTCCAGCATCACCCGCTGCGGTCAACTGCAGCCGTTGGTCACATGCGGGACCAAATTGCTGCCTTTTTTGAATCAGATATTGGACGTGTGTCATGGCAGGACAATGTAGTGTAAATGTCCTGTTGTAATTATATCTGTACCAGTAATTTTCTACAATGATAATAATATTTCTCATTAATAAACTTTATTTTTGGTTGTGTTGACCGTGTCTCCTGTGTATTTCCTCTCCAAACCAAGGTTGTCCTAAAACTGGCAGTATTTGGTCTGTCTTTAATATCATTTTTTGTAATCCAAAACCAGGAGTGGGTGATAAAAGCAGAGGTGCTAGTTATTATGTTAATATCATAACCCGACATGATATGAGACATGGTTTACATACAGAAAACCATGTCATATCCCCCTTTATTTTGCATATTCCACACTACTAATGTTAGTAGTGTGTATGTGCAAAATTTTGGCATTGTGGCTATTAAATTTAAGGGTTAAATTGCGGAAAAAATTGGCGTGGGCTCCCGCGCAATTTTCTCCGCCAGAGTAGTAAAGCCAGTGACTGAGGGCAGATATTAATAGCCAGGAGAGGGTCCATGGTTATTGCCCCCCCCCCTGGCTACAAACATCTGCCCCCAGCCACCCCAGAAAAGGCACATCTGTAAGATGCGCCAATTCTGGCACTTGGCCACTCTCTTCCCATTCCCGTGTAGCGGTGGGATATGGGGTAATGAAGGGTTAATGTCACCTTGCTATTGTAAGGTGACATTAAGCCGGATTAATAATGGAGAGGCGTCAATTATGACACCTATCCATTATTAATCCAATTGTATGAAAGGGTTAAAAAAACACACATACATTATTAAAAAGTATTTTAATGAAATAAACACACAGGTTGTTTTAATATTTTATTGCTCTCTCAATCCACCTGAAGACCCTTGCTCTGTAACAAAGGAAAAATAATAAACCAACAATATACATACCTTCCGATGATCTGCCACGTCCCACGAGGTAAATCCATCTGAAGGGGTTAAAATATTTTACAGGCAGGAGCTCTGCTAATGCAGCTGTGCTCGTGCCTGTAAAACCCTGGGGAATGAAGGTAATGTAGGTCAATGACCTGTATTTATCTTACAGATGTGCCTTTTCTGGGGTGGCTGGGGGCAGATGTTTGTAGCCAGGAGGGGGGCAATAACCATGGACCCTCTCCTGGCTATTAATATCTGCCCTCAGTCACTAGCTTTACTACTCTGGCGGAGAAAATTGCACGGGAGCCCACGCCAATTTTTTCTGCAATTTAACCCTTAAATTTAATAGCTACAGCACCAAAATTTTGCACATACACACTACTAACATTAGTAGTGTTGAATATGCAAAAAAAGGGGGATATGACATAGTTTACAGTATCTGGTCGTGTTTCATGAAAACCGACTTTGCCAAAAATCGGCTACTTTGGAAATTTGCCGATCTGTTTAGCTCAACCCTACTGGCGATGTTTCTTGATGCACGGTGTGTGTTGCCAGTGGCCATAGACACAATAAACCAAACATAGTTGTGGCAAATCAAACTTTTTTTATTTATTTAACAACTGAAAAAAATTATTTTTTACTGCGCCGGCTTGGGGTAGAGTGATGTAAACGGGGGGTGTGGAGAACTGAGGCCTGGCTAACCGTGGATGATGCAGAGGTGGCAGGAGAAGGGGCAATGAAACTAGAAGGGTCTGGAAGTTCGGGGATGGGGCTTGACACATGAGAGGCTTGAGACACACTGGAAGGGTGAGACAAAACTGACATTACAGACACATTGGTAGGTGAAGGGGGATGAATGCTGAGTCCTTTGTTTTTTTATTCTGGGTTTTTTTGGGCTTTGCCTGGTTGTGGGATGTCTTGGTGGGCTCATATGCCGTGGCGTGGTGGCGGGTGACCTGTCAGGGTCCGGTTGCACTGTGTCACAGTCCATAGCGATTGGCGAGCGGACAGCCATGCCAGGGTCATGCTGCATTGTGGTGGGGGTGGTCTGGAAGGCCATGCCACGGTCCTGCTGCATCGTGGTGGGGGCGGTTTTGGAAAGCCATGCCAGGGTCCTGCTGCATCATGGTGGGGGCGGTCTGGAAAGCCATTCCAGGGTCCTGCTGCATCGTGGTGGGGGCGGTCTGGAAAGCCATGCCACGGTCCTGCTGCATCGTGGTGGGGGCGGTCCTGAAAGCCATGCCAGGGTCCTGCTGCATTGTGGTGGGGGCGGTCCGGAAAGCCATGCCAGGGTCCTGCTGCATCGTGGTGGGGGTGGTCCGGAAAGCCATGCCAGGGTCCTGCTGCATCGTGGTGGGGGCGGTCCTGAAAGCCATGCCAGGGTCCTGCTGCATCGTGGTGCGGGCGGTCCGGAAAGCCATGCCAGGGTCCTGCTGCATCGCAGTGTCAGTGGAGGAGGTCCAAGCAGGAGCAGCGGTTGTCACGGTGGTGGCGGTGGGATGTCCAACTGCACTCGTCATGGTGCTGGCGCTGTAGTGGAGTCCGCCTGTGGAAGGAATAGAGGTGGCCGTGCAGTGGTATGCAGCAGAGGTCGGCATTGAGGTTAATAGAGACAGTGAAGGCACAGTTGGATATGCCGCCACTGTCTGCTGGAAATACCGACTCTGCTGCATAGCCTGCACGTACGCAGCATTGCAGGCCTGCATGACACTCAGCTGGAGATCAGGAGTAAGGTTTTCCGACATGCTCTGCTCAATTTGGTTAAAAAAGTGATGAGCTGGCCTCTGGAGGTCGGCTTTAACTTGATCAAGGCTTTTGGTGACCTCCTGGATACGGGCATTCAAGAGGTTATGTGAAACATCCATTCGGTCACCTAAAGCCTTGATTGCTTCATGTAAAACCGAGCTCAAGTGCAAAAACTTGGGCATGAGTGACCTGTCCGGAGCCCTCTGCTGCTGCCGGGATGTGCCCAAAAAAAAGGGGGCAGTGGAAGAGGACTGCAAAAGGGGAAGACCTGATGGACCAGCTCCCTGGTCTCCAGTTAGTGTGGAAGGCCCACCTGCTGCTGCGCTGCTGGATGGCTGGGACGGGTCCGTGGCTGTCGGATGAAGGACCACTCCAGAACCTGGGCCGACAGTCGTGCTGTATGTGCTATGAGAAAAGGAAAAAGAAAATTAATACCAAAAATTAACCAGACGCAAAATCCTGTGGAATTTAAAAATACAGATTATGGCAATACAATAAAACCTAATGCACGTGATAAATACTTACGTTCTCTGGGCAAGGACCGGTCTTAGAAATGCCAATACTCGATGGTATTTGTATGTTCTGATCCTTGCTCCTGAACCACTGGGAACACGACTCTCTTCATGCAGGTCCTTGTTGAAGCGGTCCTTCATCGAACGCCAACGTTTTTTTACTTGTCCACTGTTAAAAAAACCCCTTATGGTCAGAAAATGGACTTTTAGCCGTGCTCATCCAACTGTGTGTGATGAGAGAAACTCCGCAGAGTTTCTTTCATCACACAGAGTTGAGTGAGCACGGCCAAGGTCTCTGCTGCTTCACACTGCAGTGCAATACTTACCAAATGCATTTCGGACCCGTCATGGCGTTGTCCCAGCCATCCCACATCGCTTGGGCCACCTCAATCCACAACCGCCGTATCCTGGTGTTGTTCGAGTGCAGTGGATCCCGGCTGTCCCACAACGGGACTCGCTCCTGGACCAGGGTGATGAGTAGGTCATTGTCTATCAGGTTATGGTCCCGTTGTGAAACCTAAAAGATAAAGAAAGTCATTAAAGTTTGCTCAATTACATAAGGAAAAGAAAGAAAAAAGATGCTGAGAAATGGCATGAATAGGAAAGTCAAGATACAAAAGGATTCCAGAAGGAAAAAGTTTAGAAATACGAGTGGAAAGAAAGGAAGATTCAAGAATATTACACTGAGGACAGTCAGCCTTGTATACGTACCCGCTGCCGCCTTTCCACCGAACCTTGACTTCGCTGCTCCGTCCCTGTCTCTGTCGCAGTAGAAGAGCTCTAAAAAAAGGAAAAATCAAATTGTCACATGTGTCGATGTGACAGTGAATACTTACCAATCTGAAGAGGCAAATACTCACCTCACTGACATGCTCCACTTCCGACGGTCCTGGCTGAAACTCCTCACCAGATGAAGAATCCGAAGATGACATTCTGATGCATGTAGAAAGAAAAAAATGGCAGAAATTAGGACATGTAGAGACAGAAAATAAAAAATAAAGGCATTGGCTACGATATACTCACATTGTTCAGAGTCTTTTCCTCCAAGATGTGGCCTGTCAGGGTGTCTTCGGCTTCAGAGTCTGGGGACAAGTGACCTGCAACTGTCCACACCCTCCCTTTTATCACCTTGATGGTGGGGGGTGGCTTATCAGTGTCTAGACATTGTTATCTTAATAAAAACGCATGCGTTCAAAAACGCAACAAAACGCATGTGCTAAAAAACGCATGCGTTTACATAGACATCAATACGTTTTTTGGCGGCAAAAAAACGCCTGTAGAAATTACTACATGTTGCATTTCTGCAACCAAACGCAAGCATAGAAAAAATGCATGCGTCGTCAAACGCGGCCAAACGCGTACAAAAAAACGCATGCGTTTTTAATGTTAAATATAGGGAAAAAAGCTTGCATTTTTTTGCGCTAAAACGCAGCGGCAAAAAACGCAAATGTGAAACCAGCCTTAGCCTTTATTTATGAAAATGTAAATAATTTGATAAAAAATATGAAAATTTTGCAATGATCCACTGGCAGAGTCCCTGAGATGCAAGAACAACTGAATTTCCGATAACTGACCCCATTTTACAAACTATACCCCTGAATTCATCTAAAAGTGCAGTGATCATATTGACACCACGGGTGTACAAAAGAATTGTATACCATTAGCCAGTAAAGAAAAAATGATTACAATTTTGCCATCCAAAATTTAGTTTTATCCCCATGTATAACATTTTCATGCCTAATGAGTAAAACTGGCCTAGAACTTGTCACACATATTCTGCTGAATGTGGCAATACCCAATATGTGGTTGTACAGTAAACTTTAGCCACACAACGAGACTCGGGAAGAAAGGAGAGCAATTTGACTCTCGGAGAACAAATCATCATAGAATAGTTTGTGGACTCCATATACAAAGCCCTAAAGTGCCAGGAAAGAAGAATCTCCCAAGTTACACCATTTTGGAAATTACACTCCTCTGGGAATTTACAAGGGTAGTGACCATTTTGACTCCATGCGTGTTTTTCAGAAACAAACAGTAGTGGATGTTGGTAAGTGAAAATTGTCATTGTGGTGCCCAATATGTTGTAGTGCCCAAACATTGTACCCAGCTCGTGCTTCTGAAGACATCAACCCTGTAAATTAGGCGGTCTCTCATCGCTACAGAAATGCCAAAAATGTGGATGCTGAATGTGGTTTAGGCACACTGTAGGGCTTAAAAGGGAGGGGGACATTTGGGAGCACAGAATTCACTGGCTTTCTTTCATTGGTGACAAAACATATCCCTTTTCCAGAGCCTTTGTGCTACCAGTAAAATTTTGATTGACAGACGATGGACCTGAGTGGGGCTTGCTTTTTTTGTGGATTGAGTTGAAGCTTTGTTGAGAACATTTTACTTTACAATTTGGATCACATTTATCCTGTGCGCTATGCTGAGCACTTACATCGGGGTTGCCATCAAAATCTCCAAATGATATGATTCAGATGAAACCCCTTCCATTCACTGTAATGAGGCAGAAAAATTACTTTGGACTCCATCTGACATCTGTTCAGTGGTGTCCCTCTTTTCAGAGGTTCACAACACTGTTGCCGATAGTGCTTTTGTGCATGCATAAAAAGATTGATACTGCTGGTCATTGATGAGACTGCTCTCCACACCAGCCAGCTCACACTGTGCAGAGTGTGAGAAGCTCTGCCTGTGACTGGCTGTAGCGTCATCAAGGTTACTGCCGGTCACAGTCCGTGCTTCTAACTCTTTGCTTAGTGTATTGAGGGTGGCATGGAGAGTTTTTGCATAACTGATATGACTGTTCTCCAAATCATCCAGATCGTCGTGGGATATGGCCATTAATGGATTATTGGTGGAAATGTGAGTGTAACTTTTATTTTATATTTTATGTTATAATTCTAATGAATACATGGGAAAAAAGAGCGTCAGGGAGTTTTATTTCAATTAAAAGATTATGTGTTTATTTCAATTAAAGGTAAAGGACTTTTCTCTCTGGGGTTAGTAATGAGGTGTCTAATAGATGCTTCTGCATTACTAACCAGTTTTGATGTCTTGAGTCTAGATGTGTTTAATGCTCTTTTTGAATGAATGGGATCAGAGTGGGAAGCAGGGGAAAGACTTGGCAAGTGCGATGCAAATTAGAGACTTGTAGAGATGGTGAACGGGATCTGGCTGCAGTTCCATTGTTTTTGTAACTTGGCAGACATAAGTACTGTATCTTCCTTATTCTCCTCTTTTGTTTATTAGGAAAAAGAAAAAGTTGGCAGCGCAAATCATCAAATCATTGAGCTGAAAACGTCATGTTATTGATCTCTTATGTAGCATCTCTGTCCTATGGGGACACTGAGGCATAAGTGAGTAGGAACCAGTTGCAAAATTGCAACAAATACATTTTCAGTCATTTGTGATAATTTTATTCCATTGCATTGTATGCTCTGCATTATCACAAAAACCCTGTTTTCATTATCTTAAAAGGTGATTTGACACAATAAGAATAGAATAATAATATACAAAGCATAGCTGTTAAACGAATTTACATTTTTGAAGAAAATTGCCTCTGTTTATTGTGAAGTTGTTGGCAGATTTTTCGTTGTTAGACTACATGTGGCGCGAAGCACGATGCAGGTGTGAAAAAAAATTGAGAATACTATGCAAACAAGTCTGTGATTTATTAAAGTTTTCCCGATGTCATGCAATAAAGGAAGAAGCAGTACAAAATCCATCAGGGAAAGGCCTTTAGTCACAAGAAGGAGGGATGTTGTCTTTGATAGATGTGCTGCGTCTGTCCCTGGCGTAGAGGAGATAAACAGTCCCCTGACTCTGAAAGCTATTATCTAACAATGAAAGAATATGTCCTGCTCAAAACAATGGAAAATTCTACTACGCACAACAAATATAATATTAATACAAATAATACACATTCATACATTTTTATTACTATGCTATTTTTTTTACTTGGGTAGAACATGTTTAAATAATCTTGAAACTTAAGGTTCATACATAATACATTGCTGCATGGAACAACCATGAACACATAAAGCAGCTGATTTTGAAATCTGCCATAAAGATTTTGAAAAGTAAAAAAAAATTAAGAAAAAGTAAGTTGAACACAAATTTAGCAAAATTTAGTGTTTTTACACCAGTTTAGATTAGTTCTTCCAAAATGGATGGGAGGCGGCTATGGCCTTGTCAGCCCAACAAATTAGTTAAAAGTTCTGGTGTTTCATACATGAAGCATGCTACTCCAGTCACCTACTAGAGTAGCATTTCTGGAGTAGCACACAGAAATGCATGCCACAAAAGAGATAGGATGAACTCATTAATGAATTTGGTGCCCATCAAGAATAGGGTAGCAAGAGAGTGGGCTATACCTTTCTTGATGAATGGCCCCCAAAGTCTATTTGCTTTGTATGCTGTTATATGGTGATACCATGATTCACTGTTATCTCTTCTAAAAGATATGTTTCTGTTTCTATTATATGGCATGTTATGGAGCATGTCATGATTGATGGTCAATTGTTCCCATGAAATCAGTGAGAAAACAACCCTGTGGTTCTCTACAATAGATTGAAACTATACGTAGACTTTGTGTGGGAATATGAAAGGCAGTGGGTACAATATTACCCAATATTAAGGTGGGACCCGGTGAAAAATGTTATTTATGTAACTGTTGGAAAAGCTCAACATTATTTTTTATCTTCCAATAGCTGTTAGAGGATGGTGCCGACTGCATAACACAGCAGGCATCTGTCCTTTATGGACAAGGCTCAGTGCCAGACAATGCTCCTTACACCGCATCCTACATGTGACAGAGAAGAATATTCAGTTTTGTCTTTTTTGTGTGTGACATTGTACTTGGTCTGCTGCTTTCATTGCACTTAATGCAGTCTCTCTCCCAGGTACTGCGGGGGACATGGGGAGATGTTTGAAATAACTGCATTTTCTTAAGTGTGCGGTGACATGGATCCACATGTAATGCTATGATCCCGATACCCGGAGTCTTTAGCTATGTTAATCCCAGGGGTCACTCGTTAAGTCTAAGCTCCCTGTTTTAATACTCACAGAAGGGCGTTACCTAATCCTGAGGTCACGCTTTTCCACTGGACCTTACTTTTCCTATACTTGTAAGCTTTCCTTTCATGCAGGTGTTAGTAGGTGGCGAGGACCCTCAATTGCCTTCTCTCTCCTGAATAACGAGCACATCTGTTATGTGTGGCATCCTAATGTTCTTGCAATATGTAATGTGTTATATATGTTCTTTTAATGTTTCACACTGTAATATGAATGCTTGTGTGCATGTCCAGCTTAGGGATAGAGAGCTAAGGGTTAAACAGTTGGGAGGAGTTAAAAGGGGGACGGGCAGCATGGACCAACACTGGCTCCTCTCGATCATCTCCAGGACAACTACAAGGCTCTGGACCAGGATAGGAGCTGGTGCCATGCATAATAATAATAATCTTTATTTTTATATAGCGCTAACATATTCCGCAGCGCTTTAAAGTTTTCCACACATTATCATCATAATGCATCATACATCATCATCATAGTGCATCATTCAGAGGCTTCAGGGAAAGTGCAGGAAGCATTGTCTTGTTTGCACCATGTTCAGTAAAGTTTTGCAATTGGAACAGAACTTTGGATTGTGTTTTCCTGAGATTTCGTCCCCTGCCTCCTGAGTGACTGTGAGCTGAAGGTAACTGACTGTACCGCAGGACTGGTACTTCACCTGTTGTTTTATGTGCAAGGAGCCGGGGTGCTCACTGACTGCGACTTAGTAGACTCGCCCACGACTACCAACCCGTGCCACCTTGTAACACAGGGTCCCCACTTGCATGTGATGTCCAGCTGCCTCTCTAACTAGCTTCTTTCCATGCTGAGCCTTGAGGTTGAACAATACTGGGTCGGGGTAGCAGTCGTGGCCAAACACTCTGACTTATTGGTGCCCCGGCATTTCAATACATGCAAACTCTAGCCATCTTCTTGTGTACCTGCAGGATCACTCCTTTCTTCTTGTGAGCCTGTCTCAGTGGTCTTATAACAATGGAGACACAGTCTGGTTCAATTTTTAAACAAACAACTTTACTTTTCCTCAGCACATTAAAGGTACCATCACACTAAGCGACGCTGCAGCGATACGGACAACGATGCCGATCGCTGCAGCGTCGCTGTTTGGTCGCTGGAGAGCTGTCACACAGACCGCTCTCCAGCGAACAACGATGCCGAGGTCCCTGGGTAACCAGGGTAAACATCGGGTTGCTAAGTGCAGGGCCGCGCTTAGCAACCCGATGTTTACCCTGGTTACCAGTGTAAAATGTAAAAAAAAAAACAGTACATACTCACCTTCGCGTCCCCCGGCGTCCGCTTCCCTGCACTGACTGAGTGCTGGCCCTAACAGCAGAGCGGTGACGTCACCGCTGTGCTGTGCTTTCACTTTATGGCCGGTGCTCAGTCAGTGCAGGAAGCGGACGGCGGGGGACGCGAAGGTGAGTAGGTACTGTTTGTTTTTTTACATTTTACACTGGTAACCAGGGTAAACATCGGGTTACTAAGCGCGGCCCTGTGCTTAGTAACCCGATATTTACCCTGGTTACCAGTGTAAAACATCGCTGGTATCGTTGCTTTTGCTGTCAAACACAACGATACACGGCGATCTGACAACCAAATAAAGTTCTGAACTTTAGTCAATGACCAGCGATATCACAGCAGGATCCTGATTGCTGCTGCGTGTCAAACACAACGATATCGCTATCCAGGACGCTGCAACGTCACGGATCGCTAGCGATATCGTTTAGTGTGACGGTACCTTTACAGTTCTTACAGCATCATCAATGGGAACACCATTAGATCGATCAGCTTCTTTCTCTTTCATCTCCTTCCTCTCACTCTGTACGTGCTCAGGAAGGACTGTACCACATGTCTCTTCTAAGTCCTCCCAATCCAGCTCCTCAATGGTCAGTCTCCCTTGGAGCTGTTTCACCCCAGACAAGGTGTTAGGGGTCGAGTTCCCGCCTCTGCACAGGGGGAATCTCAGGCCATCTCCGCTGCGGTCTCCCATTCTTTTTCTGCCGCAGTGGAGCCTGCTCAACGGAGACGTCGGTCCCAGCGTCTCGCTCAGTCTGACTCTGTACAAAGAGTTACTGCTGCTTTTCCTGCTTCTGCCATGGAAGTCAGTGCTGGGCAGCAGAGAGCAGATGCTTCTGGGACTAAGTCCTGCTTTTCTCGTTCTGGGCATGCCCAGAGTAAGATCTCTCAGTGGAGATCGAGGTTCACATGATCAGATACTGAAGCTAAGGCCATTGGTCCTTCAGGAAGGTCCTGTAGGTGCTCATATTCTGTGGCAGCCTCTCATTGGTCCTTCTAGGAAGGTCCTGTATGTGCTGCAACTATTTAAGGCTCGCATGGCCGCTAGTATTCTATGTTATGTGCTTTGCGCCAGTGTGGTCATGTGAGTTTGTGTTCAGGGACCCGGCTGAAATAAGCCCCTAGAATGCTGGCACCTCCAGCGAGGAGATTTTGTGTGAATGTATTCAGGGACCTGGCTGAAATAAGCCCCTAGAATGCTGGCACCTCCGGCGAGGAGTTTGTGTGCATGCATGACCACTGACTGCTCTCAGTTGAGTAGTTAGCCTGTGCCACTGTGAAGTCAAAACAGAGTGCAGTGCTTTGAGTTGTAGCTACTCTGTGAAGTAACAGGATTAGCTCTTACCGTCATATAGTTCTGCCGTTTGCTAGCAGCAGGTTCTCCTGCACGGTGGACCCCGGGCTGCAAACGCATCAATTATAATAAAACCTCTATATTTACTCGGTGCGTTCCGCTAGCCCTAAAATAATACTAGCGCCAGGGTCTGGCTAGTAAATGGCGGACATTCAGCACTCCTTGTGGTATATCCATCAGCTGGAGGGTAGGTTGGCGGCTCTCGAGAGCTCAACCTCAGCTGTGGATGTTACCGCAGTAGCTGTACAGGCTGCTAGCGTGGCTGCAGCAACCTTGTCCACTGCCACCCTTGGTCCAACATTATCTCGCCTCCCGCTGCCATAAAAAATTTCTGTAGATAGTAAATCTTGTAGGGAATTCATGAGTCAGTGCTCTATTTACCTCAAGCTTCTGGCTGCACGTTTTCCCACAGAGCGGGCTAAGGTGGGATTTATTGTGTCTCTCTTGTCGGACAGGGTGTTGGAATGGGCTACGCCGCTGTGGGAGCATGGCGATCATGTGGTGCAGAGTGCTCAGATGTTCCTGAGCACTCTGAAAGAGGTCTTTTTAGGACCTCAAGTCACCAATGACACGGCGCTCCAACTGCTGGCATTAACTCAGGGTGTGTCCTTGGTCAGCCATTTTGCCGTCCACTTCTGTACTTTAGCTTCTGAGCTGGAGTGGTCGGATAAAGCCCTTATCCCCATATTTTGGAGGGAGCTTGCTGATCACGTGAAGGACACTCTGGCCACTAGGGAGATTCCCGCCACACTGGAGGAGTTAATAACTGTCTCTACTCGTATTGACCTCCGTTTTAATGAGCGGAGGTTAGAGCGAGCCCAGTGTAGGCAGAGGTTTCGCCTGGCTCCCACCTTCACCAAACCTCTGGAATCTCCGGTCCTGGTTCCTGAGTCACATGATGCCATGGAAGTGTCACGAGCGGGATCTAAGTCCCGGACCGCTTGTGCACACAAGGTCTGTCATGTTTGCCAGCAGTCAGGACAACTTGCCACCAGATGTCCCCAGCAGTCGAGGAAACGTCAGCGTCTAGTGGTAGTAGGTGGAGGTACACTAGACACGGCGACGTTTGCCTCCAAATTGTCCTTTAAGGGGACAATTATTATAGGCTCATCCTCCCACTCGGTAGAGCTCTGCGTGGATTCTGGGGCGGAGGGCAATTTTATGTCTTCTGCCTTCGCCCAACGTCATGCAATACCCCTGGTTATGCTAGCTCAACCAGTAACGGTACGAGTGGTGAGTGGGTCGACACTGCCCTCACAGATAACACACCAGACCATCCCTTTTACTCTGTCCATGTCGCCATCCCATCAGGAGATTATATCTCTGCTCGTCATTCCTGAGGGAATTGATGAGGTCCTGTTGGGGATACCTTGGCTACGGTACCACTCTCCTCATATCGATTGGTCCTCAGGCAGAATTTTGGGATGGGGTGAATATTGTATGGGTAGGTGTCAGAGGGAGTGCGTTCAGGTTGCTACTACAGAGGTACCCGCAGATCTATCCTCTCTCACCAAGCAATATTGATCTTATGCGGATGTGTTCTCCAAAAAGGCGGCGGAGACCCTTCCGCCCCCTCGCCCCTATGACTGTCCTGTTGACCTCTTGCCTGGTGCTGAGCCTCCCCGGGGTCGAGTCTATCCATTATCTCTCCCGGAGATGGAGGCAATGTCTCAGTACATTCAAGAGAATCTGGCAAGAGGGTTCATCAGGAAGTCAGTGTCACCTGCTGGGGCTGGGTTCTTCTTCGTGCAGAAGAAGAATGGGGAACTGCGTCCATGCATAGATTGCAGGGGTCTTAACGCCATCACCGTTAAGAATAAGTATCCTTTGCCCTTGATATCTGAGCTCTTCAATAGGCTTCGGGGAGCAAGGGTATTTACTAAATTAGATCTGCGGGGTGCTTACAACCTGATTCGCATCCGTGAGGGGGACGAATGGAAGACGGCTTTTAACACCAGGGATGGGCACTATGAATATCTGGTGATGCCCTTCGGGCTCTGTAATGCCCCAGGCGTTTTCCAAGACTTTGTGATTGACATCTTCCGGGATATGCTCTCCACCTCGGTCGTAGTCTATTTGGATGATATTCTCATCTACTCTGCAGATATTGACTCCCACCAGAGAGATGTTTGCAAAGTCTTCGACCTCCTACGGGCAAACTCCCTCTATGCCAAGTTGGAGAAGTGTATGTTCGAGCAGGAGTCCTTGCCATTTCTTGGTTATATCATCTCCGCCCAGGGATTGGCTATAGATCATGCCAAACTACAGGCTGTGATGGACTGGCAGGAACCCCATTCTCTTAAAGCGGTGCAGCGCTTTATGGGATTCATTAATTATTATCGCCACTTCATTCCGCACTTCTCAACTTTGGTAGCTCCCTTGGTTGCCCTCACCAAGAAGGGAGCAAATCCCAAATTGTGGTCTGAGGAGGTCTCCAAGGCCTTTAACTCCATAAAGTCACACTTCGCTAGCGCTCCCATCCTACATCGCCCCAATGTAGATAAGCCTTTTATCATGGAGGTGGATGCCTCATCTGTTGGTGCTGGAGCAGTCCTCTTCCAAAAGGATGCTCAAGGTTGGAAGCATTCTTGCTTCTTCTTTTCTAAGACCTTCTCACCAGCAGAGAGGAATTATTCCATCGGGGACAGGGAGTTGCTAGTCATGTAGTTGGCTTTCTCGGAGTGGAGACATCTCTTGGAGGGAGCTCGTTTTCCCTTCCAAGTCTTCACAGATCATAAAAATTTGGTGTACCTGCAGACAGCCCAGCGGTTAAATTCTCGCCAGGCCAGATGGTCCTTGTTCTTCTCCCGGTTTCATTTCACACTCCATTTTCTTTCTGGGGAGAAGAACATTTGTGCCGATGCTCTCTCTCACTCTGTTGTGTCATCTGTGGAGGAGGAAGAGGAGCCTCGGCTTATTGTCTCCACTGAGAGCCTGAGAACTGTGGCCCCGGTTTCACTAGAGTCTGTGCCTCCGGGCAAGACTTTTGTACCATCCAGTTTGTGACCGGAGGTTCTCTCTTGGGCACACTCGTCCAGGGTCGGTGGACATTTTGGTTCCAAATGGACATCTGAGTTACTGGTGAGGACATACTGGTGGCCGCATATGGCTCGTGATGTCGCAGACTATGTTCGAGCGTGTGTCTCTTGCACCAAGAACAAGTCCCCTTGGCAACGGCCAGCTGGGTTGCTTTACCCTCTGCAGGTGGCGGACAGGCCCTGGGAGATGGTCTGGATGGACTTCGTGGTGGGCTTACTCAAGTCTCGTAACTGCACCATTATGTGGGTGATCACCGACCATTTTTCCAAAATGGTTCATTTGGTGCCTCTTCCACGGCTACCTTCTGCATGGGCTCTGGCAGCCTTGTTCATCAAGCATATCTTTTGCTTACACAGTATGCTGGACAAGATTGTCAGTGACCGGGGTCCCCAGATTGGGTCTCGATTCTGGAGGGAACTTTGTCGTCTACTCAGTATTGAGTTAAATCTGTCCTCGGCTTATCATCCCGAGATGAATGGGTTGGTTGAGAGGGCCAATCAGACTCTGGTCACTTATTTACAACATTTTATTTCTGCCAGGCAGGATGACTGGGCATCCTTGTTACCATGGGCTGAGTTTGCCCTTAACAATGCTGTAGCCGACTCCACCGGTCAGACTCCTTTCCTCCTTAATTACGGCCAACATCCGCGGGCTACTGTGCCTATGCCCGTGTCCTCTGCTGACTCCAGGGTGGCAGACTGGGCAGTGGAGGCATGAGACATTTGGCACTCAGGGTGCCATCCGGACCTCCAAGAAGAGAATGAGGTTCTCCGCCGATGCACATCGGCGCCCTGCCCTGACCTTTGCTCCCAGCGACTTAGTCTGGCTCTCCGCTCGTAACATCAGGCTGCGTGTTGAGTCCACTAAGTTTGCACCTCACTACTTGGGTCCCTTCAAGGTCCTCAAACAGGTTAATCCTGTGGTCTACTGTCTAGCCCTTCCTCCATGCCTAGGTATCACCAACACCTTTCATGTGTCCCTCCTTAAGCCCGTATACATGTCCCAGTTTTCTGAGTTGTCTGCCGGGACATCGGGTTCATCTACGGACGATTACGAGGTGAATGTTATTTTGGGGTGCAAGGTGGTTTGTGGCAAAAAATTTTATTTGGTGGACTGGATGGGTTACGGTCCTGAGAATAGGTCCTGGGAGCCTGCTGAGCACATTCAGGCTTCGCAGCTCATTGCTGCCTTCGAACGTAGTGAGGCCCAAGGAGGGAGGGCCCTGGGGGGGTAATGTTAGGGGTCAAGTTCCCACCTCTGCACAGGGGGAATCTCGAGCCATCACACTGTTAGGGGTCAAGTTCCCACCTCTGCACAGGGGGAATCTCGAGCCATCTCCGCTGCGGTCTCCCATTTTTCTTCTGCCGCAGTGGAGCCTGCTCAGCGCAGACGTCGGTCCCAGCGTCCAGCTCAGTCTGACTCTGTACAAAGAGTTACTGCTGCTTTTCCTGCTTCTGCCATGGAAGTCAGTGCTGGGCAGCGGCGAGCAGATGCTTCTGGGACTAAGTCCTGCTTTTCTCATTCTGAGCATGCCCAGAGTAAGATCTCTCAGTGGAGATCGAGGTTCACATGATCAGATACTGCAGCTAAGGCCATTGGTCCTTCAGGAAGGTCCTGTAGGTGCTCTCGCTCTGTGGCAGCATCTCATTGGTCCTTCTAGGAAGGTCCTGTACGTACTGCAACTATTTAAGGCTCGCATGGCCGCATGGCCATGCGCTAGTATTGTTCTATGTTATGTGCTTTGCGCCAGCGTGGTCATGTGAGTTTGTGTTCAGGGACCCGGCTGAAATAAGCCCCTAGAATGCTGGCACCTCCGGCGAGGAGATTTTGTGTGAAAGTATTCATGGACCTGGCTGAAATAAGCCCCTAGAATGCTGGCACCTCCGGCGAGGAGTTTGTGTGCATGCATGACCACTGACTGCTCTCAGTTGAGTAGTTACCCTGTGCCACTGTGAAGTCAAAACAGGGTGCAGTGCTTTGAGTTGCGGCTACTCTGTGAAGTAACAGGGTTAGCTCTTACCGCCATATAGTTCCGCCGTTTGCTAGCAGCAGGTTCTCCTGCACGGTGGACCCCGGGCTGCGAACGCATCAATTATAATAAAACCTCTATATTTACTCGGTGCGTTCCGCTAGCCCTATCACAAGGGAGGTTCTGTCTCCGCAGCTAGCTGACATTTTGTGAGTGATCTGTCCTCCAGTACTACACTTTGTGGGGGCTCAGCACACTCCAGCTCTGTGTCTGCTATGTCGAGGGATTTAGTCTGCAACTGTTTCTCCCCAGTGCTGAGAACATCCACCCAGGCTATAAGCTGCCACATGATGAAGCCAACTGTGCCTCCCATCCTGTCTCTGGCTGTGCCTTTGTCATTTCCCACTGTGTTACTTGCCTCACTGTTCTCTTCCGATGCTGTCAATGGCTGGACTCTTCCTTACACAACATTGTGAGACGGAAGCTAGTGTCCCAGGGCAAATAAGCCTGTCCAGACTGTTGGGCACCCAGGCCCCTACTGAACGAGATCAGGAAGTTCCCCCTCTCTATCCCACTACCAACCCCACCTACATTAACTAGCACTAACTACATGTTGCCCCATGTAGTGGTCAAACTCCATCACTATGCTTTCCCTATTCAACAGACACAAAGAAGGGAAAAAGAACATTAGCAATATGTATGACATTTTAATACACAAAGTAGTGCAAAATAAGCCAACAGCAGAGAAGTGTTTCGCACCACTGCGTCGCCTTTACCTCAAAAAAATGAAATGAGGTTACCCACACTAAATCATGAACGCCATATAGCCTACAAAAACACAGCTGTAGGTTACATAGTTACATAGTTACATAGTTAGTAAGGCCGAAAAAAGACATTTGTCCATCCAGTTCAGCCTATATATATATATAGGTGCTCAATCCATATGGAAAAAACATGCAGGAAATCCAGAATAAACGAAGAAAATAATGGATGAAACTCACCAATGTGTTTTTTTTCTTGCTTTATTAGATGCTGTGCGGCTCAGGCACGGGAGACATGTGCAAGGTACGGACTACAGCTGTTTTGCGCTTCAGCACTTCAAAGGGTTTTGCACTGGATTGCAGGAGGTGGACACCTATCAACCTACAGGCTAAGGTGCCGCCCACCTACACCCACAATGCAATGTATGCCCACCTGTTAGTGCGAACAATCCATTCATAAAAACATCAATTAAAAACACTCAGCAAACAAATAAGTATACAAAAAGAGCATCTACATTACAGAAAGACAGACATCTATTTTTTTATTCAAACTCAGGGGACCTGTAGCATTAGAACGTAATATCCATCTAGCTTCTTTTACAAGTAGCATTCTAAGGTATAAAATCTATTAATCTTTTCCTTTTATTAGCAAGTCTCAGATATGGCTTTTTCTTTGCCACTCGGCCCTGAAGGCCAGCATACCGGAGTCGCCTCTTCACTGTAGATGTTGCCACTGGCGTTTTGTGTGTACTATTTAATGAAGCTGTCAGTTGAGGACCTGTGAGGTGTCGATTTCTCAAACTGCAGACTCTAATGCACTTGTCTTGTTGCTCAGTTGTGCAGCGGGGCCCCCCACTTCTCTTTCTACTCTGGTTAGAGCCTGTTTGTGCTCCCCTCTGAAGGGAGTAGTACACACTGCTGTAGGAAATCTTCAGTTTCTTGGCAATTTCTCGCATGGAATAGCCTTAATTTCTAAGAGCAAGAATAGACTGTCGAGTTTCACATGACAGTTATTTTTTCCTGGCCATTTTGAGATTTTAATGGAACCAACAAATGTAATGCTCCAGATTCTCAACTAGCTCAAAGAAGGCCAGGTTTATAGGTTCTCTAATCAGCCAAACTGTTTTAAGCTGTGCTAACATACTTGCACAAGGGTTTTCAAGGGTATTCTAACCATCCATTAGCCTTCTTACACAGTTAGCAAACACAAAGTACCATAAGAACACTGGAGTGTGACAGCGTCTACAGTGAAGAGGCAACTCCGGGATGCTGGCCTTCAGGGCAGAGTGGCAAAAAAAAGCCATATGTGAGACTGGCTAATAAAAGGAAAAGATTAATATGGGCAGAAGAACACAGACATTGGACAGAGGAAGAGTGGAAAAAAAGTGTTATGGACAGGCAAATCCAAGTTTGAGGTGTTTGGATCACACAGGAGAACATTTGTGAGACGCAGCACAACTGAAAATATGCTGGAAGAGTGTCTGATGCCCTCTGTCAAGCATGGTGGAGGTAATGTGATGGTCTGGGGTTGCTATGGTGCTGGTAAAGTGGGAGATTTGTACAGGGTAAAAGGGATTTTGAATAAGGAAGGCTATCACTCCATTTTGCAGTGCCATGCCATACCCTGTTTACAGAGCTTGATTGGAGCCAATTTCATCCTACAACAGGACAATGACCCAAAGCACACCTCCAAATTATGCAATAACTATTTAGGGAAGGAGCAGGCAGCTGGTATGCTATCTGTAATGGAGTGGCCAGTGCAGTCACCATATCTCAGCCCCATCAAGCTGTTGTGGGAGCAGCAGTATGAGTTTTCATGGAAAACAAAAAATTGTCTGGGTGACCCTAAACTTTTGAACGGTAGTGTGTGTTACATAACCAATTCTTAAAGGGGTAGTTCTCTCATCCCCTTACAATATCACAGATTAAATAACAAAAATAAGATTGTTAAAAAGCACACAATATAACTAGCATAGTAAGATGAGAGAAAATAAGTACAGTATATTGCCCTCACATGCCCTCACCATATTTGTTATAAAAGTCCACCATTGTGTTAATATCATGAAAGATCCATAGTACTTGTACTGTGGCTAAAGCAAGTAGATTAATTTAGTCTTTGGTGCATGGCATTGCCTGTTAAAGGGAACCTGTCACCTTCAAAATCGAAGGTGAGCTAAGCTCACCAGCATCAGTGGCTTATCTACAGCATTCTGGAATGCTGTAGATAAGCCCCTGATGTATCCTGAAAGATGAGAAAAAGAGGTTAGATTATACTCACCCAGGGGTGTTCCCGCTGCGGTCCGGTCCGATGGGCGTCGCGGTCCGGTCAGGGGCCTGCCATCTTCTTGTGATGACATCCTCTTCTTGTAGTCATGCTGCGGCTCCTGCGCAGGTGTACTTTGTCTGCCCTGTTGCAGGCAGAGCAAAGTACTGCAGTGCGCAAGCGCCGGGAAAGGTCAGAGAGGCCCAGCGCCTGCGCACTGCAGTACTTTGCTCTGGGTGAGTATAATCTAACCTCTTTTTCTCATCTTTCAGGATACATCGGGGGCTTATCTACAGCATTACAGTGTGCTGTAGATAAGCCTCTGATGCTGGTGGGCTTAGCTCACCTTCGATTTTGGGGGTTACAGGTTCCCTTTAAGCAGGTGTCTTTGATGTATAACATTACCTGGTAAGCAGTTGTCTTTGGTGTTTGGCATTGCCTGTTAAGCAGTTGTTTCCATCATACTAACAGTGCAGAGATTCTTTACATGCTTTGTACTGGTTATTGTTATACTACTATGAGGTGCATAGAACCACCATTTATTTCCTCCTGCAGCAGTGTCAGCACTGCACCTTGAGGTCTGTGATTGGGTGGTGCTGGTGTAGTCACTATGTATATATTAGTAAGAGATCTGAATGTATTTACTTTATAAAGGAATACAGCAGGGTGTATATACATTTTACAGGCTATCAAGCAGTGTGTACATGTACATACACTATTTCCTGCTGTGTTCATACAGGTAGGAGAGAGCTGGGTCTGTAGGGAGAGCTGGCAGCATGCTGAAAGCAGCACTACTCTCCTGCACAGCAAGCCCCGCCCACTCACCTGCACAGCGTGCCCCGCCTCCTCACCCGCACAGCAAGCCCCGCCCACTCACCTGCACAGCGCGCCCCGCCTCCTCACCCGCACAGCAAGCCCCGTACACTCACCTGCACAGTGTGCCCCACCCACTCCATCTAAGGAAGAAGGGGTTCCTCAGCCAAAAATCATGTGACCAGGAGAGCAGCTCAGATTACAGCAGGGTTTTGCAAAGCAAGGTATTTAATAAAGTGCTTATCTATTGAAGATAGTTCGCACGAAAGGGACATGTAAAGTAGTGGCCAACCCCTTTAGTATAGCGGGCTATATAATTTAACTGCAACAAATTTGTAGATTTAAAATTTCACATCAGGAAATAACGATGGCATAAAAAGTTTTACTCGACCATACAGTGTATCGTAATGAGAAAGTGTACACTAAATATTACCGCCAGATAATAATAATGCTTAAACTGTTCAAAGTGGACAAAGCTTAAATACACTGAAACAAAGTGTTAATAAGTTCTGTCTGGTGGGTTCAACACTGGTGACATTAATTTGATAATGATGCAATGCACTTTAATCCTATAGTGTCGGAATTTTCACAATATTTTAATAAATAGAAATCGAGTAAATGGATTCACCCATTAATTGAGACTCACGGGAAAAATAGAAGAAAAAAACAGAAAGTTATGCAGTTTGCCAGCACAAATCCGAGTAAGCGAGGCTATAATTATACTTGTACATCAGCCACAGGAACAAGGAAAAAAATTCCATAAGTTTGAATCAATGGTGCTTGGGCTCCTGATATTAACAGAGCAGATAAAATCCGTTCCATTATATGTCCAGCTTGTTTACTAGCTAGTAAAGCTCGCAAAGGAATCACAGGGGAAATTAAGTTTTAATTGAAATTGCTGTGTTAATAACAGGCAGACATTAACCTGTATAATGTCCTAACGATTGTGGAGCAGTTGGAGAGATGAAAGCGTTAAACCATTTGGCAAAGTTAAGATTTGATCATCCTCAGTCGGAGTAAGAACGTTCTTTACTTAACTGTGATAACCACTGACAAATGTAAAGTGCGATCCTCAAGGAAGGCAATCAATGGGCAATAAAAAAAGATCAGACCCCCCTAAAAATCAATACAGGCTTGTGTGGTGTGTGTCATTCAGTAGATTTGATCTCCCAAGAGCATCAGTTACAGTGAATTCCCCGTCCAACAGCAATAGATAAATAGAGTCAGTTTATAAGTTGAGTGTTTGGCAGGCGAGACAGTGATGCCTACCTTTACGTACTCACGACCGTAAGGAGTCACTACTGTTTTACAAATTTTCCATAAATGGATAATACAATCATAAGTAATATATTTATAAATAAAACTATTTTATTACATCTTATTACAGAAAAATTCCTCTTTTTAGGTAATTAGAATCTAAGGCCAGCATAATACGGATACGGTTCCGTTTTACTATTAGTTGAAAAAGTAAAAAAACAATATTCACTTCAGTTATGAGTCCACTATAAATCTAAGAATACCACACGACATATCATGACCCTGCACCCCCATTTAATTAATTATCTAATTTGTCTTTATATCATAAGTCATGTGACAAGGCTTGTTAAATATTGACTTTTGAGATTGCTACATCCAATAGGTAGCACCGGAGATCATGTTCTTGTTCTCTCTGAAGAGGATATTTGCATATTTGGATTCCAAGAGGAGCATTGCATGGCCTATACTTCTCCTTATGCCAGTTTGGCATTATCCACAAGCATAAACATTCTCCCATTTGCCCTTAGTCATTCAAACAGCATCAACTCTTCTCACCATCCAGCAGATTGACACTCCTTCAGGAGACTGCCAGTCCATGAAGATACCTCCTGATTCTTAGCTAAATCCTACATGTGCATCTAATCAAGACCATTCTGAACTGGGATTTGACTCTGTCCTTCACAGCTATGCTACACTATCTACAAGAAACTGACCAGCATCTCCACCATGTTTCACTGTGGGGATGTGTTCTTGGGATGATGAGCTGTGTTTGTCTGGGGCTAGAGATAGCATTTACTTTGGTGGCCAAAAAGTTAAATCTTGGTCTCATGCACTTATCTCCATACATTTGAGTAGTCTACCACACATCTGTTTTGCAAGCTCAAAATGAATCTAACAATTTTTGTGTGTAAGTAAAGGCTTTTTTCTGCCCACTCTTCCCAAAAGGCCACCACTATGGAGTGTGTGGCTTATTGTGGTCATATGGACAGATACTCCAGTCTCTACATGAGTACTCTGTGGCTCCTTCAAGGTTACCTTTGGTCTTGGTGCTGTTTCTTTGATTAATGCCCTCCTTGCACGAACTGAGAGTTTTAGTGTGTTGCCCTCTCTTGGCAGGTTTATGTGGTACCATGTTTTTTCCATTTGATGATAATGGATTTGATGGTGCTCTGGGGATCAGCAGAAATTGGGATGTTTTTATTACCCAACCCTGACTTGTACTTCTCAACACCTTTGTCCATGACTTATGTGGAGATCTCCTTGGTTTTCATGGTGATGTCTGGTTAGTGGTGCCTCTTGCTTTATGATCTTGCAGCCTCTTGGTATATACCATGTAACACAGTGGGTAAGGAAATTAATCAGACCCCTTTAAAATTTTCACTCTTTGTTTCATTGCATTGCCATTTGGTAAATTCAAAAAAGTTCACATGGTCATAAGCATTTAGACTCTTTGCTCAGTATTGAGTAGTAGCACCCTTTTGAGCTAGTACATCCATGAGTCTTCTTGGGAATGATGCAACAAGCTTTTCATACCTGGGTTTGGAGATCCTCTGCCATTCTTCCTTGCAGATCCTCTCCAGTTCCGTCAGGTTGGATGGTGAACATTGGTGTACAGCCATTTTCAGGTCTTTCCAGAGATGCTCAATTGGTTTAGGTCAGGGCTCTGGCTGGGCCAGTCAAGAATGGTCACAGAGTTGTTCTAAAGCCACTCCTTTGTAATTTTAACTGTGTGCTTAGGATCATTGTCTTATTGGAAGGTGAGCCTTCGGCCAAGTTTGAGGTCCAGAGCACTCTGGAAGAGGTTTTCATCCAGGATATTTCTGTAATTGGCCGCATTCATGTTTCCTTCAATGGCAAACAGTAATCCTGTCCCTGCTGCTGAAAAACACCCCCATAGTATGATGCTGCCACCACGTTTCACTGTTGGGATTGTATTGGGCAGGTGATGAGCAGTGCCTGGTTTTCTCCAAAAATACCGCTTAGAATTATCACCTAAAAGGTCTATCTTCATCTCATCAGACCAGAGAATCTTATTTCTCATAGTCTGAGACTCCTTCATGTGTTTTTTGTAGCAAACTCTATGCCGGCTTTCATAAGTCTTGCGCTGAGGAGAGACAATGTGGTGGACAAAGACGTGAGCACTGCTATGGAGGTGCACGGGTAGGTTCCCACACCTTAAGACCATATATGTAAATAAACCCGGCACTCAACTTAATGCTAGTAGCTTGAGAATTTATTATGTAGAACCAACAAAAACGTTTCGGTCTCATGCAACCTTCTACAGTTACTACAATGTGTGAGAAATGAACATAAAAGATAAGGGATAAACAACCAAAATACAAAAAAAAAGTATATACAACGTACGAGATGGGTCATATCTTAGTACAAACATATGTAAACAACGCATGGAATCCACAGAAACATCCTATACCCACAACAAATGATGTTATAATGGAAGCTAGGAAAAGAGCTAGCGTACCGTATTTGAGAAGATAGCATGTCACTACATGAACATAAACAGTAGGTCAACTTGGAGTCACTGAGGAAAAAGGGGAGTGCATATGGGTGTTATTATAGAGTGAAGCGAGATGTCATATGTGCCCCAATTGGATCGCTGTTACCTGAGGTGCCACTGCCCTGCTATTGGAATATGCTGAAAGCTGTGGAGAGAGGAGGCGTTCTGGTAAGTACTGGTAACCATGTGCTAGAATCAGCCGGAAGTTTTTTATGGTACAGCTCAAGGTTAATGGCGCTGGGAGTGGGTGGCGATGCTGGAGTTACCTTGTTATATCCGGAGCTTGACACGGTGTCCACCGCTAGTCTCTGTGTGTGCCGGAGTGAGAAGGTATTGTCAGCACGCCCCTTTTGTGAGCGCCGAGAGCTGGCCAGAAGTGACGCACTGTAAGTGCATCACCGAGATGTCGTGACTGGCATATGTGAATAGTCCAATGGGGAGATAGGAGCAGAGGTGGAGGGCGGGACAAAGGGATTGTGCTGCATAGGAAAGTGACAGTAGTGAGGTCTACGATGTACATTGTGAGTTTTCAGAGCGCTACGGAAGCTGTGACCGTGATATCCTGTGATATCCATGGTGGTGGGAGGTGGAGATATAACAGCGATGCCTCAGTAAAGGTGGCTCTAGGAAAACAGACAACAGTATTAGTATATTGCAACTTAGGAACAGTACATAAGTAGGGTTGAGCGACCTTGACTTTTTTAGGGTCGAGTCATGTTTCGCGAAACCCGACTGTTGGAAAAGTCGAGTTGGGCGAAATCGGCCGATTACTGCGCAAAGTCGAGGATCGGCCGGAACACGAAACCCTATGCACGTCAATGGGGATATTTTTTTTTTTTTTTTTCTCTCTCTCTCTCTCTCTCTCTCTCTCTCTCTCTCTCTCTCTCTCTCTCTCCCCTCCGTCCCAGCACAGAAAATTTCATTTTACACATTCCAAATCGCTACTGCGCACAAACGATAAAATGATGATGGGCGTGCACGCCCTAACCCCTATGTCATCACTCTGCCCACGCTCCTTCATTGGCTGAAAAAATGGCGCTAAACGCATCATACAAAACGCGACTTTGGCGCCAAGATCGCGTACCGCATGGCCGACCCCACACAGGGATCGGGTCGGGTTTCATGAGGCGCCGACTTTACCAAAAGTCAGTGACTTATGAAAATGAACGATCCGTTTCGCTCAACCCTATACAAAAGTATTGGGCATAATAACAGAGCATCAAAACATTAAACCATAAGTACTTAAAGAATATGTTGCCATTTGCAGGGGAGAGAAATTCCTTAGGTGTGGTGAGGTGTATACAACTGGATATAAACGCCATACTTATGATATAGACCTATCACATGAAAGACAGTAGGTCATAATCCCTATTTAATCCCTTCGGGTGTAGGGTATCCAGGGTGTGAATCCAATACGCCTCCCGGCGTTTGAGGGAGGCTAGTCTGTCGCCCCCTCATCTGGGAGCCGGTATCTGTTCTATCACCTGGAACCTCGACTGGGATATATTATGTCCCTTAGATATAAAATGATGGGGGATTGGTAGGAGCATATTGCCGCACCTGATTGTCGATTTGTGCTTTTAAATCCGATCGCGGATTGGCTGTGTAGTTTCCCCCACATACAACATGCCACAGGGGCACTTTATGAGATAGACCACGTATGAAGAGTCACATGTGGAGTAGTGTTTAATGGGAAAACTTTTGCCCGAGCGTGGATGGAGAAATGAACTACCTTTCAGGACATTGCTGCATTGTGTGCAATGCAGGCATGGGAAAGTTCCAAACCTAGGGTTCTGTAGGAAACATTGTTTGGGTAGGTATTTCTCCGGTTTCATGTCTGCTCTAACCAATGTGTCCAGGAGATTACAAGCCCTCCTGAAACAAGGGAGGAAGGGTTCTCGGAATTCCGGGATGTCCGGATGGGCAGTGGCTAGAAGGTGCCAATGCCGACGGATGTTTTTGTGTAAAATATATGCGAACGGATGAAAGGAATGGACAAACGGGATTCTGTTATTATTCTTGGGTCTATTGTCATTAGGTCTCTGAGATATGTCCTGAAGAATAGAATTGGGGTAACCCCTAGATTGAAACTTGGACTTCATCTCGGTTACCCGTTGTGTACGTAGGCTGTCATCTGAGACAATGCGTGATACAAGTTGAATTTGGGACTTGGGAATGGGCCGTTTGACCGCTTGAGGGTGTAGACTTGCAAAGTGGAGCAGGCTATTGCGGTCGGTGTTTTTAATATGGAGATCCGTGCTCAAAAGACCGTTGGGATCCTTGATCACCACTGTGTCCAGGAAGTTAATTCTATGTAAGTCGTGAGAGATAGTGAAGGAAATCCTGGGCCAGGCTGAAATTAAAAAGTCAAAAAATGACAGGAGGGACTCCAATGTGCCGCCCCAGACACAAAAAATGTCGTCTATGTATCATTTCCATAGCAAAGCATTGTCTCGGAAACGAGGATCAGAATAAATTAAGCTATCTTCAAAATCTGCCATGTAGCAATTTGAGTAAGGGGGCGCCACATTGGAGCCCATCGCGGTCCCGCGTGTCTGAAGATAAAACTGGTCCTGGAATAAAAAGTGGTTAGAATCCAACACCAGGGTGAGGAGTTCAATGCAAAGGTCTATCTGTTGCTTTTCCATCTCAGAGGCCGTCAAAAGTTTTTTAACTGAATTAATGCCCTCCACGTGAGGTATAGAGGTGTATAGGTCTTTGACATCTAATGATACCAGAATGGCATTAGGTGGTATATTGCTCATGGTGCGTATGATATTAAGAAAAGCGCCTGTATCCAGAAGATATGATCTTGTGGATTGGATATGAGGGGTTAGTACTTTTTCTAAGAAAATAGCGATGGGGGACAAAATGGAATTAGTGGCGGCCACTATCGGTCTCCCCGGGGGATGTTCCAAGTTCTTGTGTATTTTGGGGAGTATATAAAAAACGGGGGTGACGGGGTGGTCATTAGTGAGGTAGTTACATGTTTTCATGTCAAGGACGCCTGCTTCAGTGTATCTCCGCAGGATTGCTGAAATCCTACTCCTAATGGAGTGGGTGGGGATGGAATCTAGTTTGCGGTAGATAGTGGTGTTGTCAAGTTGTCTGAGTGCCTCTTTTAGGTAGTCACTCCTATCCATAACCACTATAGCTCCACCCTTGTCCGCCGGTTTTATCATAAGGCTGGTGTCAGATTGTAATGTTTGTAAAACCTTGCGTTCTGTGTTTGTCAAATTAGGTGGGTAGTGGAGTTAGCCCCGTTCAACCTCCCCCCGAAGTGTCTGAAATGAATCCTGAATGAATTCAATGAATGTCTCTAATGCGTGAGAACCTCGTGGGGGTCTAAAATGACTCTTGGGACACAGTCCCAGACTCTCTGCCGTGAGTAGTTGGGGTGGATTGCCCCTATTCATATGT
The DNA here is from genome assembly GCF_051348905.1 of Ranitomeya variabilis. NCBI lineage: Eukaryota > Metazoa > Chordata > Amphibia > Anura > Dendrobatidae > Ranitomeya > Ranitomeya variabilis. The sequence goes on along the minus strand of NC_135233.1, from coordinate 498,858,378 downwards.
GGGGTACTATTATTAGGGTCTGAAAAGTATACTTTTAGTCGCAATGTCCGAAAGAACCTTTGAAAGTCCATATCGAGGTCGAAGGTGCAATACCGGTATGTGGGGCAGAAAGAGAGTCCCTTTTGGAGAACACTATATTCAGATGTTCCCAAAGTCTTAGAGGAGATATTCACAATTAGAGAGTAAGTACCTGTGACCGTGTGATCCGCACTTGGTCCCCATCTTTTCTGATGTCCGTGGCCCCTCCGCGTCCTCTTTTTCTCCCACTTGGGCCTCATTGACCTAAAAAACGGGATGTGTTTGGAATTGAGGAGCTCCTGTCCATTTTGGATTCCGAAGTAGAGTAATCCGTTGATGAATGATGTCCTGTTCTTGAGGTGATGCGACGGGAAGAGTAGCAGTCCTGCCATCTGTAAACCTGTTTGGACTCGTAGTCCTCAGTGTCCCGGGCAAACTTCTGTAGCTTCCGGCTGATTCTAGTGCATTGTTACCAGTACTTACCAGAACGCCTCCTCTCTCCACAGCTTTCAGCCTATTCCAATAGCAGGGCACTGGCACCTCAGGTAACAGTGATCCAATTGGGGCAGATATGAAATCTCGCCTCACTCTATAATAACACCCATATGCACTCCCCTTTTTCCTCAGTGACTCCAAGTTGACCTACTGTTTATCTTCACTTAGTGACACGCTGTCTTCTCAAATACGGTACGCTAGCTCTTTTCCTAGCTTCCATTATAACATCATTTGTTGTGGGTATAGGATGTTTCTGTGGATTCCATACGTTGTTTTCATATGTTTGTACTAAGATATGACCCGTCTCGTACGTTGTATATACTTTTGTTTTTTTGTATTTTGGTTGTTTATCCCTTATCTTTTATGTTCATTTCTCACACATTGTAGTAACTGAAGAAGGTTGCATGAGACCAAAACGTTTTTGTTGGTTCTACATAATAAATTCTCAAGCTACTAGAATTAAGTTGAGTGCCGGGTTTATTTACATATATTTGCACTGAGGAGAGGCTTCCATCGGGCCACTCTGTCATAAAGGCCCCACTGGTGGAGGGCTGCAATGATAGTTGACTTTGTGGATCTTTCTCCCATCTCTCTTCTACATCTCTGGAGCTCAGCCACAGTGATCTTGGGGTTCTTCGTTACTTCTCTCACCAAGGCTCTTCTCCCACGATTGCTCAGTTTGGCTGGACAGCGAGGTCTAGAAAGACTTCTAGTGGTTCCAAACTTTTCTCATTTAAGGATTATGGAGGCCACTGTGCTCTTAGGAACTCTAAGTACTGCAGAAATTTGTTTGTAACCTTGCCCAGATCTGTGCCTTGCCACATTTCTGTCTCTGAGCTCCGTGGCTTGATTCTCATTTGGTCTGACATGCACTGTGAGCTGGAAGGTCTTATATTGACAGGTATGTGCCTTTCTATATCAAGTCCTATCAGTTTAATTAAGCACAGCTAGACTCCAATGAAGGAGTAGAACCATCTCAAGGAGGATCACAAGGAAATGGACAGCATGTGACTTAAATTTGAGTGTCTGAGCAAAGGGTCTGAATGCTTATGACCATGTGATATTTCAGTTTTTCTTTTTTAATAAATATGCAAAAATTTCTACATTTCTTTTCTTCAGTCAAGAAGGGGTACACAGTGTACATTAATGAGAAAAAATGACCTTTTTTGAATTTACCAAATGGCTGCAATTAAACAAAGAGTGAAAACTTTAAAGTGGTCTGAATACTTTCCGTACCCACTGTAGATTGCACACGGATGGACTTTATTTCACTAAGGCCTCTTTCCCACTTCCATCTTTTCAGATCCGTTGCAATGCGTCGTTTTGGGAAAAAAACGGAACCTGCAAATGTTCCAGCAGGTTCTGCTTTTTTCCCATAGACTTGTATTAGCGACGGATGGCCACACTTCGCATCCATCGTGCGACGGATCCGTCGTGTTTTGGCAGACCGTTGTCTGGAAAAAACGTTCAATGTAACGTTTTTGTCTTCGTTGGGGAAACATGTTGCGATGGATCCTGCGGCATACGTCTTTGACTAGAATGGAAGCCTATGGATGCAGGATCCGTCGTGACATGTCGTTTGATGGAATCCAGTGCTGGAATCCGATTTTTTACACTGAGCATGCTCAGAATCAGGAATTTGTAGCCAATTGGCCAGACAGGCCCCAAATCTATATAAACCTGGCCTGGGGCGTCACCCCCAAATGTGCCAGCAAGACTCCTGCCAGCCTGAAGACAGCCAGCCAGTCAATATATTGGGTTCCCTATTTTCCAATAGCCAATCACATTTGGGAGACTCCCATTTTTAGGCATGGAAAACGGACCCGTTAAAAAAATGATGAAATGGATGGTAAAAACGGACAAAACGGATGCAACGGATCCAGTTTTTTGACAGAACCGTCTAGCGGATCCGTCAAATACTGGATGTGTTGCATCCGTTTTTCACTATTTTTGACGCATCCATCAATACGTCGCGCCGACGCATTGTGACGGATTAAAAAAAACGGAAGTGTGAAAGTAGCCTAAGCATGTGACTTATGAAGGTAATTGCATATTGCAATTGCAATATGAGATTTCATAGCAAAATAAATAAATACATATGCACACACCAATTTTTAGTTTTTTGATCCCATAAATCTTTATGCTTATATTTTTCTCACTTCACTTCTCCAGCTTAGACTATTTAGTGCTGATGCATCACACACAAATTGGATTACAAAAATATTTAAATATAGGTTATAATGTAACAAAATAGGTAAAAGCCAAGGAGTAAATACTTTTGCAAGCCATTGTATACACAGACGCACAGTCATGTATTTACATACAGATTCATGTATATAGAGCACCTACATACAGACGTATGCATACACGTAGCATATACATACAGACACTTTCCTTTCAAAGAGCACATTCATGTCGAAACATGAATGGATGGAGCACATACTGTACATACTGACACATGCATGAACTTAGCATATGCATACAGAGACATAGTGTAATGGACCTCACACAACCCTTCAAATAGTATAATTGGCCTTCAAACAGCCCTACAAACAGTATAATAGCAGTATTATGGATCGCACATAAACCTTCACACTCCATAAAGTATAAAGGCTCCAACAAAGCCATCCATAAAGTATAATGGCCCCCACAATGCTTTTCAAATATTATAATGATCCCCACACAGCCCTCCATATAGTATAATATGACCCAAATTACCCATCAAATACAACCCCTGGCAAAAATTATGGAATCACCGGCCTTGGAGGATGTTCATTCAGTTGTTTAATTTTGTAGAAAAAAAGCAGATCACAGACATGGCACAAAACTAGCCATTTCAAATGACAACTTTCTGGCTTTAATAAACACTAAACAAAATCAAGAACAAAAATGTTGTAGTCAGTAATGGTTACTTTTTTAGAACAAGCAGAGGGAAAAAGTATGGACTCAATCAATTATGTTGGAAAAAATTATAGAATCACCCACTAAATTTCAATTCCCAAAACTAACACATGCATCAAATTAGATCTGCTCGTTATTCTGCATCTAAACAGGAGTGATCACACCTTGGAGAGCTGTTGCACCAAGTGGACTGACATGAATGATGGCTCCAACATGAGAGATGTCAATTGAAACAAAGGAGAGGATTATCAAACTCTTAAAAGAGGGTAAATCATCACGCAATGTTGCAAAAGATGTTGGTTGTTCACAGTCAGCTGTGTCTAAAATCTGGACCAAATACAAACAACATGGGAAGGTTGTTAAAAGCAAACATACTGGTAGACCAAGGAAGACATCAAAGCGTCAAGACCGGAAACTTAAAGAAATATGTCCTTAAAACAGGAAATGCACAACAAAACAAATGAGGAATGAATGGGAGGAAACTGGAGTCAAGGTCTGTGACCGAACTGTAAGAAACCACTTAAAGGAAATGGGATTTACAAACAGAAAAGCTAAACGAAAGCCATCATTAACACCTAAACAGAAAAAAACAAGGTTATAATGGGCTAAGAAAAAGCAATCGTGGACTGTAGATGACTGGTTAAAAGTCGTATTCAGTGATGAATCGCAAATCTGCATTGGGCAAGGTAATGATACTGGAACTTTTGTTTGGTGCTGTTCCAATGAGATTTATAAAGATGACTGCCTGAAGAGAACATGCAAATTTCCACAGTCATTGATGATATGGGGCTGAATGTCAGGTAAAGGCACTGGGGAGATGGCTGTTATATATTCAATAAATGCACAAGTTTATGTTGATATTTTAGACACTTTTTTATCCCATCAATTGAAAGGATGTTTGGGGATGATTAAATAATTTTTCAAGATGATAATGCATCCTGCCATTGGGCAAAACCTGTGCAAACATTTCTTAAAAATGGCTCCAACATGAGAGATGTCAATTGAAACAAAGGAGAGGATTATCAAACTCTTAAAAGAGGGTAAATCATCACGCAATGTTGCAAAAGATGTTGGTTGTTCACAGTCAGCTGTGTCTAAAATCTGGACCAAATACAAACAACATGGGAAGGTTGATAAAGGCAAACATACTGGTAGACCAAGGAAGACATCAAAGCGTCAAGACCGGAAACTTAAAGAAATATGTCTCCAAAACAGGAAATGCACAACATACAAATGAGGAATGAATGGGAGGAAACTGGAGTCAAGGTCTGTGACCGAACTGTAAGAAACCACTTAAAGGAAATGGGATTTACATACAGAAAAGCTAAACGAAAGCCATCATTAACACCTAAACAGAAGAAAAGAAGGTTATAATGGGCTAAGAAAAAGCAATCGTGGACTGTAGATGACTGGTTAATAGTGTTGAGCATTCCGATACCGCAAGTATCGGGTATCGGCCGATATTTGCTGTATCGGAATTCCGATACCGAGATCCGATACTTTTGTGGTATCGGGTATCGGTATCGAAACAACATTAATGTGTAAAATAAAGAATTAAAATAAAAAATATTGCTATACTCACCTCTCCGACGCAGCCTGGACTTCAGCGAGGGAACCGGCAGCGTTGTTTGCTTAAAATTCGCGCTTTAACTTCCTTACTTGAAGTCCCGGCTTGTGATTGGTCGCGCGCCGCCCATGTGACCGCGACGCGACCAATCACAGCAAGCCGTGACGTAATTTTAGGTCCTTCAGGATTTTAAAATTACGTTCCGGCGTTGTGATTGGTTGCGTCGCGGTCACATGGGCGACGCGACCAATCACACGCCGTGATGTCACGGGAGGCAGGAGACGCGCGCATTTTAAAATGCGCGCGTGCCCTGCCTCCTGTGACGTCCCGGCTTGTGATTGGTCGCGTCACCCATGTGACCGCGACGCGACCAATCACAGCAAGCCGTGACGTAATTTTAGGTCCTTCAGGATTTTAAAATTACGTTCCGGCGTTGTGATTGGTTGCGTCGCGGTCACATGGGCGACGCGACCAATCACAAGCCGTGACGGCACGGGAGACAGGAGACGCGCGCATTTTAAAATGCGCGCGTCTCCTGCCTCCCGTGACGTCACGGCTTGAGATTGGTCGCGTCGCCCATGTGACCGCGACGCAACCAATCACAACGCCGGAACGTAATTTTAAAATCCTGAAGGACCTAAAATTACGTCACGGCTTGCTGTGATTGGTCGCGTCGCGGTCACATGGGCAGCGCGCGACCAATCACAAGCCGGGACTTCAAGTAAGGAAGTTAAAGCGCTAATTTTAAGCAAACAACGCTGCCGGTTCCCTCGGTAAGGTGCAGGCTGCGTCGGAGAGGTGAGTATAGCAATATTTTTTATTTTAATTCTTAATTTTACACATTAATATGGTTCCCAGGGCCTGAAGGAGAGTTTCCTCTCCTTCAGACCCTGGGAACCATCAGGAATACCGTCCGATACATGAGTCCCATTGACTTGTATTGGTATCGGGTATCGGTATCGGATTAGATCCGATACTTTGCCGGTATCGGCCGATACTTTCCGATACCGATACTTTCAAGTATCGGACGGTATCGCTCAACACTACTGGTTAAAAGTCGTATTCAGTGATGAATCGCAAATCTGCATTGGGCAAGGTAATGATACTGGAGCTTTTGTTTGGTGCTGTTCCAATGAGATTTATAAAGATGACTGCCTGAAGAGAACATGCAAATTTCCACAGTCATTGATGATATGGGGCTGAATGTCAGGTAAAGGCACTGGGGAGATGGCTGTTACATATTCAATAAATGCACAAGTTTATGTTGATATTTTGGACACTTTTCTTATCCCATCAATTAAAAAGGATGTTTGGAAATGATTAAATAATTTTTCAAGATGATAATGCATCCTGCCATAGAGCAAAATCTGTGAAAACATTTGTTAAAAATAGACACATAAGGTCAATGTCATGGCCTGCAAATAGTCTGGATCTCAATCCAATTGAAAATCTTTGGTGGAAGTTGAAGAAAATGGTCCATGACAAGACTCCAACCTGCAAAGCTGATCTGGCAACAGCAATCAGAGAAAGTTGGAGCCAGATTGATGAAGAGTACTGTTTGACACTCATTAAGTCCATGCCTCAGAGACTGCAAGCTGTTATAAAAGCCAGAGGTGGTGCAACAAAATGCTAGTGATGTGTTGGAATGTATTTTTGTTTGTTTGTTTTTCATGATTCCATAATTTATCCCACATAATTGAGTGAGTCCATAATTTTTTCCCTCTGCTTCTTCTAAAAAAGTAACCATTACTGACTAAAACATTTTTTGTTCTTGATTTCTTTTAGAGTTTATTAAAGCCAGAAAGTTGTCATTTGAAATTACTGTAGTTTTGTGCCATGTCTGTGATCTGGTTTTTTTCTACAAAATTAAACAACTGAATAAACATCCTCCAAGGCTGGTGATTTCATAATTTTTGCCAGGGGTTGTATTATAATGGTCCCAGCATTGCTTTCTATATAGTATAATGAGCCCCACGGTTGCCAATATAGTAAAATGCAGCCCCCATAGTCCTCCATAAAGTATAATGCATTCCCCATAGTCCTCCATATAGTATAATGCACCCCCATAGTCCTCCTTATAATATAATATTAAATAAAAAACATTGAAAATATTCACCTATAGCCCAATTCCACTAATGCAGACGTCTCCTGTAAAACAACAAAAATAAAAAACAACCATATCCCTCAGCAGTGTGTTTTTCTGTCAGACACCGTAATCCATGTCTGGGGATAAACAGTTTTCAACCTGGACGATGCCAAGATGCGGCCGTCCAGGCTGAGAACCACTGGGGAATGAGCTGCTGCAATCTCAGCGTCAGTGACTAGCGGTGATGTCATCGAGGTTACCGCAAGTCACTGAGGCTGCGTTCCCTGAACTGCAGCGACTTTGGTGAGATCAATGCAAGCACAGTGTGGAAAAGTCTCAGGGTGCAGTGCTGAGTTCAGGGAGTTCACAGGGAGAAATTTATCCTAGTGAACTGCAGTTCTCAGCCTGGACAGTCGCATCTTGGCACCGTTCAGGCTGAAAACTGTTCATCCCCAGACATGGATTACGGGTGTGGGACAGAACAATGGACAGGTGAGGGATATTGTTGTTTTTTAATTTTGTTTTATTTACAGGAGACCGTGGTTTCAATGGAATGGGCGTTAGATAAGTATAACCATATCTGTTATTTTTTAAACAAAAAAGTAAAAGTGTGGTTTTTTTTATATATATCTATAGCGCAGGTGCCGGCTGATGAATGCTCCCATCAGCTGTTGCCTGCTCTCTCTGTTTTTAACTGCAGCAGATATAAGCTGATGGGAGTAGTAGTCCAATCAGTCAATGCCAATGACAAAAGAAAAACCTTTTACCTCTGATCACAGCTGTGGTCTAACGCTGTCATGTGACAGCGCGAGAACCGCGGCTGTATGACTGATGGTAATGATTTTACTGCCGATCAGTTTGCAGCACATGACAGTATGAGAAACACCCAGTGTTCATGGTGCCGATTTTGAACAGTAACACGGACTTCCTGGTGAAATCCATGTTTCAGGTCCATTAGTAGATGTTCTGTATGGACCCAGAACTTTACTCTACTTGTGAACCAAATTGTTGAACAATAACAACAATATCAAGGTTACAAGTCCATCTCCAGAGATCTTGATGTTCCTTTTGTCCACAGTGCACAACATAATCAAGAAATGTACAGCTCTAGGCACTTTTACTAATCTTCTTGTATGCAGAGAAAAATTGATGAAAGGTTGATACACAGGATAGTTCAGATCATGGATAAGAAAACTTCCAAAGAAACTTGAGCTGTCCTGCAGGCTCAGGGTGCATCAATGGCAGACATAATTTTCCGTTGGCATTTGAATGAAATTTAATACTATGGCAGGAGACTCAGGAGGGCCCCAATGCTGACACAGAGACATGAAAAAGCTAGACTGCAGTGTACCAAAATGTATGTGAGTAAGCCCAAATCCTTCTGGGTAAGCATCTTATTTACAGATGAGACGAAGATAGAGCTTTTTGGTAAAATACATCATTGTACTGTTTAACGGAAATGGAATAAGGCTTACAAAGAAAAGAACACAGTACCTGAATGTAACAGTGTGTCCCTCCCCTGGCCTTTGTCTCTGAACTGCCATGTAATCAGGCTTGAGTAAACAACCAGTAGGGGGAACCCTCCCCCATGGAAAGGTGGATCCCAGGACACAGAACAATAGACTCATGTGTAGTGTTGAGCATTCCGATACCGCAAGTATCGGGTATCGGCCGATACTTGCGGTATCGGAATTCCAATACCGAGATCCGATACTTTTGTGGTATCGGGAATTGGAATCGGAAGTTCCCAGTGTATGGTTCCCAGGGTCTGAAGGAGAGGAAACTCTCCTTCAGGCCCTGGGATCCATATCCATGTAAAAAATAAAGAATTAAAATAAAAAATTGGGATATACTAACCCTCTGACGCGCCCTGGTAGTAACCGGCAGCCTGCTTTGCTTAAAATGAGCGCGTTCAACACCTTCCATGACGTCACGGCTTCTGATTGGTCGCATGCCGCTCATGTGACCGCCACGCGACCAATCACAAGCCGTGACGTCATTCTCAGGTCCTAAATTCCTAATTCTAGGAATTTAGGACCTGAGAATGACGTCACAGCTTGTGATTGATCGCGTGGCGGTCACATGAGCGGCACGCGACCAATCAGAAGCCGTGACGTCATGGAAGGCCCTAAACGCGCTCATTTTAAGCAAAGAAGGCTGCCGGTTAACAGCGGTGAGGTGCAGGGGCCTCCGGAGAGGTGAGTATATCAATATTTTTTATTTTAATTCTTTATTTTACACATTAATATGGATCCCAGGGCCTGAAGGAGAGTTTCCTCTCCTTCAGACCCTGGGAACCATCAGGATACCTTCCGATACTTGGTGTCCCATTGACTTGTATTGGTATCGGGTATCGGTATCGGCAATATCCGCTACTTTTCGGGTATCGGCTGATACTATCCGATACCGATACTTTCAAGTATCGGATGGTATCGCTCAACACTAGGGTTGAGCGAAACGGGTCAGCCATTTTCAGAAGTCGCCGACTTTTGGCAAAGTTGGGTTTCATAAAACCCGACCCGACCCCTGTGTGGGGTCGGCCATGAGGTGGGCGATCTTCTAAATCTGGTATCGGAATTCCGATACCGAGTTCTGATATGTTTGCGATATCGGAAATCGGTATCGGAATCCACATTTAAGTGTAAAATAAAGAATTAAAATAAAAAATATTAATATACTCACCTCTCCGGAGGCCCCTGGACATCGCCGCTGGTAACTGGCAGCCTTCTTTGCTTAAAATGAGTGCATTTAGCACCTTCCATGACGTCACGGCTTGTGATTGGTCGCGGCCGCCCATGTGACCGCTCATGCGACCAATCACAAGCCGTGACGTAATTCTCAGGTCCTAAATTCCTAATTCTAGGAATTTAGGACCTGAGAATTACGTCACGGCTTGTGATTGGTCGCGTGGCGGTCACCTGAGTGGCTGCGACCAATCACAAGCCATGACGTCATCTAAAGCCCTTCACTCGCTCATTCTTAAGAAGGAAGGCTGCCGGAAAGAAGCAGGGCGCGTCCGAGGGTGAGTATATACCTAATAGGAATATACTCACCCTCGGCTTCTTTCCGGCAGCCTTCCTTCCTAAGAATGAGCGCGTGAAGGGCCTTAGATGATGTCACGGCTTGTGATTGGTCGCGGCCGCTCATGTGACTGCCACGCGACCAATCACAAGCCGTGACGTAATTCTCAGGTCCTAAATTCCTAGAATTAGGAATTTAGGACCTGAGAGTTACGTCACGGCTTGTGATTGGTCGCGTGAGCGGTCACATGGGCGGCCGCAACCAATCACAAGCCGTGACGTCATGGAAGGCGCTAAACGCACTCATTTTAAGCAAAGAAGGCTGCCGGTTACCAGCGGCGATGTCCAGGGGCCTCCAGAGAGGTGAGTATATTAATATTTTTTATTTTAATTCTTTATTTTACACTTAAATATGGATCCCAGGGCCTGAAGGAGAGTTTCCTCTCCTTCAGACCCTGGGAACCATAGTATCCCATTGCACTGCATTGGGTTTCGTGTTTCGGCCGACCCCGACCCCGACTTTTTTATAGGATCGGCCGATTTCACTCGACCCGACTTTTGAGAAAGTCGGGTTTCGTGAAACCCGACCCGATCCTATAAAAATAAAAGTCGCTCAACCCTACTCAACACTACTCATGTGTTGGCTGATTCAGTTGTGAGGTGACTTGGGAAGGGCTGGGATCTTATGGGATCCACAGTGTGGAGGGTAAAAAGCTGCCACATTGGACTATGTTGTGTCCCTCATCTGCTGGAGCCATTGAATTCACTAAAGGACTATTTCTATTTCCCTGGCGTCGGATTGCCGGGTGGCACCCCTGGATCTGCTCCCTTTGTGTGGACTCATTGTGTACTCATTGTGGACACTGCAGAATTACTTTCATTTCAGTTGTCTCAGTTCCCTGTTCCAATAAATCTTGTTGGATTGTTTATCGGCCTGGTGTCTCTTTCTGCTCTGTCATATACCCTGTCACACTGAAGTCAAATATGGTGGAAGTTCTAAGGATTATTTTGCTGCCTCTGGCACTGGGTGCCTTGACAGTCCATTTTGTTTTTTTTTGTGTGAGATTATGTCCAATTTGCCTTTTGTTTCTTTATTCCCTTTGTTTGTATTGAACAACACCAAAAATCAAATGTGCATAATAAAATATGTGTTGTTGAAATAATTTTCTGGGAGAAATACTTTTTTTCTGTAACAATTTCAATGTTACCAACACTTTCGGCCATGATGATATTTAAGAATCTATCACTGGGGCTCAGCGACGTTTTGGTTCTATTGAGAACCTTTCTCAAGCCTGTTTGAGAAAGGTTCTCAATAGAACAGAAATGTTGCTGAGCCCCAATGGGAAATTAAACCACATTTATTCTATTTCCTTAATGGAGGGCTGCTATCATTTTTTTAGCTATACTATTGATAGAGAGCTGAGCATATTGATATATAATTTTGTGAGATAAGATTCAGCACACTCTTTGGGTTAGGACTGGCGGAACGCACCAAATGATATTAGAGAATATGAGGTGCGTTCGCAGTCCGGGGTCCACCGTACAGAAATGACACCTGCAGCTGAGTAATGGAGGATGGATGCTTTCTCACACGTGGGTTTGACCTCACCCAGTGTGAATGGAAGCAAACTCTGTTGCTTCACAGAGTCGCCGTAAATACGCTGCTCCCTGTTAGCAGTCACAGGGTAGGATCCCTATGAATCACCCCCACTAAACTGGTGATTGGACTCACTCTGACCCTCTGTGGCTTTTGAGCCCGCGCCTGAGGACGCCCTGAGTCAGATGCTGAGTCCAAGCGGGAGTTCCCACCCTACACTGAGCAGCTGTCAGGAAAGCGCACTGATTGCGCATGGTGCTGTACAGGCGGGCACTGCGAATAGACGCAGAAACGTTTGCTAAATATGCAGGTAGCACTGTCGGGTGCTAGGTCGCTTCCACCATTCGTGAGCAGTCATCATCACTAGGAATGGGAATGATTAAGGAGCTTTCATCCATCGACAGACATTCTTCTACACACACATGTTATCAAGTTTATACTACCGCATGGCCATGTGGCCATGCAAACCTTTTATAGCTGTAGCTCTCAAGAACCTTCCTCATGGTCCAATAGGAGCTGCTACCAAACCTGAGCATGTGACCCCCGACCTCCAATGGGAGGTCGTCCCATGGGCATGCTCAGTATGGGAAAAGCAGGACTTAGTCCCTGATATGCCTGATCGCCGCTGATCAGCACTGGCTACAAAGGCAGAGCCTGGAAATGCAGCAGTAACCAAGCGCACAGCATCAGCCTGAGCCAGATGCTGTGATTGACGTCTCCGCTGAGCAGGCTTCACTGCAGCTGGAGGAGAATGGGAGACATCAGCGGACATGGTTCAAGATTCTTTCTGTGCAGCGGCAGGAACTCAACTCCTAACATGACCCCCCCAGGGCCCCCCTCTCCCTGGACCTCGCTACGCTCAAAGGCCGCAATGAGCAGCGGAGCCCAAACGTGCTCAACAGGCTCCCAGGTCCTGTCCTCTGGGTCATGACCCTTCCTATCCACCAGATAGAATTTTTTGCCATGTACCACCTTACACCCTATAATAGCATTCACCTCGTAATCGTCCGTGGACGAGCCCGATGTCTTGGCAGATGATTCAGAAAACCGGGACATGTGAACGGGTCTTAGGAGGGACACATGAAAGGTGTCGGTGATACCCAGGTGTGGAGGAAGGGCCAACCGATAGACCACAGGATTGACTTGTTCCAGTATCTTGAAGGGGCCTATGTAGCAAGGCGAAAACTTAGTGGACTCAACTCGCAGCCTGATGTTACGGGCGGAGAGCCACACTAAGTCACCAGGAGCAAAGTTCGGAGCAGGGCGCCGATGAGAATCAGCAGAAACCCTCATTCTCTCCTTGGAGGCCCGGATGGCATCCTGTGTGCGGTCCCAAATGTCACATGCCTCCACCACCCAGTCTGCCACCCTAGAATCGATGGATGACATGGGCATGGGCACAGGGACACGCGGATGCTGGCCGTAGTTAAGGAGGAATGGGGTCTGCCCAGTGGAGTCGGCTACGGCGTTGTTCAATGTAAACTCCGCCCATGGTAGCAAGGATGCCCAGTCATCCTGCCTGGAGGAGAAAAAATGTCACAGGTATGTGACCAGAGTCTGGTTGGCCCTCTCTACCAACCCATTTGTCTCGGGGTGGTACGCAGAAAAGAGATTCAGCTCAATGCTCAGTAAACGACAGAGCTCTCTTCAGAAGCGAGATGCAAACTGGGGACTCCGGTCATTGATAATTTTATCTGGCATGCCATGTAGGCAGAAAACATGTTTAATGAACTGCGGCGCCAAGGCCTGTACAGAAGGTAACCGTGGAAGCGGCACCAAGTGCACCATTTTAGAAAAATGGTCAGTGACTACCCAGATAACGGTGCAGCTGTGAGACTTGGGTAAGCCCACCACGAAGTCCATCCCGACCATCTCCCAGGGCCTGTCTGCCACCGGCAGGGGGTAAAGTAACCCAGCAGGCCATTGCCGAGGAGACCGATTCTTGGCGCAGGAGACACACGCCCGAATATAGTCCCCGATGTCATTGGCCATATGCGGCCACCAGTACGTCCTCGCCAGAAGCTCAAATGTTCTCTTGGTCCCAAAATGTCCTTCCACCCTGGACGAGTGAGCCCAAGAGAGAACCTCCGGTCGCAAATTAGACGGTACAAAAGTCTTACCTGGGGGCACAGAATCTAGCGAAACTGGAGCCACAGTTCTCAGGCTCTCAGAAGGGACAATAAGCCGAGGCTCCTCCTCCTCTGATGACACAAAGGAGCGAGAGAGAGCGTTGGCCCAAGTGTTCTTCTTCCCAGAGAGAAAATGGAGGGTATAGTGGAACCGGGAGAAGAACAGGGACCATCTGGCCTGGCAAGAGTTTAGCTCCTGGGCGGTTTGTAAATACACCACATTTTTGTGGATGGTGAATACTTGGAAGGGGTAGCGAGCCCCATCCAGAAGATGTCTCCACTACGAAAAGGCCAACTTCATGGCTAGCAGCTCCAGGTCCCCGATGGAATAATTCCTGTCCGCCGGTGTGAAGGTCTTGGAGAAGAAGAAGCAAGGATGCTTCCAACCTTGAGCATCCTTCTGGAAGAGGACTGCTCCAGCACAGACGGAAGAGGCATCCACCTCCATGATAAATGGTTTATCAACATCGGGGTGATGTAAAACTGGAGCGCCAGCGAAGTGTGACTTGATAGAGAGGAAGGCCTTGGATACCACCTCTGACCACAATTTGGGATTAGCTCTCTTCTTGGTGAGGGCAATCAGGGGAGCTACCAAATTTGAGAAGTGGGGAATGAACTGGGGATAATAGTTGATGAACCCCATAAAGCGCTGCACCGCTTTGAGAGAATGGGTTCCTGCCAGTCCATCACAGCCTGTAGCTTGGCAGGATCCATAGCCAATCCTTGGGCAGAGATGATAGAGCCCAGGAAAGGCAAAGACTCTTGCTCAAACACACATTTCTCCAACTTGGCATAGAGGGAGTTTGCCCGTAGGAGGTCGCAGACTTTGCAAACATCTCTCCATTGAGAGTCTATATCTGGAGAGTAGAAGAGAATATCATCCAGATAGACTACAACTGAGGTGGAGACCATATCCCGGAATATATCGTTTACAAAGTCTTGGAAAATGGCTGGGGCATTACAAAGCCCGAAGGGCATCACCAGGTATTCATAGTGTCCATCCCTGGTGTTAAAAGCCGTATTCCATTCGTCCCCCTCACGGATGTGAATCAAGTTGTAAGTACCCCGCAGATCAAGCTTAGTAAATACCCTCGCTCCCCGCAACCTATCGAAGAGCTCAGATATTAGGGGCAGAGGGCATTTATTCTTAACAGTGATGGCGTTAAGACCCCTGTATTCTAAGCATGGATGTAATTCTCCATTCTTCTTTTGCAAAAAGAAGAACCCCGCCCCTGCAGGTGACACTGACTTCCTAATGAATCCTCTTGCCAGATTCTCCTGAATGTACTGAGACATTGCCTCTGTCTCCGGGAGAAATAAAGGGTGGACTTGACCCCGGGGAGGCTCAGCACCAGGCAAAAGTCAATAGGACAGTCATAGGAGCGGTGAGGCAGAAGGGTCTCTGCAGCCCTCTTGGAGAACACGTCCGCATATGGCCAATAGTGCTTGGGGAGAGAAGAAACATCTGCTGGTACTACAGTTGTAGCAACCTGAACGCACTTCCTCTGACATCTACCCTCACAAAATTCACTCCATCCCAGAATTCTCCCTGAGGACAACTCTAAATGAGGAGAGTGGTAGCGTAGCCATGGTATCCCCAACAGGACTTCATCAATTCCCTCGGGAATGACTAGCAGGGAGATAATCTCCTGATGAGATGGAGACATGGATAAAGTAAATGAGATGGTTTGGTGTGTTATCTGTAAGGACAGTGTCGACCCATTAACCACTCGTATGGTCACAGGTTTGGTGAGCATCACCAGGGGTATTGCGTGTCGCTGAGCGAAGGCAGATGACATAAAATTGCTCTCCGTCCCGGAATCCATGCAATGCTCTACTGTAAGAGTGGATGAGCCTATGGTAATTGTTCCATTGAAGGACAGTTTGGAGGAAGGCATCACCATGTCTAGTGTACCTCCTCCTACAACCACTAGTCGCTGACGTTTTGCCAACCACTGGGAACATCTGGAGGCAAGATGTCCTGGCTGCTGGCAAACATGACAGACCTTGAGTGCATGAGCGGTCCGGGACTTAGATCCCGCTTGTGACAATTCCATGGCCTCATGTGACTTGGACGCCTGGACTGGAGATTCCAGAGGTTTGGCGAAGGTGGGAGCCAGCCGAAACCTCTGCCTACACTGGGCTTGCTCCAACCTCCGCTCGTTAAAACGAAGGTTGATGCAAGTTGATACAGCTATTAGCTCCTCCAGTGTGGCGGGAAACTCCCTGGTGGCCAAAGTGTCCTTCACATGGTCAGCCAGCCCCCTCCAAAATAAAGGGATGAGGGCTTTATCCGGCCACTCCAGCTCAGATGCTAAAGTCTGGAAGTGGACGGCAAAATGGCTGACCATGGATGAGCCCTGGGTCAATGCCAGCAAACTGGTGATTGGACTCGCTCTGACCCTCGGTGGCTTTTGAGCCTGCGCCTGAGGACGTCCTGAGTCAGATGCTGAGTCCAAGCGGGAGTTCCCACCCTACACTGACTGGCTGTCAGGAAAGTGCACTGATTGCGCACAGTGCCGTACAGGCGGGCACTGCGAATAGACACAGAAACATGTGCTAAGTGTGCAGGTAGCACTGTCGGGCGCTAGGTAGCTTCCACCATTCGTGAGCAGTCATCATCACTAGGAATTGGAATGATTAAGGAGCTTTCATCCATCGACAGACATTCTTCTACACACACATGTTATCAAGTTTATACTAGCACATGTCCGTGCGGCCATGCTAACCTTTTATAGCTGTAGCTGTCGAGGACCTTCCTAATGGTCCAATAGGAGATGCTACAGGACCTGAGCATGTGACCCCCTGACCTCCAATGGGAGGTCGTCCCGTGGGCATGCTCAGTATGGGAAAAGCAGGACTTAGTCCCTGAAATGCCTGTTCGCCGCTGATCAGTACTGGCTACAAAGGCAGAGCCTGGAAATGCAGCAGTAACCAAGAGCACAGCATCAGCCTGAGCCAGATGCTGGGACGGACGTCTCCACTGGGCAGGCTCCACTGCTGCAGGAGGAAAATGGGAGACCACAGCAGACATGGTTCGAGATTCCCCCTGTGCAGTGGTGGTAACTCGACTCCTAACACTATGTTTTAGGATTTTCAGTCCAGTGGGCGGTCCTAAAAGTGGCTGACAGCTTTCTTTATATAAGTGTGCACACAGATTTAGCTGTCAATCACTGAGAGGACTGCCCACTGGACCAAAAATGCCAGAAAGAGCAGAAGATTAAATTATTAAAATACAGATTATACTGAATCTGTTCTCACAAAACTATATATCAATTTGCTCAGCTCTTCTCGCTCTATAACCTGCGGTCTGCAGATTGGTGCAGTTGAAAGGGAACCTACATTTTTGTGATGATAGGTTGCCTTTAAACTGCAATACCAATTGGGTTATTTGCATAACAGAATGTACTGTACATGATCTAAAAGATGAAGGCAGCATCATGCATACTTTTTGAAAGGAATCTGTCTTGTAAAAAATATCATCATTCACCTCCAGGTATAGGGCTAATCTACAGGTTGTCACCATGTGGCAGTTGCACTGAGAGCCCTGCTGCTGGGAGGAAATTAATTCTATTTCTCCTGGCAGTGTTAAGCTTCCAGTCATAGGGGATTCACTAGCACACTTTCAGTCACCACTCTGTGTATACAGAGCGGAGGCTCTAACTGCTTTCTCAGCAGTGACTGACTGATGACCCTAAGGATAACCCTGCTTTCAGTCAGTGTAGAGGCGTGGCTACAGAGGGGTGACTGAAACTGTGCTGGTGCCACTGCTATGATTGAACAGTTAATGCAGCTGGTAGCAGTTGAGTTTTGGGCTCTCAGTGAGGCAGTCACATGGTGACAGAATGCTATTAATCTGCAGATTAACCCAATATCTGCAGGTCAATAGCATTATTTTACAATACAGGTTTTCCCTAAAACATGTTTCTGAGAACATCTCAATGATACTAGCAACTTATCAATGGGAAACATCTAATTCAACTAAACATCTGATCACTCATCTCAACTGAGTTGTTTCCACTTTAACCTCTTAACAATTGCCGTTACACGTAAAAGCAGCTGCTGCTAAGGGGCCTTATTCCCTCATCGCTGTTTTAAAACAGCAATCAGGAATAAGGTAAAACTGCCCTCCCCAGAGTTGGAAAATCTTTGAGGTGTCAGCTACTAGAAGTAGCTTGGACCCTGGAAAACACGATCAGTCGTTTTTTATTTCTCAATTCAATGAAAAACGGCGATCAAGTAGAAAAAAGATCCAGTAAAAAAATAATTTCTTTCTCCTCTGACATGATCTAACATGTCAGAGGAGAGAAAAAGGGTGTCCCCAAGCCACCCAAGGTACTTTAGCTCCCGGAACAGTCATCCCTCTGATCTTCTCCTCTTGTTCCAGAAGCAAAATGGCAGGCACATGCGTAGTACGCCCACTGAAACCTGCTGACCTTCAACAGCTTCAATTTTTCTATTGGTTCCTGACTTTTGATAACTGTGATAGATCCTTTCACAGTGATCGAAAGTAAAATAATTAGCAAATATGGTAGCACGTGATATGAACCCCCTTGATCATCCCTCCACTGTCATCCCCCAGTCAGATTTTTTTTTTTGTAGAATTTTTCTTTCTTTCATTCTCTGCTGTTAGACTTAGGGTCATGATTAGGGTTAGTTATAGGGCTATGGTTATACTTAGGGTTAGGGTTAACCTTAGGGTTAGGGTTATTCTTAGGGTTAGTCTTTTTTCAAAAGTTACAAAAAAATGACCATATGATGACACATTCAATATGATGACCTAATGTTATCAAATTCTGTTTAATACCTGTGGATTAAAAATTCTCACTATACAACTGTATCCTTGAGGGGTGTAGTTTCCACACTGGGTCACTAGTGGGGAATTTTTTCTGTTTACGAAACTTAGGGGCCCTGAAAAAGCGACAGGGTGTCCGTAATGTCTATCAGATAAATTTGTATCCCAAAATTCAAATAGAGCTGTATGGAAAGTATTCAGACCCCTTTAAATTTTTCACTCTTTGTTCCATTGCCGCCATTTGGTAAATTTAAAAAAGTTCATTTTTTTTCTCATAAATGTACACTCTGCACCCCATCTTGACTGAAAAAAACAAAAATGTAGAAATTTTTACAAATTTATTTAAAAAGAAAAACTGAAATATCACATGGTCATAAGTGTTGTGAATTCCGTTCTCAGACTCCCTTCTGTGGTCATGAATGGTACTTTGGTTAGTTCTGCTCTTGGACTCCCTCTGGTGGCTTCGAGCGGAACTGCTGGTCACTGAGGTTGGCTTTATCAGCTGCTCTCGTTTATTGCTATGCTGACTTCCCTATTTAACTCCACTCAGATCGTTACTTCATGCCAGCTGTCAATGTTCAGTATTGGTTCAGATCTCTCTTGGACTTCTCTGAGGACCTGTCTACTCCAGCAGAAGCTAAGTCTTTGCTAGTTCATTTGTTGTTACTGCTTCCTGAATATATTTCTTAGTACTGCTAATTTCTAGTCCAGCTTGCTATCTGATATTCCCTTGCTAGCTGGAAGCTCTGGGGGTGCAGAGTGGCACCTCCACACCGTGAGTCGGTGTGGGGAGTCTTTTTGCTTACTCTGCGTGGTTTTTGTAGTCTTTTGTGCTGACCGCATAGTTCCCTTTTCTATCCTCTGACTATTTAGTGAAATCTGGCCTCCTTTGCTAAAACCTGTTTCATTCCTGTGTTTGTGACTTTCCTCTTAACTCACAGTCAATATATGTGGGGGTCTGCCTTTACCTTTGGGGAATTTCTATGAGGCAAGGTAAGGCTTCTATTTCTATCTTTAGGTGTAGTTAGCTCTTAGGCTGTGAAGAGGCGTCTAGGGAGAGTTAGGTACGCACCACGGCTATTTCTAGTGTGTGTGATAGGAGTAGGGTTTGCGGTCAGCAGAGTTCCCACTTCCCCAGAGCTAGTCCCGATTTTGAGTTTACTCATCAGGTCATTCCGGGTGCTCCTAACCACCAGGTCCATAACAGTGCAGCTGGCCCTAAAGTGTTAATGCATCTCAAAAGAGGGATAAGAGAAGTTCTGAACCAATTTTTTTTTCTTTGCAGTGTGTTTTGTCTCTCTTTTCCCCTTAACCTCTGGGTGGTTCAGGACTCAGGTGTAGATATGGATATTCAAGGTCTGTACTCTTGTGTGGATCATCTCACTGCTAGGGTACAAAGCATTCAAGATTATGTAGTTCAGAATCCGATGTTAGAGCCTAGAATTCCAATTCCTGATTTGTTTTCTGGGGATAGATCTAAGTTTCTGAATTTCAAAAATAATTGTAAACTGTTTCTTGCTTTGAAACCCCGCTCCTCTGGTGACCCAATTCAGCAAGTAAAAATTATTATTTCTTTGTTGCGTGGCGACCCTCAAGACTGGGCATTCTCCCTTGCGCTAGGAGATCCTGCATTGCTTAATGTAGATGCGTTTTTTCTGGCGCTTGGATTGCTTTATGACGAACCGAATTCAGTGGATCAGGCAGAGAAAATCTTGCTAGCTTTGTGTCAGGGTCAGGATGAAGCGGAGATATGTCAGAAGTTTAGAAAATGGTCTGTGCTTACTCAATGGAATGAGTGTGCCCTGGCAGCAATTTTTAGAAAGGGTCTTTCGGAAGCCCTTAAGGATGTTATGGTGGGATTCCCCACGCCTGCTGGTCTGAATGAATCAATGTCCTTGGCCATCCAAATTGATCGGCGTTTGCGCGAGTGCAAAATTGTGCACCATTTGGCGGTGTCCTCTGAGCAGAGGCCTGAGCTTATGCAATGTGATAGAACTTTGACCAGAACTGAACGGCAAGAACACAGACGTCAGAATGGGCTGTGTTTTTACTGTGGTGACCCCACTCATGCTATCTCTGATTGTCCTAAGCGCACTAAGCGGTTCGCTAGGTCTGTCACCATTGGTACTGTACAGCCTAAATTTCTTTTGTCTGTTACTCTGATTTGCTCTTTGTCATCCTACTCGGTTATGGCATTTGTGGATTCAGGCGCTGCCCTGAATTTGATGGACTTGGAGTTTGCCAGGCGCTGTGGTTTTTTCTTGGAGCCTTTGCAGTATCCTATTCCATTAAGGGGAATTGATGCCATGCCGTTGGCCAAGAATAAACCTCAGTACTGGACTCAGTTGACCATGTGCATGGCTCCTGCACATCAGGAGGATATTCGCTTTTTGGTGTTGCATAATTTGCATGATGTGGTCGTGTTGGGTTTGCCATGGCTACAGGTTCATGATCCAGTATTGGATTGGAAATCAATGTCTGTGTCTAGTTGGGGTTGTCAAGGGGTACATGGCGATGTTCCGTTGGTGTCAATTTCTGCTTACACTCCTTCTGAAGTCCCTGAGTTTCTGTCGGATTATCAGGATGTATTTGATGAGCCCAAATCCAGTGTCCTACCCCCTCATAGGGATTGTGAATGTGCTATAAATTTGATTCCTGGTAGTAAGTTTCCTAAGGGCCGACTTTTCAATTTATCTGTGCCAGAGCACACCGCTATGCGGAGTTATATAAAGGAGTCCTTGGAGAAAGGGCATATTTGCCAGTCTTTATCACCGTTGGGAGCAGGGTTCTTTTTTGTGGCCAAGAAGGATGGTTCTCTGAGACCCTGTATAGATTACTGCCTTCTCAATAAAATCACGGTCAAATTTCAGTACCCTTTGCCTCTGCTGTCTGATTTGTTTGCTCGGATTAAAGGGGCTAGTTGGTTCACCAAGATAGATCTTCGAGGGGCGTAAAACCTGGTGCGTATTAAACAGGGCGATGAATGGAAAACAGCATTTAATACGCCCGAGGGCCATTTTGAGTACCTGGTAATGCCATTCGGGCTTTCAAATGCTCCATCTGTGTTTCAGTCCTTTATGCATGACATCTTCCGAAAGTATCTGGATAGATTCATGATTGTATATTTGGATGATATTTTGGTCTTTTCGGATGATTGGGAGTCTTATTATGATCCTAGTGGCAAGGATCGCAAGTAGGACTAGCTAAGTAACTAAACCGACTACAAACTCTGGGGAAGTGGTAACTGAATTGACCGCAACCTGATCCTATCCGCAAACAACTATAGGCAGCCGTGGAACGTTACCTGAAAATCCTAGACGTCTCTTCACGGCCTGAGAAACTGACTATTCCTAGAGGGAACGAAAGTCCTCACTTGCCTCAGTGAAATGACCCCAAAGATATAGAATAGCCCCACACAAATATTAACGGTGAGTTAAGGGGAAAGCACAAACGCAGAGATGAAATTAGATTTAGCAAATGAGGCCCGCTAACACTAGAAAGCAGAAAATAGAAAGGGAACTGTGCGGTCAATTAAAAACCCTATTCAAAATATCCACGCAGAGATCGCTCGAGCCCCCGCACCAACTAACGGTGCGGGGGAAGCAACTCTGTACCCCAGAGCAAACCAGCAGAAGAAATCACATATTAGCAAGTTGGACTAAACTCATCATACACATAAATCATATTGCAGACTGATGAGCAAAAAATAATTAAACAGAACTTAGCTTCTCCTGAAGAGACAGAAACCGAAGATAATCAGGAGTAATCAGAATAGCACTGAGTACATTGAGAGCCGGCAACAAGTGGAAGTGAAACAGAGCTAAATAGGAAACTCCCAAGTGAATAACGAGGCAGCTGATCAGCCACAGACCCGCAGGATAACAAACAAAGCCACCAGGGGGAGCCCAAAACAAAAGTCACACAATACCACCTGTGACCACAAGAGGGAGCCTGAAAACAGAGTTCACAACAGAGCCTCATGTGAAACAGGTCAGAATGGTTTTCCAGGTCCTTCGTGCTAATTCCTTGTTTGTGAAGGGGTCTAAATGTCTCTTCGGAGTTCAGAAGGTTTCCTTTTTGGGCTTCATTTTTTCCCCTTCTACTATCGAGATGGATCCTGTTAAAGTTCAGGCCATTTATAGTGTTGAGCATTCCGATACCGCAAGTATCGGGTATCGGCCGATACTTGCGGGTATCGGAATTCCGATACCGAGATCCGATACTTTTGTGGTATTGGGAATCGGTATCGGGATTAATATCAATGTGTAAAAGAAAGAATTAAAATAAAAAATAGGGATATACTCACCTCTCCGACGCAGCCTGGACTTTACCGCCGTAACCGGGAGCCGTTGTACCTAAAAATGCGCGCTTGAAAGACCTTAGGTGACGTCACTGCTTTGTGATTGGTCGCGTAGCGGTCACGCGACCGCTACGCGACCAATCAGAAGCTGCGGACGTCTTCTAAGGTATTTCAAGCGCTTGAAAGACCTTAGGTGACGTCACTGCTTTGTGATTGGTCGCGTAGCGGTCACGCGACCGCTACGGACCAATCAGAGCGCCGTGACGTCATCTAAGTCCCTTCAAGCGCGCATTCTTAGGTACAACGGCTCCCGGTTACGGCGGTAAAGTCCAGGCTGCGTCGGAGAGGTGAGTATATCCCTATTTTTTATTTTAATTCTTTCTTTTACACATTGATATGGATCCCAGGGCCTGAAGGAGAGTTTCCTCTCCTTCAGACCCTGGGAACCATAGAGAATACCGTCCGATACTTGGTGTCCCATTGACTTGTATTGGTATCGGGTATCGGTATCGGATTAGATCCGATACTTTGCCGGTATCGGCCGATACTTTCCGATACCGATACTTTCAAGTATCGGACGGTATCGCTCAACACTAGCCATTTATGATTGGACTCAACCTACATCTGTGAAGAGCCTCCAGAAATTCCTGGGCTTTGCTAATTTTTACCGTCGCTTCATCGCTAATTTTTCTAGTGTGGTTAAACCTTTGACTGATTTGACAAAGAAAGGTGCTGATGTGGTGAATTGGTCCTCTGCGGCCGTTGAGGCTTTTCAGGAGCTGAAACGTCGTTTTTCTTCGGCCCCTGTGTTGCGTCAGCCAGATGTTTCGCTCCCTTTTCAGGTCGAGGTGGATGCTTCTGAGATTGGAGCAGGGGCTGTTTTGTCTCAAAGAAGTTCTGATGGCTCTGTGATGAAGCCATATGCCTTCTTTTCTAGAAAGTTTTCGCCTGCTGAGCGTAATTATGATGTTGGCAATCGGGAGCTGCTAGCTATGAAGTGGGCACTCGAGGAGTGGCGACATTGGCTTGAGGGAGCCAAGCACCGCGTGGTGGTCTTGACGGATCACAAAAATCTGACTTATCTCGAGTCTGCCAAGCGGTTGAATCCTAGACAGGCTCGATGGTCGCTGTTTTTCTCCCGTTTCGATTTTGTGGTCTCATACCTTCCAGGTTCTAAGAATGTGAAGGCGGACGCCCTTTCTAGGAGTTTTGTGCCTGATTCTCCGGGAGTCCCTGAGCCGGCTGGTATTCTCAAAGAGGGGGTAATTCTGTCCGCCATCTCCCCTGATTTGCGGCGGGTGCTGCAGGAGTTTCAGGCTGATAGACCTGACCGTTGTCCAGCGGAGAAACTGTTTGTCCCTGATAGATGGACTAGCAGAGTTATTTCTGAGGTTCATTGCTCGGTGTTGGCTGGTCATCCTGGGATTTTTGGTACCAGAGATTTGGTGGCTAGGTCCTTTTGGTGGCCTTCCTTGTCACGGGATGTGTGTTCTTTTGTGCAGTCCTGTGGGACTTGTGCTCGGGCTAAGCCCTGCTGTTCTCGTGCCAGTGGGTTGCTTTTGCCCTTGCCAGTCCCGAAAAGGCCTTGGACGCATGTTTCCATGGATTTTATTTCAGATCTTCCTGTCTCTCAAAGGATGTCTGTCATCTGGGTGGTTTGTGATCGCTTTTCTAAGATGGTCCATTTGGTACCCTTGCCTAAATTACCTTCCTCCTCTGATTTGGTGCCATTATTTTTTCAACATGTGGTTTGTTTGCATGGCATTCCGGAGAACATTGTGTCGGACAGAGGTTCCCAGTTTGTCTCTAGGTTTTGGCGGTCCTTTTGTGCTAAGATGGGCATTGATTTGTCTTTTTCTTCGGCTTTCCATCCTCAAACAAATGGCCAAACCGAACGAACCAACCAGACTTTGGAAACCTATCTGAGATGCTTTGTTTCTGCTGATCAGGATGATTGGGTGACCTTCTTCCATTG
The DNA here is from genome assembly GCF_051348905.1 of Ranitomeya variabilis. Classification (NCBI taxonomy): domain Eukaryota; kingdom Metazoa; phylum Chordata; class Amphibia; order Anura; family Dendrobatidae; genus Ranitomeya; species Ranitomeya variabilis. The sequence continues at coordinate 498,833,495 of NC_135233.1, read as the reverse complement.
GCTGAGTTCGCCCTTAATAATCGGGCTAGTTCGGCTACTTTGGTTTCGCCTTTTTTTTGCAATTCTGGTTTTCATCCTCGTTTTTCTTCAGGGCAGGTTGAGCCTTCTGACTGTCCTGGTGTGGATTCTGTGGTGGACAGGTTGCAGCAAATTTGGACTCACGTAGTGGACAATCTGATGTTGTCCCAGGAGAAGGCTCAACATTTCGCTAACCGCCGTCGTTGTGTTGGTCCCCGACTTCGTGTTGGGGATTTGGTTTGGTTGTCTTCTCGTTATGTTCCTATGAAGGTTTCTTCTCCTAAGTTTAAGCCTCGTTTCATTAGTCCTTATAAGATTTCTGAAATTCTCAACCTTGTGTCATTTCGTTTGGTCCTTCCAGCTTCTTTTGCCATCCATAATGTGTTCCATAGGTCGTTGTTGCGGAGGTACGTGGCGCCTATGGTTCCCTCCGTTGATCCTCCTGCTCCGGTGTTGGTTGAGGGGGAGTTGGAATATGTGGTGGAAAAAATTTTGGATTCTCGTATTTCGAGACGGAAGCTTCAGTACCTGGTTAAGTGGAAGGGCTATGGTCAGGAGGATAATTCCTGGGTTGTTGCCTCCGATGTCCATGCTGCCGATTTAGTTCGTGCCTTTCATTTGGCTCATCCTGATCGGCGTGGGGGCCCTGGTGAGGGTTCGGGTACCCCTCCTCAAGGGGGGGTACTGTTGTGAATTCCGTTCTCGGACTCCCTCCTGTGGTCATGAATGGTACTTTGGTTAGTTCTGCTCTTGGACTCCCTCTGGTGGCTTCGAGCGGAACTGCTGGTCACTGAGGTTGGCTTTATCAGCTGCTCTCGTTTATTGCTATGCTGACTTCCCTATTTAACTCCACTCAGATCGTTACTTCATGCCAGCTGTCAATGTTCAGTATTGGTTCAGATCTCTCTTGGACTTCTCTGAGGACCTGTCTACTCCAGCAGAAGCTAAGTCTTTGCTAGTTCATTTGTTGTTACTGCTTCCTGAATATATTTCTTAGTACTGCTAATTTCTAGTTTCATTCCTGTGTTTGTGACTTTCCTCTTAACTCACAGTCAATATATGTGGGGGTCTGCCTTTACCTTTGGGGAATTTCTCTGAGGCAAGGTAAGGCTTCTATTTCTATCTTTAGGTGTAGTTAGCTCTTAGGCTGTGAAGAGGCATCTAGGAGTTAGGTACGCTCCACGGCTATTTCTAGTGTGTGTGATAGGAGTAGGGTTTGCGGTCAGCAGAGTTCCCACTTCCCCAGAGCTAGTCCCGATTTTGAGTTTACTCATCAGGTCATTCTGGGTGCTCCTAACCACCAGGTCCATAACACATAAGTATTCAGACCATTTGCTCAGACACTCATATTTAAGTCACATGCTGTCCATTTTCTTGTGATCCTCCTTAAGATGGTTCTACTCCATCATTGGAGTCCAGCTGTGTTTAATTAAACTGATAGGACTTGATATGGAAAGGCACATACCTGTCAATATAAGACCTTCCAGCTCACAGTGCATGTCAGACCAAATGAGAATCATGAGGGCAAAGGAATTGGCCAATGAGCTCAGAGACAGAATTGTGGCAAGGCACACATATGGCCAGGGTTGCAAAAAAATTTCTGCAGTACTCAAGGTTCCTAAGAGCAGAGTGGCCTTCAAAATCCTTAAATGGAAGACATTTGGGACCACCAGAAGTCTTCCTGAACAATCGAGGGAGAAGAGCCTTGGTGAGAAAAGTAAGGAAGAACCCCAAGATCATTGTGGCTGAGCTCCAGAGATGCAGTAGGGAGATGGGAGAAAGTTCCACAAAGTCAACTATTACTGCAGCCCTTCACCAGTCGGATCTTTATGGCAGAGTGGCCTGACGGAAGCCTCTCCTCAGTGCAAGACATATGAAAGCCCGCATAGAGTTTGCTTAAAAAAAACACATGAAGGACTCCCAGACTATGACAAATAAGATTCTCTGCTCTGATGAGATGAAGATAGACCTTATTGGTGATAATTCTAAGTGGTATGTGTGGAGAAAACCAGGCACTGCTCATCACCTGCCCAATACAATCCCAACTGTGAAACATGGTGGTGGCAGCATCATGCTATGGGGGTGTTCTTCAGCTGCAAGGACAGGACAATTGGTTGCCATTGAAAGAAACATGACTGTGGCCAAGTACAGAGATATCCTGGATGAAAACCTCTTTCAGAGTACTCTGGACCTCAGACTTGACCGAAGGTTCACCTTCCAGCAAGACAATGGCCTTAAGCACACAGCTAAAATAACAAAAGAGTGGCTCCAGAACATGCCTGTGACCATTCTTGACTGGCCCAACAAGAGCCCTGACCTAAACCCAATTGAGCATCTCAGGGGAGACCTGAAAATGGCTGTCCACCAATGTTCACCATCCAACCTGATGGAACTGGAGAGGATCTGCAAGGAAGAATGGCAGAGGATCCCCAAATCCAGGTGTGAAAAACATGTTGCATCATTCCAAAGAAGACTCATGGCTGTACTAGCTCAAAAGGGTGCTTCTACTCAATACTGAGCAAATGGTCTGAGTACTTATGACCATGTGATATTTCAGTTTTTCTTTTTTATTAAATTTGTTAAAATTTCTACATTTCTGGGGGTTTTTCCAGTCAAAGTGGGGTGCAGAGTGTACATTAATGAGAAAAAAATTGACTTTTTTGAATTTACCAAATGGCTGCAATGAAACAAAGAGTGAAAAATTTAAAGGGGGTCTGAATACTTTCTGTACGCCTTCCGTTCCGAGCCCTGCTGTCTGTCCAAACAGAACTTTTTGGCTACATGTGTGGTATCACCAAGCTCATAATAAAGAGGGTAACAAACTGTGGCATTCACCGCTTGGAGTTACCTCTTGAAAAAGTGAAAAAATTGGGGCTAATGCAACATTTTAGAGGTATTTTTTTTGTTTCACTTTGCATTAATACCTGTATAGCACCCAAAGGGCTAAAAAGAATTCCTGACAACAGTTTTGAAGTATTGGAAGGGTGCGGTTTTTAAACTGTCATCCCTTTTTGGGGATTTTCCAATATATAGGCCCCTAAAACTCCATTTAAAGCTGAATATGTCTCGAAAGAAACAGGTTTTGTAAATTTATTTAAGAAAATTGAAATTACTGCAAAACTTTTCCCACTCTAACATCCTAACAAAATAAAATGATGTTTGAAAAATGATGCAGTAATTATTTTGTACAGCATGCCTAACTGGATTAAGGATATAAAGATTGAAAGCTTGAAAATTGAGATTTATTTTAAAATGTTTGCCAAAACTGCGATATTTTCACAAATAAATGCAAGTTCTGTCCAACAAATTTTACCACTATCATTAAGTACACGGAAAAACAGACTCAGAATCACTGGGAGATGTTAAAGCCTTCCACAGTTATTACCACATAAAGTGAGATTGGTCAGATTTCTAAAATGTAGCCAGGTCATTGAGGTCAAAATTATTTTGGTCACGAAAAGGTTAATCACATATGTTATTTAACAAATATAACCATAACTTTGTGTTAGTGATAGAGAAAAAATTCAAGACAAAAAAGGCTGGTAGATATTTAATCTAGACGCCTGAGTTCCCTTAGGGTTGAATCTTAAAAAGGAAATTATGCTGCATTATTGATCTATACTTTTAGAAGAGTAAAGGGGACCTTATTTTGGACTTTTTTTCAACTGGCTTGTTGAATAAATCAAATCTGTTGTATACTCTGTTTTCTTTAAATTTATTCAATCTTGCCCATCACGCACATTCTGTTCACATTTAACGGAAGTTTTGCCAACATGGATAACTGACACTTTGCCTACATAAACCAAACATTTAAGATAATCAAATCACACATATGCAATTGGAGAGTAACGGTATATAGTTTTCATCCACATAGCCAGAGATGATTTCATCATGATTAAGAAAACATATAGCATTTGAAACATATTGAGGATCAGTATCAATTCACAACTCCTATATGGATTTTAAATGTTTTGAGCATCAATTTATCTCACCTCCTGATGATCCATACCTGGTGAAACGCGTAGAGGTCGCAAGCGACTAATCATTAGCACCCCCTTATTCTGTTGGTTTTGATTTTCATTATGCATTGCATTGATGTGTCCTTCATCACCAGATCATTAATTTATCACTGTTAATTGATTTTTCCTAGTTTGCCTTACTTCACCTGGGAGATACATGTACATTTATCCTAGGGACTCCCAGGATCAGCCGTCGCAGAGTGGGGGCGCCATATCCGCTGTTAAGTAGGACGTCAACCTCTGCTGGTAGGCAGGATTTCATTGGCAGGGAACAGCTTAGAGGGGTACTACTAGTTTATCATAAGTCATCTAATTTTATCTTTTTGCTGCCTGTCAGTTCTCTTGCCTATTCATCTTTCTGACACTTGCTCTTATATATATTGGTCCAGCGGCCTGCCCTTGTATTCACTCTGTTCACACCCAGTATGGATGAGTGTGTTTATGGTGCACAATAACAGGGATATCCAGGGTAGTGAAAGACAGCCGCCAAGGAGTGGGGACGCCATCACTCGCAATATACATAGGGTGCCAACCTCCACTGATACGCAGGTGCAGAGATGAGGGAATTTATCATAGCGTGTACTCAGACACCACTTTTATATATGTATAGTGTTTGTTGTTGTTCTTGTTATATTAATTATTTACATTAAAAGTTATATTTTATATTGCATATCTACTTCATGGCGTTTTCTATGTTAGCCACTTTCTGATTTGACCTCTATTGACCAACCTTTCCAAAATTTTGCGGATTTTAAATGTTTGCAATAAAATGCTAATTTTAACCCATTTGATTAAGCTGGATAATAACATCTGCTCCAGGCTCTCTAAAATGATGTTCAAATATAGCTTACTTGATTATTTCCTTTTTCACGTTTCTATCACCCTCTGCCTGTTTCCTCTCCCTGCTCCTCACTTCTTCTCTACTCTCCGATCTCCATATAGTAGAATTGGCTGTAGAGTGTGACACCTGCAGTCCATTTTGTTTTAGTAAGATAGATTTGAGGGGCTTTTTTCCAAGTGGATGACAAGTTCAAGAGGCAAGGGAGGAGAAGTACCTCATAAGTTGGAAAGAAAGCAGATTTCTCTGGTAAGATATTTTACAAGGACTCTTATCATTCTCTGTACTCATGATTAATGCAAAGACCAGTTACCATTTTCCTGATTTGTAAAGAGACCTCAAAGGGGTAGAAAATATGTAAAAAAAATTCCTCTCTGATCACTTGTCCCACTGCCACATCTCCTCATCTGGCACACGATAGATAAGTAAAGAATAGGCCAGAAATAGCATCATGGAGGATTGTTTATTTTTTCTTCAACCTTCTATTAATATATGGTGGGGTGCATAGAGACCAAAAGAATAATATGGTCAATTTACACAAATAACTTGATGCAAATTGAATTTTGTGGCAAAAATTGAGCAAACGTCTGAATTTGAATTTTTGGTAGATTTCCTATCACTGACTCAACCATATCCCCAAGTAAAAATGCCAATATTGTCTCTCATATAGGTACAGATTCCATGCAGAATATCATAAAGACCCTAACATGAGAAGCATGACTAATACTCTACATAAATGCAGAAGTGAACAACTTTATTGAAAAATAGATACAAAAATATAAAAAGTACAGTGCAAGGAATCCATACAAGGTTAAAAAGCAGATAAGATTAAAAGTGGGCAGAATTGTTAGAGGTCTAGAGGCCACAAGGGATGACACAATTTAGATGGGCATGAAGGAATTATGAATAAGTAAATGAAGTATACATAAATAAAAAGAAGGTGCAATAGTCAAAGGTGAATGATATCAGTAATAATAATTAGGCACAAGTATATATGCACTGGTGCCAGCTATAATCAACAAGCATAAATGAAAATAGTAATGTTTGATATCCAACATATATAAACTAGTGACTGGAATCAGAGACAGCAGAGAAAAGCATGTGTAAAAGGTAAGGCCAGAGCCGTATTTGTGGCTGAGGATTACTGGTTACGCGTGCCCTGGCCCCCCAGTTACATACAAACAATGTCCCTTCTGCAGCATACCTTTCGCTTCACCCTCTGCAGCATCTGGGTCCCATCGGGCTGGCTGAAGATCTGCTGCTTCTGTTGTACAATAAGAGACAGAGTCCTTTTCAAACTTAAAACAATGAACTTTACTATTTGCTTGTCGCAGCACATTCTTGTCATTTACATCGCCATTCGCCAGCATTAGGTTCCATACAGTTCAAATTCTCTGCTCTCTCTATGCTTTCTCCTACGTCCTGCAGTACATTACGGAGTCGTATTGCCTCTTGCGATAACACAGTGTCCTCCCTGAGAATTGCCTCATCTGTTTTGCTCCAGTATGGAGGGCGTCAGCCCAAGCAATGATCTGTCACATGGTGACCTGCGTCTCTGCACTGGTCAAGGACCACTTCTCAAGCTCCTGTCCCAAACTGCGGTAGCACTATTGCCTCAGCTGTACTTCTGTCCATCTGGACTCTGAGTGGCTGGGTATCAGGCTTAACTTTGCCAACTTGTCCGCCCAACACGGGCGCTAGGCCCCTACTGCCTACAACCAGGAAGACATAACTATGTGTAATGTGGTGCCCCATCTAGTGTCTCATGTAGGGTCCTGCAGTTACCCTATCACTACTGAAATAGACAAATATACAGATCTAACACATATCAACATACTTATATACATAGCGGCATAACAACTATACACTTTTAAGGGGGTAGGGACGTGGCACCCCCTTACACATTAAAAATACAATTAAATATAAACAATGTTATAGCATGGTCAAATGTATGATATCAACCAAAGTAAAGAAGGACTTCAAGTGTCAGGCCCACCCAACGCGTGTTTCACACATGGGTGCTTCACCAGTAGTGAAAAGAAAAAAATATGTAAATAACTTTGATGCAAATTAAATTTTGTGGTCAAATTCAAGAAAACTTATGAATTTGAATATTGGCAGATGTGCTCATCATTTGCTAATGTGATAAATTAATGAAAATATTGTATAAAAAAACTCAACTATATCTCCAAGTGACTTAAACGCCTATAATGAGAATGACATACTGACATAGTTGCTGGCCTTCATTCAAAGCCTACATGCTAGTGCCAATATTTAGTTGGAGTGGTTAAAAACTGGGAACACAACAGGTCAGTGAATATCTTTTACAAGAGAATGTGGTTGTAAATTATGCTTCCAATTCGTGTGCCAAGTAAACAGGTTACACTCACGTGTGCCAATACTTTTCCATTTGTTACGTAATTTATAGTGTATTATTTTATTCACAGCTGTGTGATGGGATATACTGCATATTGTTTACATTTATTGGAATAGGAAAGTAAGATCCTTTTGTTCATCACAGCTGCAGAAGAAGACTGACCATCAATTCTCACTTGCTTACCTCTGAGTTTTGCTTTTATCAGTGATAGACTCATCATGTAAGTGTTATCAAAATAGATAGTTTGGCTCGGAATAAAAAACTATTTCTCACTGTTCTGTTGGCACATTTATGAGAACATGTGAGAGCTTTACACTTGCTATACAGGTGCTCGCATCTAAAATATAGACTAAGGATAGAAAGTTTATTATGATAGTGTTATTGTCCTAAATACTTATGGACTAAAAAGATATTCCAAAATTAGACCTAAGAGTCTACTCCTATGTTCTGTATAAAGGTTTCCTAAACAGTTATACTAAAATGATGTTGCTTGTCACCATTTTGGGTTTTCCTAAAATACTGATTTGATATAATAATAAACAGTAGAGAAGTCTAAAAACGATAGCTCCATGTTCACTTGTGTGCAATCTTGATTTCCGTTTACCTCTACGGCACGTATAGTCGGGGCAAGAAAAATATGGCTTATTTACATTTCTGAGATTAGATGATTGCATTTTATGAACAACAGCTATTTGAAGACGATTACCAGAAGTACCGAACTGATAAGAGAACATGATATTGAAATAAATGATTTCCCAGTCCACAACATATCCATCAAACCTGGGATGTCTTCAGATAATTGCAGAGGAGCATAGAGTGTAAAGCAAGTCAGAGCTCAAAACGCATCATAAATGCTCTAGATCATTTTGAGACACAGTTAAGGTGGCTTGTCACAGTAAACACTCTAGGTCCAAATGTCTCTCTTTGAAAAATGATGTAAATCTCTTCAATGAGCTGCATATATTGATAAAACAACTGAAAGCTCTAAATATAGAGCTTCAGGACATTTCTATGACAATGGCAGTTCTACTGTGACTGGCAAGTTCTTCCATAATATTCAGTCTACGTGCTCATTCACACATCAGTTTTTCCCATACAAGTGCTAGTGTTTCTCCCAGATAGCACTCCTACCTATGACAGTCTATGGGGCTGTTCACATGCCTGATTTTTTTTCCTTGGACTGATGGTCCATGCAAAATCAAGGAGACATTGTCCCAAATAAGGCTACATTCCAGGGTCGCCAACAGCTTCTCAATAAATCATGGACAGACAACTTTTTTTTAGAAATCATAATAAACAATTAATATTTTAAGTGATAAATGTTTACAGACATAATGAAGTCGTTATATGCATTCACGGTGAACTGTGCAAGGAGGAAAGTACACTCATAATAATCTGTATGACTTCTCCAACTTCAAAAAATCACAGAAGAGACAAATTATTTTGATTGATGAGGGAAAGAAAGAACACTATTTTTACAGATTGTCCAGAAATTTCTGGACTGTTGGCAAGCCTGCTACTTTCATAAATCCAGTGTTTGGCCAGTGTTTGGCTTAGGCCACGTTCGCACGTTAGTATTTGGTCATTAATTTAAATCAGTATTTGTAAGCCAAAACAAGGAGTGGGTGATAAATACAGAAGTGGTGACGTGTTTCTATTATACTTTTCCTCTGATTGTTCCTCTGCTGGTTTTGGTTTACAAATACTGATGTAAAAGACTGAACAAATACTGAACATGTGAACGTGGCTTTAATCTGAATGTCAGCTCAAAATCGGCAATACAAGTCTATGGGTCAGGCTTTATTCAAACATCAGTATTTTGATCAGTATTTCATCAGTATCTGTATGCCAAATTCAAGTGTGTCTCAAAAACACAGAATAGGTGTCAATTTTTCAATTCTAGTTTTTCTCCGTAAATTCCACTTCTTATCTTGGCATACAAGCACTGATGGAAATTACTGACGTAGTCAAATAATAACAGCACATTATTTGGATCCCATCCATGTGCAGTCCATTGTTCATTCACTGACAGATAGGAAAAGGTGGAGAAACTTTTTTTCATGAGTTTTTTTTTTCAGTACCAACTCTGATGACACTCTGATGAAAATCACTGAATAAACTTGAATCGATTATCTTGTGCCTCCAAATAACTTATGTGTGAATGAGCCCTAAGGCTGCGCTCACAAAAATCAAGTGTGTATGCCAGATATTTTGTGAATGAGCCAGACTCAACTGACATAAATGTTGTGAATTTTCAAAACCAGCTTCTGCAAATTCACACATTCCGTAAAAGCCTGTTTTTTTCTTTTTTTTTTTTTGTGAATCATGATGCAAGCACACAAAATATGTGAAGAACTGAAATGGTAACTCAATCCCAATAAGTGAGTAACTTTTCATACACTACAAGTGAAAGTTTGTCCAAACTCAAGGTAATTATTCGACATAGTAACATCTGGTAAGGTGCCCCAAGCCAAAACGACCATGTCAACTCTGAGCATAAAAGATTTTTAGTTCTGAGAAGCTAAAAATCAAAGACAAGAGATGAAATTATCTTGTCTGAAGACATCATGAAAGCCTTTTACTAAAGAAGAGGTTCCTCCTTGACACTAAATACAAATTTAGGTTATAAGATGGCCAAGTCATCAACACTTTTTTGTATTTTATTTCTTTTTCTTTACTTCCTGCATCACTTCTAGCATCTTTATACTCATAAAAAGAAGGTGGCCACTTTTTCAACTAGCAAAGAAGTTATCACTGACATTTTTGGATGAAAAGCGCAGTATGTCTTACTTGTCGTATCATGAGGTTAGTGCCAGTTAGAACCAGTCATTGCTGTGGGCAGTCATGGCACGTGAAAGAGAGCATCTGAAAACTGCTAATGCCACACATTTCATTTCACACCATTTTCTATCAGAACCCTATTAAAGCAGCACAGCTGGAACTGTCAAGGTTCTGAGGGCCATTGATACTTCCTCACTTCAGAATGGGCGAAGGCTGTCATAATTTAACTACGTATATATCCATCAGAGCTCTGCTGTGCCGAAGCTTAATTATACAGGCAAAATGGATTTTATAAATAAAGTAGACAATACAAAATACAATATATAGGAGTTTATTTAAACAGTTTTACTAGGAGGATTTAGAGTGTCTGCTGGGAGGATTTAAAGAGGTATGTAACCATTTTTATATTTATATATTTAAAGCTAAATATTTATGAACAAAAAAAGGCTTTGTAGTGTAGAGACATTTTGCATTGGGCTTCATTTTCTATCCATAATGGATTTAATTGTGCCAGTATTGACTATGTGTATTAATAAATTGCTGTTGAAAAAAACATAGAAGAAGACAGAATATGAGCGCTCCATGGTGAAGTCCTGATGATAAGAAACAGGGAAGGGTAGATTGAATCTGCTCACCTGATGGACTTGTGCACATTGGAGACAACGCTAATGAATCCAAATTCTTACACCTGTAAGCAGGTGTAGAGACACAAGAGGTCACCCTTGGTGCACTATCCGAAACCGCATGAACCAGGGATCATCCCACCGAATGCCCTCTCTCCCTTTAAAGTGGGCATAACGCTACTCAGACAGCACATAGTGTGGGTAAAACAGTGTGGCAATACTTTATGGAACCACAAAACAGGCAGATAACACGTAGCACAGTACCAGCAAAATACCCAAGATGGTGCATATTACAGAGTCTCACCCTTCCGCTGACTTGCTGGGATAAAAGCAGCTGTTACCTCAGCTCTTCCAGGGTCGATTACCCCACCTGTGGCACACACAAACAGAGGAGGTAACGACAAGTGTAGGAAGAAGACAGTCCATTCACGTACAAGGCCAGTTGACCGGTTGGTACCAGCCTGGTTTCCCCTAACATATCCATGGGTGTCAGGTTACCGAAAAGTCCCAACCTGGTTTCTCCAAACATCCATAGGTGCCAGGTGACTGACTGGACCCAGCCTGGGTTTCACAAACTTATTCATAGGTTCCAGGTGACAGGCAGGTCCCAACCTGGGTTTCACAAACATATTCATGATTTAGTGATGGTCAATGGAGAAGATCTGTATTCTTCTAGCTCGGGCCAAAATCCTCTAAGCTGGCATCCTGTAGAATAATAAGTCTGTGTCCCTCATGATGGAGCAATGATGTCTTGGCTGCAGTCCTGTAGAGACCCTTTGGATGTCTGGCTGTTTTGACTGAATCTCTGGCTGTCTCTCTGTCTCTTTCTGTCTCATAGAGGCATATCACCTCTTTTTATGTTTATCAAGTGTCCTTCAATCCAGCCTCACAGATAAGGGGAAGAATGGTGATGACCAAGTCACATTATTTGATTTGGAAACCTTTTTGCATAGATTTTCCTCCTCTGTTTTAAAAGTCAACAAATTATCTGACAATGCGTATTTAGCATATCAGTAAAAATCACTAGTCATCAAGGATAAAAGCACAATTTGCTATATCAAATGTCAACTTACAAGTCAATATTACAGGCTTACACAAGCAAAAGTTTGTTTTCTTTACTAACCAGAAAGAAATTCATAAATTCAAAAGTCAACATATAGATAACAGTCTATTCTTTCTGGCTTGCTAAAATATGCATCTGGTTAATTAAGATACAATGCTTTGTCTGCACAGCAGGTATACATAAATACACACAATACACATGATCCCACATGGCCCCCCGAGGAAGCTCACATGAAACGCACATCGGTGCCACAGACCTACATCAGGATCCCTTATATGGGTAAGCAATAGTATTACCTTTACTTTTTGTAGACATTCCTTAGCATATTTACATTTATCATTCAAAACATGTATACATTTGATTTTTTCTTAGTGATCTGTGCATATTATTCTATTTTTGCACTTTAATGTCACTTGGTGGCATAATAATTTAATTATTTAATATGTTTGAATCCATTTGACATCATAATTGACTAATGGTGACTTATATTACCTATATATATTGCTTATCTACCGTGGATTAAATTTTGTCCTTTTGTCATTCTGTTCTTTTGTGTCCTCACCTATAACCTACTATTTTATATGTCCAAATTGTCTATTAGTGTCCCTTGACACTATTTTTATCATCTTTTGATATATAATAAACTTGATATGTTTTAACTTAAAAATTTAACTTGACTCATATGAATTATTTACTCCACTATCTTGCAGGATCTGTTAATTGGGGAGTTCCCTAAGCACCTTTTGGGACTACGGTCCTTATATATTGCTATGTTTTTCAGTTAATACTGTTCTGTACAACTCTAATGAGAGTAGTAAAGTGGTTTTCCTCATATAGAATGCTGCTCCATCCGAGAACAGCTCATTAAAACAATTGAGAAAAAAATATAGGAAAAAATATTGTTTTATGATGAAGACAAGGATAAGAAGGTGTAGGAAAAAAACAATTATTAAAAGACAGCAATACATTTCAAAATCAATCTGATTTCTTCCTCAGGCCATCATACATAGGGAGTATATAGAACAGCTTATGAACTTGTTTTCTTTGCATTATTTGAGGTCTGAAAGTATTGGCTTTTTTTTTTAGTTTTGACCATTTTTCTTTGTCAGAAAAAAATACAAAATGTATTACTTGGAAATTCAGAGACATGTTGTCAGAAGTCTATAGAATAAAAGAACAATTTACATTTTACTCGAAAATATACATATAAAGAGAAAAATCAGACAAACTGAACATTTTGAGGCGGTCTCTTAATTTTTGCCAGAGCTGCATATATAAGCTCTAGATGAAAACGCAAATTATTGTGAAGGAAACAAAAAAAAGCTTTCAGAAAAAAAAAATAATGCTGATTTAACCCCTCATTGGTTTTTGGATTTTCAGGCTAGGCACTGTTAGGGCTAGCGGAACGCACCGAGTAAATATAGATGTTATTATTGGTGCGTTCGCAGCCCGGGGTCCACCGTGCAGGAGGAACCTGCTGCTAGCAAATGACGGCACTATATGGCGGTTTAAGCGAACGCTGTTACTTCACAGAATCGCACGGAAACAAGACGCTGTGCCCTGTTAACCCCTCTGGAGTTCACAGCTAACTGCCGAGCTGAAGGCAGTCTGTGGTCACGCAAACATACAATCTCCTCACCGGAGGAGCCGGTATTCTAGGGGCTTATTTCAGCCGGGGCCCTAAATCCACGCACACAATCTCCTCGCCAGAGGTGCCGGCATTCTAGGGGCTTATTTCAGCCGAGTCCCTGAACACACATAAATGTGACCACACTGGCGCATGCACAAAACTGATTCAATACTAGCGCATGGCCATGCGGTCAAGAGAACCTTAAATAGCTGCAGCAAGAACAGGACCTTCTTAGGCTACGTTCACATTTGCGTTGTGCGCCGCAGCGTCGGCGCCGCAGCGCACAACGCAAACAAAAACGCGGCAAAACGCACGCTAAAACGCTGCGTTTTGCGCCGCATGCGTCCTTTTTGGCCGAAAGTTGGACGCAAAAAAAATGCAACTTGAAGCGTTTCTTGCGTCCAACGCTTGCGGCCATGCGGCGCAAAACGCAGCACAACGCATGTCCATGCGCCCCCATGTTAAATATAGGGGCGCATGACGCATGCGGCGCCGCTGCGGCGCCCGACGCTGCGGCGCTGACCGCAAATGTGAACGTAGCCTTAGAAGGACCAATGAGAGGCTGCTACAGAGCCTGAGCACCTACAGGACCTTCCTGGAGGACCAATGGATTTAGCTGCAGTATCTGAACATGTGACCCTCGATCTCCACTGAGAGATCTTACTCTGGGCATGCTCAGAACGAGAAAAGCAGGACTTAGTCCCAGAAGCGTCTGCTCGCCGCTGCCCAGTACTGGCTTTAATGGCAGAAGCAGGAAAAGCAGCAGTAACCCTTTGGATAGAGTCAGACTGAGCAAGACGCTGGGACCGATGTCTCTGCTGAGCAGGCTCCACTGCAGCTGGAGAAGGATGGGAGACTGCAGCAGAGATGGCTTGAGATTCCCCCTGCGCAAAGGTGGGATCTTGACCCCTAACATGCACCTGGTCCCCTGAGGGATTAAAGAATAAAATAGGACTTAAGTGTGATTAGAAGGGAAGGAAAAATTAAAAGAAAAGACAAAAAAGTCTTTCTGATAACCCAGATGCATCGGGGACACCTTGCAAACCAGAACCATTCATCCAATGTCAGGAAGGGGTTATTGATTGCAATTTTCTCCAAAACCCATTGCCATTTTGATCCTCTTTTGAACCAGATGAACCATAGTTTGGACTAGTCGTCTCATAAAGAGTCTTCTGTGTGGATCAGTAGTTACTTTCTTATGTAAGCCTACTTCTTTTAGATTTACATTGAAAAAGCGTTTTCCGGGCCTGCATTAAATGTTGTGTGGGCCGAATAGTGGTAACATGGTTCAGACGCAGATTGGATCGATACCGGGATGGGAATAGATGGCGATTGGTAATTTTCTGAACACATGAACACTATTCTACATACGTATTGCTAACATAACCTGAATACATTTTACTTTTCTGAGCGTTCTTATTTAATTTAAACAAACCATCAGATCCAATCTACAAAAATGTCTAACCAATGAATGTATCAACTAACCATATTTCCATCTATTCAAAAGAGTTTTAATGGAAGCCGAGTGATTATATTTGCTGTATTCACTAGGAGAACATTCTGCTACTGACATTACTCATGCCATCCAAATCTATTTTCTGGCTTTGCTGGAAAAAGCATCTAATATGAGATGGGATTAGCACAGAATGCTACTGATTGTTTGTGTATAACCACATCCAATATATAATTAAGACAAACATCGGCCCCCTTCGCGCACCACTTAGTTGGTCAGGAATTGGAGAGGCTTTTTTTCCCTTTCTTCCTGCACTGCAGATGTGCAATATGCAGCTAAGTAACCATGAGATAACAAATGACCTCAGGAGGTGTGTGTTATGAATCAATGTCTGTAATGCCTGACTGAGGACCATTTTTCTGTAGTCATTAACTATAATTAGCAGAGGAAAAATGATTTATGCAGTACCAGGATGTGCAATGCAAGCTAACAGGTTCTTACAACAAGCACAGAGAAGTTAAAGTTTTGAGAAGAACAAAGTGAAAAAATTACATGTGAACTTTTCTAATATATATAAATATATAAAATACACTGGGAAAAATTACTGTGCCAATATAAAAGGTAGATTGAATTTCGGGGTTTAATGTCACATAGTCGTTCTTATAAATATATTTACATATTTATATTTCTGTAATATATTAAAACAAATTATATTGAATAGATTTGAAAGGATAATAAATTATTTATATAGGTTAAAGGAAACATTTCACTAGGTTTTTGCTACACCATCTGAAAGTAGCATGAAATAGGGGCAGAAATCCTGATTCCAGTGATGTATCACTTGCTGGGCTGCTTGCTGCAGTTTTGACAAAAAATAATCTGTTTTATCTGCTGCAGATCTACCAGTTCTCAGCATGCTGAGCTCTGTATAACCCCGCCCATGCACCTGATTGGCAGCTGTGCAGTGTACGTAGGCAGAAAGCTACCAATGAGTGGGTCATGAATATGGAGGCCTACAGGGCAGTAGGTTTACCAGTCCTTTAATGGTAATCTTCTGATAAAACAATGATTTTATCTAAACTGCAACAAGAATTCTAGTAAGTGACACAATAATGGAATCAGGATCTCTTCACCAATATTACGCTGCTCTCAGATGAGGTGGTCAAAATCTAGTGACAGATTCCCTTTAACAATAGTTTCAGTTATGTCAAATAACCTGTTAAACTGAATTCATGGCATAGACACTGGGTTAAATGGGGAAATTAAAGGGGTTTTCCAGTTTCTGAAAAACCATATGTTCCCTGTTACAGTTTGATGTTTTTTAATAAAAACATGTTCTTTACTCACCTTCCTTGGATCCAGCACTGAGACTACAATGCTGCACTAGATGTCAACTATTGTCTGCTGATGTTACATCGACAGGGCCGGAGCCAATGACTGAGCTCAGCAGTTCACAGCAGTTATTGGCTGCAGTGCTGTCAGTGTGACGTCAGTGCCGCTGACAATAACAGACCCCTGAAGCAGTGTCGAAAACTCAGCGCTGGACCTGAAGAAGGTGAGTAAAGCGCAATTTAAAAAGAAAAAATTAGCTGCAGATGGAGAACAGTGATTTTCCAAATCTGGATAACCCCATTCATGCTGCCTGTAGCTACCATTAGAAAGAGCTTAATGCTGACTTTTTAGACATTGAACTTAATATTGTAATGGATACTGAATTATAATATCTGTAAAACACTGGTAGACACATCACACTAATGGGTCCAAAGGAGGTACAGAAGCATGCAAGTGTTACTGGAAATTTCAACAGATCTCTTATGCTCCATCATCCCTCTACTAGGGCCAGCTGATAGGATTGGCTTATTCTGAGCTGGTGAAGGTCAAAATTGCTGAATGTCCTTCGTGTGACTATTTTTATTGCATTGTCTAAATTCAGATATAATAGAAATCTTGAAGTGAAAACTCTCTAGGTGACAGTCCAAATACTATTGAGAGCATTTGTTCATAAAGATGATAAAAACAAGGATATTTTGGTCCTTTTCAGACTCTATGTTACTTTTGTGCTTTCATGGTCCAAGAAGGAATTACAACCCATTAAAAATGACCTAATCTTGACTTCTTTATGTCTATTGAAAATGGCAAGATGTGATTTCTATTACTTTCTATGCTGGGGTAAAAAAGGTAAGATATTTTGTGTCTTTCATTCAGCTATCTTCTGCATCTTTCATGTTCACAAAAGGGAGGAAATGAATCTTATACTATAAGCTATTTTTCTTTTCATATTTCCTGTTTTATGTTTAATTAGAAAAGAAGAATAGGAAGAATAGGATAAAAAATATAATTAATTAGTGAATATGAAAACATATTTCCTTCTCAAGTTTTGTTCACACATTAGCTTAAAATCCGATGTGATGCAGTAGAAACCCAAGGTTTACTTAGAATTTTGCCCATTTTGCTAAGGATGTGCTGTTATTATTATTATTATTATTATTATTATTATTATTATTATTACTATTGTTGTTATTATTGTCATTCATTGTGGCGAACCCTTGCATATATCTGTGTGATAAGTTATGTTACTTAATTCCATGAAGCAAAAGAGAAAGGACAAAAATGGAAGTAAGCCACTAAGGCTACTTTCACACTAGCGTCGGGAACAACCCGTCGCTGTGCGTCGGGCCGCCGTTCCCGACGCTAGCGTGGTCTCCGCCGCACAACGGGGGCAGCGGATGCATTTTTCCCACGCATCTGCTGCCCATTGTGATGTGCGGGGAAGTGCGGGGAGGTAGGGGCGGAGTTCCGGCCGCGCATGCGCGGTCGGAAAAAGCGGACAGTCGGGAGCAAAAAACGTTACATGTAACGTTTTTTTCTCCCGACGATCCGCTACCACACGCCCAAGCGTCGCAAAACGGACGCGACGTTTTGCAATGCGTCGCTAATGTTAGTCTATGACGAAAAAACGTATCCAGCAAGAACTTTTGCTGGATGCGTATTTTCGGCAAAACGACGCATTGGCGACGTATTGCAGTTAACGCTAGTGTGAAACTAGCCTAAGTCAGTAGAGCGAGACAGATCAGGGCTTTCTGGCACCCGAGTCAAAAATTAAGTTTGGCAACCCTTTCCTCTTGAGTAGTCTTCGTGTGACCGCTCATATGTGCTTTCCATACATAGAGTCGCGTGTAGGGTTGAGCGAAACGGATCGGACAAATTGAAAAATCGCCGACTTTCGGCAAAGTCGGGTTTCATGAAACCCGACCCGATCCCACTGTGGGATCGGCCATGAGGTCGGCGATCTTCGCGCCAAAGTCGCGTTTCATATGACGCGTTCAGCGCCATTTCTCAGCCAATGAAGGAGGACGCAGAGTGTGGGCAGCGTGATGACATAGGTCTCGGTCCTCACCTTCTTAGAGAAGGGCATGACAGTGATTGGCTTGCTTTCTGCGGCGTCACAGGGGCTATAAAGGGGCATGCACGCTGACCGCCATCTTACTTCTGCCGATCTTAGCATAGGGAGAGGTTGCTGCAGCTTCATCAGAAGAAGGGATATAGTTAGGGAGGGAAGATTAACCCCCAAACCGCTTGTGCTGTAGCGATTTCCACTGTCCAACACCACCTTTGTTTTGCAGGGACAGTGGAGGCTATATCTTTGTGCATCAGCTCTGTAGCTTATTAGGCTGCCTTATAAGGCTCCCTGTTGTGAATTTGGTTTTTGGGCTCCCCCGGTGGTCACTGGTGGTACTGGACTTGTGTGCTTCACTTTCTCTGTTCACCTGTTTCCATCAGGATATGGGAGTATCCTATTTAGCCTTGCTGCTCAGTTATTCTAGTGCCGGCCATCAATGTAACCAGAGCCTTTCTGTTGCATGTTCCTGCTTCTAGACTACTATCAGCTAAGTTGGACTCTTAGTCCTAAGTTTGTTTGCATTTTTGTTCCAGTTCACAGTTATGTTATGTTTCTGTAGCTGGAAGCTCTTGTGGGCCGAAATTACCACTCCGGTGTCATGAGTTGACACATGAGTAGTGTTGAGCGATACTTTCCGATATCGGAAAGTATCGGAATCGGAAAGTATCGGCCGATACCGTCACAGTATCGGAATCCAATCCGATACCGATACCCGATCCCAATGCAAGTCAATGGGACGAAAATATCGGAATTAAAATAAACCCTTTATACACTTGTAGGTTCATTCTACATGAAGGAAAACAACTAAGAATAATGTAGGATGTATTGGGGGACGTGGCGGAGACATTAAAGGCACAGAGGTTTAGCCCAATCTAATAGAATAGCAGGATTTTTTTTTTTTTTTTATGACGTTCGGCGTTAGAAAGAATTTGACTATGTTATTTTTTTTTTTTATGTCAGATATTGATGTTTCACTACTTCCACGCCCTTCACCTTCTTTTTTACTTCTCCCACGCTTTCTTCTTCATTATCCTCATCATCAGCTTCTTTGACATCAACTTCTTCACCTTCTTCATCTTCTTCTTCATCTTCTACCTATTATTTTTTGGGTTACATTGTTCATATTCTTTTTATTTTACTATTATCTTCATCATATTCTACTTCTTCATCATATTCTTATTTGTGACAGGCATTCCCGTAGTTGTTATCTATAAAAGTTTGAAGATTACACCTTCCGTTCTGCCTGTCACAAAACAGTTACATTTGTCCGCGTTCAGTTTGGCCTGCAGCATCAGGCTTTATCCAGGGGCACCACGAGGAGGAACGGACTCACCCCCATACACTGCTTAGTCTTCTTCTGCTTATAATTTACATAATATTTTTTGCTCTGATATTTTGTGTTATGCTTAATGTCCTTCTGCTCTTTGTTCTGCAGCCTCTTGTTCTTCTGCTTCTCGGTCTTCCAGGTCGTCGTCGTCTCCAGGGTCGTCGTCTCCGGGGTCGTCGTCATCGGGGTCGTCTCCGGGGTCGTCGTCATCGGGGTGGTCTTCAGGGTCATCGTCTCCAGGGTCGTCGTCATCACGGTGGTTGTCGTCTCTGGTGTCGTCGTCATCTTAGGGGTGGTCTTCCGGGTCATCGTGTTTAGTCTCTTGAACTTGGAAATGCAGCAGAAGGTACAAGAAGGCTGAGAGAATGCCGAGAACCAGCTGATGGAACTGGAGCTCAGATGGCTACCCGAAGGTCCAAGAGCCAATGGAACGACCGAGGACCAGCTGACGTTACTGGAACCCGGTTACTAAGCAGGAGGTACCCGTGCTGAAAGCACTACCAAGGACCACCTGACGTTGGTGGAACTCAGATACCCAGAGGGAGGCACCTAAGCCAAAGGCTCTGCCCGGAACCAGCTGACGGTACTGGAACCAGGATGGGGAGCAGAAGGTACAAGAGCAAAAGACACTGCCGAGAACCAGCTGACGGTGCTGGAACCCGGATGGGTAGCCGAAGGTCCAAGAGCCAATGGAACTACCGAGGACCAGCTGACGTTACTGGAACCCGGTTACTAAGCAGGAGGTACCCGTGCCTGAAAGCACTACCAAGGACCACCTGACGTTGGTGGAACTCGGATACCAAAGGGAGGCACCTAAGCCAAAGGCTCTGCCCGGAACCAGCTGACGGTACTGGAACCAGGATGGGGAGCAGAAGGTACAAGAGCAAGTGTCTGCGTGGCTTTTGCAGGACACGATGCCGGCTGCACAGCAGGGGAACAGCTGGCGGTGCTGAACCCCACTGACACATTGGCTGGTGTTTTTCTCTGTGCAGCTAGCACATCTGGGCCCCAACTGGCGGTGTGTTAGAGCCCAGGGACAGCAGGAGAAGGAGGAGGAGCAGGAGCAGGGGGAGGGGAGTGTAGGCCGAAGCCTGCACTGGCGGCAGCTTTGGGTGTGTTGTGTCTGCGTGGCGGTCGCAGGACACGTTGCCGGCTACACAGCAGGGGAACAGCTGGCGGTGCTGGACCCCACTGACACATTGGCGAGGTGTTTGGCTCTGTGCAGCCAGCACTTCCGGACAGCAACGAGCGGTGTTGTAGCCCGGGCTCTGCAGGGGGAGCAGAGTGTAGGCCGAAGCCTACTTGAACCAATTTCAAAGGTAACCTTTAACCCCCCCTCAGGGGTTACAAAGTAGAAGAGCCACAGCTTATGCAGCAGTAGTGCTGCGCAAGTCAAAGGTTGCTCTTGTAATTTTTCTCCTTGCACACGCTGAATGGAACACGTATAACATTTAGCCCTTTATACAGTCAAACTGTGTAATGGAGGCGAGAGTTCCCTTTGTAATGAGACGCAGCACAGATGTCAAGAATCCCACCTTGGTGCTGGGTGCAGCCTCCTGAGCGTTGTTATTTGCTGTACAGGAGTCTGCGCTGTCGTGTTATCCCCTGGCCTAGCGCCGTTAGCGCTGCCCATCTTCTGACATCATTTAATGTCGGCCGTTGCGGTTCGCGATGACCATGAATCCCAGCCCCGCAGTGTCTTAACATTGTTAAAACACTGCGGGGCTGGGATTCAGGGCCTGGCGCAGCACATATGTTCGCCTCTCACACGCGGGTCCTTACACCCGCTTCAGACTGTGCGGCGTCATCTGATCCCTTATCGCATGCCACGGCCATGAAGCCGCACAGTCTGAAGAAGGCGGAAGGAGAGGAGGGACAGGCGAACTGATGCACTGATCCTGCCCATCAATCACACCCTCGCAGTCCCAATAAATAAGACACCGAGGGGCGTTGTGTGGGTCAGGGCGGCCGCAGAGGCGCAGCCAGCCAAACAATGATGCCAGAAGACGGGCAGCGCTACCAAGGGGGTTGCAGCGTGTCATTACAAAGGAAAGTCACACCCCCGGGACGGTTAAATGGTCACACAGAGGACACATTTCAGACGTGTTTTCAGTTCCACATGTGCGAGGAGAATACGTTTATGAGCCACCTTGCACACATGCAGCATTACCGCTGTACAAGGTGGCTGGATAACGTAAAAACGCCTGGGGGAGGGGGGACAGGTTCCCTTCAATTTCAGTTCTTGTGTCTGCGTGGCTTTTGCAGGACACGTTGCCGGCTGCACAGCAGGGGAACAGCTGGCGGTGCTGGACCCCACTGACACATTGGCTGGTGTTTTTCTCTGTGCAGCTAGCACATCTGGGCAAAAACTGGCGGTGTGTTAGAGCCCAGGGACAGCAGGAGGAGGAGCAGGAGGAGGAGGAGCAGGGGGAGGGGAGTGTAGGCCGAAGCCTGCACAGGCGGCAGCTTTGGGTGTGTTGTGTCTGCGTGGCTTTTGCAGGACACGTTGCCGGCTACACAGCAGGGGAACAGCTGGCGGTGCTGGACCCCACTGACACATTGGCGAGGTGTTTGGCTCTGTGCAGCCAGCACTTCCGGACAGCAACTAGCGTTGTTGGAGCCCGGGCTCTGCAGGGGGAGCAGAGTGTAGGCCGAAGCCTAATTGAACCGATTTCAAAAGTCACCTTTAACCCCCCCTCAGGGGTTACAAAGTAGAAGAGCCACAGCTTATGCAGCAGTAGTGCTGCGCAAGTCAAAGGTTGCTCTTGTAATTTTTCTCCTTGCACACGCTGAATGGAACACGTATAACATTTAGCCCTTTATACAGTCAAACTGTGTAATGGAGGCGAGAGTTCCCTTTGTAATGAGACGCAGCACAGATGTCAAGAATCCCACCTTGGTGCTGGGTGCAGCCTCCTGAGCGTTGTTATTTGCTGTACAGGAGTCTGCGCTGTCGTGTTATCCCCTGGCCTAGCGCCGTTAGCGCTGCCCATCTTCTGACATCATTTAATGTCGGCCGTTGCGGTTCGCGATGACCATGAATCCCAGCCCCGCAGTGTCTTAACATTGTTAAAACACTGCGGGGCTGGGATTCAGGGCCTGGCGCAGCACATATGTTCGCCTCTCACACGCGGGTCCTTACACCCGCTTCAGACTGTGCGGCGTCATCTGATCCCTTATCGCATGCCACGGCCATGAAGCCGCACAGTCTGAAGAAGGCGGAAGGAGAGGAGGGACAGGCGAACTGATGCACTGATCCTGCCCATCAATCACACCCTCGCAGTCCCAATAAATAAGACACCGAGGGGCGTTGTGTGGGTCAGGGCGGCCGCAGAGGCGCAGCCAGCCAAACAATGATGCCAGAAGACGGGCAGCGCTACCAAGGGGGTTGCAGCGTGTCATTACAAAGGAAAGTCACACCCCCGGGACGGTTAAATGGTCACACAGAGGACACATTTCAGACGTGTTTTCAGTTCCACATGTGCGAGGAGAATACGTTTATGAGCCACCTTGCACACATGCAGCATTACCGCTGTACAAGGTGGCTGGATAACGTAAAAACGCCTGGGGGAGGGGGGACAGGTTCCCTTCAATTTCAGTTCTTGTGTCTGCGTGGCTTTTGCAGGACACGTTGCCGGCTGCACAGCAGGGGAACAGCTGGCGGTGCTGGACCCCACTGACACATTGGCTGGTGTTTTTCTCTGTGCAGCTAGCACATCTGGGCAAAAACTGGCGGTGTGTTAGAGCCCAGGGACAGCAGGAGGAGGAGCAGGAGGAGGAGGAGCAGGGGGAGGGGAGTGTAGGCCGAAGCCTGCACAGGCGGCAGCTTTGGGTGTGTTGTGTCTGCGTGGCTTTTGCAGGACACGTTGCCGGCTACACAGCAGGGGAACAGCTGGCGGTGCTGGACCCCACTGACACATTGGCGAGGTGTTTGGCTCTGTGCAGCCAGCACTTCCGGACAGCAACTAGCGTTGTTGGAGCCCGGGCTCTGCAGGGGGAGCAGAGTGTAGGCCGAAGCCTAATTGAACCGATTTCAAAAGTCACCTTTAACCCCCCCTCAGGGGTTACAAAGTAGAAGAGCCACAGCTTATGCAGCAGTAGTGCTGCGCAAGTCAAAGGTTGCTCTTGTAATTTTTCTCCTTGCACACGCTGAATGGAACACGTATAACATTTAGCCCTTTATACAGTCAAACTGTGTAATGGAGGCGAGAGTTCCCTTTGTAATGAGACGCAGCACAGATGTCAAGAATCCCACCTTGGTGCTGGGTGCAGCCTCCTGAGCGTTGTTATTTGCTGTACAGGAGTCTGCGCTGTCGTGTTATCCCCTGGCCTAGCGCCGTTAGCGCTGCCCATCTTCTGACATCATTTAATGTCGGCCGTTGCGGTTCGCGATGACCATGAATCCCAGCCCCGCAGTGTCTTAACATTGTTAAAACACTGCGGGGCTGGGATTCAGGGCCTGGCGCAGCACATATGTTCGCCTCTCACACGCGGGTCCTTACACCCGCTTCAGACTGTGCGGCGTCATCTGATCCCTTATCGCATGCCACGGCCATGAAGCCGCACAGTCTGAAGAAGGCGGAAGGAGAGGAGGGACAGGCGAACTGATGCACTGATCCTGCCCATCAATCACACCCTCGCAGTCCCAATAAATAAGACACCGAGGGGCGTTGTGTGGGTCAGGGCGGCCGCAGAGGCGCAGCCAGCCAAACAATGATGCCAGAAGACGGGCAGCGCTACCAAGGGGGTTGCAGCGTGTCATTACAAAGGAAAGTCACACCCCCGGGACGGTTAAATGGTCACACAGAGGACACATTTCAGACGTGTTTTCAGTTCCACATGTGCGAGGAGAATACGTTTATGAGCCACCTTGCACACATGCAGCATTACCGCTGTACAAGGTGGCTGGATAACGTAAAAACGCCTGGGGGAGGGGGGACAGGTTCCCTTCAATTTCAGTTCTTGTGTCTGCGTGGCTTTTGCAGGACACGTTGCCGGCTGCACAGCAGGGGAACAGCTGGCGGTGCTGGACCCCACTGACACATTGGCTGGTGTTTTTCTCTGTGCAGCTAGCACATCTGGGCAAAAACTGGCGGTGTGTTAGAGCCCAGGGACAGCAGGAGGAGGAGCAGGAGGAGGAGGAGCAGGGGGAGGGGAGTGTAGGCCGAAGCCTGCACAGGCGGCAGCTTTGGGTGTGTTGTGTCTGCGTGGCTTTTGCAGGACACGTTGCCGGCTACACAGCAGGGGAACAGCTGGCGGTGCTGGACCCCACTGACACATTGGCGAGGTGTTTGGCTCTGTGCAGCCAGCACTTCCGGACAGCAACTAGCGTTGTTGGAGCCCGGGCTCTGCAGGGGGAGCAGAGTGTAGGCCGAAGCCTAATTGAACCGATTTCAAAAGTCACCTTTAACCCCCCCTCAGGGGTTACAAAGTAGAAGAGCCACAGCTTATGCAGCAGTAGTGCTGCGCAAGTCAAAGGTTGCTCTTGTAATTTTTCTCCTTGCACACGCTGAATGGAACACGTATAACATTTAGCCCTTTATACAGTCAAACTGTGTAATGGAGGCGAGAGTTCCCTTTGTAATGAGACGCAGCACAGATGTCAAGAATCCCACCTTGGTGCTGGGTGCAGCCTCCTGAGCGTTGTTATTTGCTGTACAGGAGTCTGCGCTGTCGTGTTATCCCCTGGCCTAGCGCCGTTAGCGCTGCCCATCTTCTGACATCATTTAATGTCGGCCGTTGCGGTTCGCGATGACCATGAATCCCAGCCCCGCAGTGTCTTAACATTGTTAAAACACTGCGGGGCTGGGATTCAGGGCCTGGCGCAGCACATATGTTCGCCTCTCACACGCGGGTCCTTACACCCGCTTCAGACTGTGCGGCGTCATCTGATCCCTTATCGCATGCCACGGCCATGAAGCCGCACAGTCTGAAGAAGGCGGAAGGAGAGGAGGGACAGGCGAACTGATGCACTGATCCTGCCCATCAATCACACCCTCGCAGTCCCAATAAATAAGACACCGAGGGGCGTTGTGTGGGTCAGGGCGGCCGCAGAGGCGCAGCCAGCCAAACAATGATGCCAGAAGACGGGCAGCGCTACCAAGGGGGTTGCAGCGTGTCATTACAAAGGAAAGTCACACCCCCGGGACGGTTAAATGGTCACACAGAGGACACATTTCAGACGTGTTTTCAGTTCCACATGTGCGAGGAGAATACGTTTATGAGCCACCTTGCACACATGCAGCATTACCGCTGTACAAGGTGGCTGGATAACGTAAAAACGCCTGGGGGAGGGGGGACAGGTTCCCTTCAATTTCAGTTCTTGTGTCTGCGTGGCTTTTGCAGGACACGTTGCCGGCTGCACAGCAGGGGAACAGCTGGCGGTGCTGGACCCCACTGACACATTGGCTGGTGTTTTTCTCTGTGCAGCTAGCACATCTGGGCAAAAACTGGCGGTGTGTTAGAGCCCAGGGACAGCAGGAGGAGGAGCAGGAGGAGGAGGAGCAGGGGGAGGGGAGTGTAGGCCGAAGCCTGCACAGGCGGCAGCTTTGGGTGTGTTGTGTCTGCGTGGCTTTTGCAGGACACGTTGCCGGCTACACAGCAGGGGAACAGCTGGCGGTGCTGGACCCCACTGACACATTGGCGAGGTGTTTGGCTCTGTGCAGCCAGCACTTCCGGACAGCAACTAGCGTTGTTGGAGCCCGGGCTCTGCAGGGGGAGCAGAGTGTAGGCCGAAGCCTAATTGAACCGATTTCAAAAGTCACCTTTAACCCCCCCTCAGGGGTTACAAAGTAGAAGAGCCACAGCTTATGCAGCAGTAGTGCTGCGCAAGTCAAAGGTTGCTCTTGTAATTTTTCTCCTTGCACACGCTGAATGGAACACGTATAACATTTAGCCCTTTATACAGTCAAACTGTGTAATGGAGGCGAGAGTTCCCTTTGTAATGAGACGCAGCACAGATGTCAAGAATCCCACCTTGGTGCTGGGTGCAGCCTCCTGAGCGTTGTTATTTGCTGTACAGGAGTCTGCGCTGTCGTGTTATCCCCTGGCCTAGCGCCGTTAGCGCTGCCCATCTTCTGACATCATTTAATGTCGGCCGTTGCGGTTCGCGATGACCATGAATCCCAGCCCCGCAGTGTCTTAACATTGTTAAAACACTGCGGGGCTGGGATTCAGGGCCTGGCGCAGCACATATGTTCGCCTCTCACACGCGGGTCCTTACACCCGCTTCAGACTGTGCGGCGTCATCTGATCCCTTATCGCATGCCACGGCCATGAAGCCGCACAGTCTGAAGAAGGCGGAAGGAGAGGAGGGACAGGCGAACTGATGCACTGATCCTGCCCATCAATCACACCCTCGCAGTCCCAATAAATAAGACACCGAGGGGCGTTGTGTGGGTCAGGGCGGCCGCAGAGGCGCAGCCAGCCAAACAATGATGCCAGAAGACGGGCAGCGCTACCAAGGAGCTTGTTGCGTGTGTCAATACAAAGTCAAATCACACCTGAGGGACGTTTTAATGGTCACAGAGGACACATTTTAGACGTGTTCACTTCAACATGGGCAAGGAGAATAAGTTTCTGAGCCACCTTGAACACATGCAGCATTACTGCTGTTCAAGGTAGCTGTAAAACATAGAAACACCTGGGGGAGGGGGGACAGGTTCCCTTCAATTTCAGTTCTTGTGTCTGCGTGGCGGTCGCAGGACACGTTGCCGGCTACACAGCAGGGGAACAGCTGGCGGTGCTGAACCCCACTGACACATTGGCTGGTGTTTTTCTCTGTGCAGCTAGCACATCTGGGCAAAAACTGGCGGTGTTAGAGCCCAGGGTCAGCAGGAGGAGCAGGGGGAGCGGAGTGTAGGCCGAAGCCTGCACTCGAGCAAGTTGAAAGGAAACCTTTAACACCCCCCCCCCCAGGCGTTTGTAGCTGAAAGAGCCATTGTGTACAGCACTAATGCTGGAAAAGGTAAACTTAGCTCTTTTAATTATGGTCCTTGTACATGCGGAACCAAACATTTATGAAATGTGTCTCCTCACAGCGTTAAACCGTCCGGTAGGTGGAACTTTCCTTTGTCGTGTGACGCAGCACAGCCATCATTTTTACCCCCTTGGTGCCGTGCGCCCACTCCTCAGCGTTGTTTGAATCTGTCCCGGAGCCTGCGCTGTTAGGTTAGCCCTTGGCCATGCACACATGTTGCGCTGCCCGTCTTCTGACCTCATTTGGTGTCAGGCTGGCTGCGCCTGTGCGGGTGCGCTGGCCGAGATCCCGCCTCGCAGTGTCGTCTAATGTAATCCCACCGCGGGCCTGTGATCCGTGCCCGTGCGCAGTGCATATCCTGTCCTCTCACTCCCCTCCCTACGGCTTTTTCAGACTGTGCGTTGTCACGGCCGTGGCATGCTATTAGGGACCAGCTGACATCGCACAGTCTGAAGAAGCCGTAGGGAGGGGAGTGAGAGGAGAGGATATGCACTGCGCACGGGCACGGATCACAGGCCCGCGGTGGGATTACATTAGACGACATTGCGAGGCGGGATCTCGACCAGCGCACCCGCACAGGCGCAGCCAGCCTGACACCAAATGAGGTCAGAAGACGGGCAGCGCAACATGTGTGCATGGCCAAGGGCTAACCTAACAGCGCAGGCTCCGGGACAGATTCAAACAACGCTGAGGAGTGGGCGCACGGCGCCAAGGGGGTAAAAATGATGGCTGTGCTGCGTCACACGACAAAGGAAAGTTCCACCTACCGGACGGTTTAACGCTGTGTGGGGACACATTTCATAAGTGTTAGGTTCAGCATGTGCAAGGAGCATCACGAAAAGAGGCACTTTTTCCCTTTGCATTATTACTGCTGCACAAGGTGGCTCCTTCAGTAACAAACGCCTGGGGGGGGGGGGGGTCAGGTTCCCTTACATTTAACTTGTTGTGTCTGCGTGGCGGTCGCAGTACACGTTGCCGTATACACAGCAGGGGAACAGCTGGCGGTGCTGAACCCCACTAACACATTGGCGAGGTGTTTGGCTCTGTGCGTACAGCACTTCTGGACGGCAACTAGCGGTGTTGGAGCCCAGGGACAGGTGGAGGAGGAGGAGGTAGGAGGAGGTTGGAGGAGGTAGGAGGGATTGCCACACACACAGCAGGGGAACAGCTGACGTTACTGAACCCCAATAACAGAGGAGCGACTGTTGACTGTGCGTACAGCACTTCTGGACGGCAACTAGCGGTGTTGGAGCCCAGGGACAGGTGGAGGAGTAGGAGGAGGTTGGAGGAGGTTGGAGGAGGTAGGAGGGATTGCCACACACACAGCAGGGGAACAGCTGACGTTACTGAACCCCAATAACAGAGGAGGGACTGTTGACTGTGCGTACAGCACTTCTGGACGGCAACTGGCGGTGTTGGAGCCCAGGGACAGGTGGAGGAGGTAGGAGGAGGTAGGAGGGATTGCCACACACACAGCAGGGGAACAGCTGACGTTACTGAACCCCAATAACAGAGGAGGGACTGTTGACTGTGCGTACAGCACTTCTGGACGGCAACTGGCGGTGTTGGAGCCCAGGGACAGGTGGAGGAGGAGGAGGTAGGAGGAGGTTGGAGGAGGTAGGAGGGATTGCCACACACACAGCAGGGGAACAGCTGACGTTACTGAACCCCAATAACAGAGGAGCGACTGTTGACTGTGCGTACAGCACTTCTGGACGGCAACTAGCGGTGTTGGAGCCCAGGGACAGGTGGAGGAGTAGGAGGAGGTTGGAGGAGGTTGGAGGAGGTAGGAGGGATTGCCACACACACAGCAGGGGAACAGCTGACGTTACTGAACCCCAATAACAGAGGAGGGACTGTTGACTGTGCGTACAGCACTTCTGGACGGCAACTGGCGGTGTTGGAGCCCAGGGACAGGTGGAGGAGGAAGGAGGAGGTAGGAGGGATTGCCACACACACAGCAGGGGAACAGCTGACGTTACTGAACCCCAATAACAGAGGAGGGACTGTTGACTGTGCGTACAGCACTTCTGGACGGCAACTGGCGGTGTTGGAGCCCAGGGACAGGTGGAGGAGGAAGGAGGAGGTAGGAGGGATTGCCACACACACAGCAGGGGAACAGCTGACGTTACTGAACCCCAATAACAGAGGAGGGACTGTTGACTGTGCGTACAGCACTTCTGGACGGCAACTAGCGGTGTTGGAGCCCAGGGACAGGTGGAGGAGGAGGAGGTTGGAGGAGGTTGGAGGAGGTAGGAGGGATTGCCACACACACAGCAGGGGAACAGCTGACGTTACTGAACCCCAATAACAGAGGAGGGACTGTTGACTGTGCGTACAGCACTTCTGGACGGCAACTGGCGGTGTTGGAGCCCAGGGACAGGTGGAGGAGGAGGAGGTAGGAGGAGGTTGGAGGAGGTAGGAGGGATTGCCACACACACAGCAGGGGAACAGCTGACGTTACTGAACCCCAATAACAGAGGAGCGACTGTTGACTGTGCGTACAGCACTTCTGGACGGCAACTGGCGGTGTTGGAGCCCAGGGACAGGTGGAGGAGGAAGGAGGAGGTAGGAGGGATTGCCACACACACAGCAGGGGAACAGCTGACGTTACTGAACCCCAATAACAGAGGAGGGACTGTTGACTGTGCGTACAGCACTTCTGGACGGCAACTGGCGGTGTTGGAGCCCAGGGACAGGTGGAGGAGGAGGAGGTAGGAGGAGGTAGGAGGGATTGCCACACACACAGCAGGGGAACAGCTGACGTTACTGAACCCCAATAACAGAGGAGGGACTGTTGACTGTGCGTACAGCACTTCTGGACGGCAACTGGCGGTGTTGGAGCCCAGGGACAGGTGGAGGAGGAGGTAGGAGGAGGTTGGAGGAGGTAGGAGGGATTGCCACACACACAGCAGGGGAACAGCTGACGTTACTGAACCCCAATAACAGAGGAGGGACTGTTGACTGTGCGTACAGCACTTCTGGACGGCAACTGGCGGTGTTGGAGCCCAGGGACAGGTGGAGGAGGAGGAGGTAGGAGGAGGTTGGAGGAGGTAGGAGGGATTGCCACACACACAGCAGGGGAACAGCTGACGTTACTGAACCCCAATAACAGAGGAGCGACTGTTGACTGTGCGTACAGCACTTCTGGACGGCAACTAGCGGTGTTGGAGCCCAGGGACAGGTGGAGGAGTAGGAGGAGGTTGGAGGAGGTTGGAGGAGGTAGGAGGGATTGCCACACACACAGCAGGGGAACAGCTGACGTTACTGAACCCCAATAACAGAGGAGGGACTGTTGACTGTGCGTACAGCACTTCTGGACGGCAACTGGCGGTGTTGGAGCCCAGGGACAGGTGGAGGAGGTTGGAGGAGGTAGGAGGGATTGCCACACACACAGCAGGGGAACAGCTGACGTTACTGAACCCCAATAACAGAGGAGGGACTGTTGACTGTGCGTACAGCACTTCTGGACGGCAACTGGCGGTGTTGGAGCCCAGGGACAGGTGGAGGAGGAAGGAGGAGGTAGGAGGGATTGCCACACACACAGCAGGGGAACAGCTGACGTTACTGAACCCCAATAACAGAGGAGGGACTGTTGACTGTGCGTACAGCACTTCTGGACGGCAACTAGCGGTGTTGGAGCCCAGGGACAGGTGGAGGAGGAGGAGGTTGGAGGAGGTTGGAGGAGGTAGGAGGGATTGCCACACACACAGCAGGGGAACAGCTGACGTTACTGAACCCCAATAACAGAGGAGGGACTGTTGACTGTGCGTACAGCACTTCTGGACGGCAACTGGCGGTGTTGGAGCCCAGGGACAGGTGGAGGAGGAGGAGGTAGGAGGAGGTTGGAGGAGGTAGGAGGGATTGCCACACACACAGCAGGGGAACAGCTGACGTTACTGAACCCCAATAACAGAGGAGGGACTGTTGACTGTGCGTACAGCACTTCTGGACGGCAACTGGCGGTGTTGGAGCCCAGGGACAGGTGGAGGAGGAGGAGGTAGGAGGAGGTAGGAGGGATTGCCACACACACAGCAGGGGAACAGCTGACGTTACTGAACCCCAATAACAGAGGAGGGACTGTTGACTGTGCGTACAGCACTTCTGGACGGCAACTGGCGGTGTTGGAGCCCAGGGACAGGTGGAGGAGGAGGTAGGAGGAGGTTGGAGGAGGTAGGAGGGATTGCCACACACACAGCAGGGGAACAGCTGACGTTACTGAACCCCAATAACAGAGGAGGGACTGTTGACTGTGCGTACAGCACTTCTGGACGGCAACTGGCGGTGTTGGAGCCCAGGGACAGGTGGAGGAGGAGGAGGTAGGAGGAGGTTGGAGGAGGTAGGAGGGATTGCCACACACACAGCAGGGGAACAGCTGACGTTACTGAACCCCAATAACAGAGGAGCGACTGTTGACTGTGCGTACAGCACTTCTGGACGGCAACTAGCGGTGTTGGAGCCCAGGGACAGGTGGAGGAGGAGGAGTTTGGATGAGGTTGGAGGAGGTTGGAGGGATTGCCACACACACAGCAGGGGAACAGCTGACGTTACTGAACCCCAATAACAGAGGAGGGACTGTTGACTGTGCGTACAGCACTTCTGGACGGCAACTGGCGGTGTTGGAGCCCAGGGACAGGTGGAGGAGGAGGTAGGAGGAGGTTGGAGGAGGTAGGAGGGATTGCCACACACACAGCAGGGGAACAGCTGACGTTACTGAACCCCAATAACAGAGGAGGGACTGTTGACTGTGCGTACAGCACTTCTGGACGGCAACTGGCGGTGTTGGAGCCCAGGGACAGGTGGAGGAGGAGGAGGTAGGAGGAGGTTGGAGGAGGTAGGAGGGATTGCCACACACACAGCAGGGGAACAGCTGACGTTACTGAACCCCAATAACAGAGGAGCGACTGTTGACTGTGCGTACAGCACTTCTGGACGGCAACTAGCGGTGTTGGAGCCCAGGGACAGGTGGAGGAGGAGGAGTTTGGATGAGGTTGGAGGAGGTTGGAGGGATTGCCACACACACAGCAGGGGAACAGCTGACGTTACTGAACCCCAATAACAGAGGAGCGACTGTTGACTGTGCGTACAGCACTACCAGGCAACAACTAGCGGTGTTGGAGCCCAGGGACAGCAGTAGAAGCAGAGGAACACAATGTAGGCCGAAGCCTGATTGGAGAAAGGGAACCTTTAACCCCCCCCCCCAAGGCATTTGTAGCTGAAAGAGCCAGCTTGTGCAGCTCAAAAGATGCAAAAGGAAAAGGTGGCTCTTTTAATTATGCTCCTTGCAAGCACAGAACTAAACACTTATAAAATGTGTCCCCTGAAACCGTGAAACTGTCCCGGAGGTGGGACTTTCCTTCGTAATATGACGCAGCACAGCTGTCATTCCTACCCCCTCGGCGCCGTGCCCCGGCTCCTCATCGTTGTTTGATTCCGTCCCGGAGCCTGCGCTGTTAGGTTATCCCTTGGCCAGGCACACTTAGCGCTGCCCATCTTCTGACATCATTTGGTGTCAGGCTGGCTGCGCTTGTGCGGCCGCGCTGTCCGAGAGCCCGCCTCGCAGTGTGGTCTAATGTAATCCCACCGCGGGCCTGGGATCAGTGGCCATGCGCAGTGCATATCCTCGCCTCTCGCTCCCCTCCCTACGGCTTTTTCAGACTGTGCGCTGCCACGGCCGTGGCATGCTATTACGGATCAGCTGGCACCGCACAGTCTGAAGAAGCCGTAGGGAGTGGAGCGAGAGGCGAGGATATGCACTGCGCATGGCCACTGATCCCAGGCCCGCGGTGGGATTACATTAGACCACACTGCGAGGCGGGCTCTCGGACAGCGCGGCCGCACAGGCGCAGCCAGCCTGACACCAAATGATGTCAGAAGATGGGCAGCGCTAAGTGTGCCTGGCCAAGGGATAACATAACAGCGCAGGCTCCGGGACGGAATCAAACAACGATGAGGAGCCGGGGCACGGCGCCGAGGGGGTAGGAATGACAGCTGTGCTGCGTCATATTACGAAGGAAAGTCCCACCTCCGGGACGGTTTTACGGTATCAGTGGACACATTTTATAAGTGTTAAGTTCTGCGTGTGCAAGGAGCATAATGAAAATAGCTACCTTTTCCTTGTGCAGCATTACTGCTGCACAAGGTGGCTCTTTCAGTAACAAACGCCTTGGGGGGGGGGGGGGACAGGTTCCCTTACATTTCAGTTGTGTCAGCGTGGCGGTCGCAGGACACATTGCCGGCTACACAGCTGGGGATCAGCTGACGTTACTGAAACCCAATAACACTGGGTCGTATGTTTTGACTGTGCAGATGGCACTTCTGAGCCTCAACTGGCGTTGTTGGAGCCCAGGAATGTAAGTTCAGGTGGTTGAAAGATGAACACAACAGGAGACCTGGATAACGTATACAGTGACCTAATTATTTAATCAGGAGGAGGAGTGGCAAATTCCTGCGAGATCCAGGCCTTGTTCATTTTCAGGAAAGTAAGCCGGTCAACGTTATCGGAGGATAGTCGCATGCGACGGTCAGTTAGTACACCACCTGCAGCACTAAAGACACGTTCCGATAATACACTGGCCGCAGGGCAAGACAGCACCTCCAATGCATACTGGCTTAGCTCTGGCCATGTATCCAGCTTTGAGACCCAAAACTTGAAAGGGGAAGAGCCGTCTGGGAGTACAGCAAGAGGGCAAGACATGTAGTCTGTCACCATCTGACGGAACCGTTGCCTCCTGCTGACTGGAGCCGTCTGTGATGGTGTAGACTTTTGTGGGGGGCACACAAAACTGTGCCACAGTTGGGCCATACTGGTCTTGCCTTGGGCAGAGGCACTGCTTCTGCTCCCTCTTTGTGCAGAGCCTCCACCACTGCCTGGACGCACTGAGCTGCTTTGGAATGCACTAGCAGCACTTCTCTCAGTTGGAATGGAGAAGATGATGGAACTGACCAGTGTGTCTTGGTACTCCCGCATTTTTCGCTCCCGGTTCAACGGTGTGATGAGGCTTTCTACGTTGTCCCGGTAGCGAGGATCGAGGAGGGTGAACACCCAGTAATCAGACATGTTGAGAATGTGGTCGATGCGGCGGTCGTTTCTCAGGCACTGCAGCATGTAATCCACCATGTGCTGCAGACTGCCAACTGCCCAAGAAACGCTGTCCCCAGCTGGAGGCGTGATCTCTGCCCGCTCGTCATCACCCCACCCTCGCTGTACACACTGAGTACTGGACAATTGTGTAACTCCCTCCTCTGGACGGATGTCTTCCTCCTCCATTGACTCCTCCTCATCCTCCTCACAAACTGTCCCCTGCCTACGCGTTTGTGAGGAACCACGTGGCGCTGACTGTCCAGAAGATGATGGAAGTGGTGAATCCTCATCCTCCACCTCTTCCACAACATCATCCCTTAGCGCTTGCAGTGATTTTTCAAGCAGGCAGATAAGGGGGACAGTCATGCTGACTAGTGCATCATCTGCACTCGCCATCCGCGTGGAATAATCGAAGGGACGCAAAACCTGGCAGACATCCTTCATAGTGGCCCACTCTGTGGTTGTGAAGTCTGTACGGCGCTGACTGCGACTTTTGTGCGCCTGATACAGCTGGTACTCCATTACAGCTTGCTGCTGCTCACACAACCGCTCCAACATATGTAACGTGGAATTCCACCTGGTAGGTAGGTCACATATGATGCGATGTTCCGGCAGGCGGTGTCGGCGCTGCAGAGCCGCAATGCGCGCTTTTGCCGTGCTGGAACGCCGCAAGTGAGCACACTCTAGGCGGACCTTGTGCAGCAGTGCATCAAGATCCGGATAGTCCCTCAAAAAACTCTGCACGACCAAATTGAGCACATGTGCCAGACATGGGATGTGAGTGAGGTTGCCGAGGCCCAGGGCTGCCACCAGATTTCGGCCATTATCACACACTACCATGCCTGGCTGGAGATTCGCTGGCTCAAACCACACATCGCTCTCCTGCTTGATGGCATTCCAGAGCTCCTGCGCTGTGTGGCTACGATTCCCCAAAAAAATTAATTTCAAGACGGCCTGTTGACGTTTGGCCACGGCTGTGCTCATGTCGGTCGTAACAGGTACACGTTCATCACGGGTCCATGTGGAGGTGGACTGTGACGGCTCCTGCAGCGATGATTCTGAGGAACTGGTGTAAGAGGAGGAGTCAATGCGTACAGAATGGATTCCTGCAATCCTTGGAGTGGGCAGGACACGTCCTGCGCCACTCGCACGGTCTGTACCCGGCTCAACTACATTAACCCAATGGGCAGTGAGGGAAAGGTATCGCCCCTGTCCATGTTGACTGGTCCACGCATCGGTGGTGAGGTGGACCTTGCTACTGACGGCGTTCAGTAGCGCGTGTTTTATGTGTCCCTCCACATGCTTGTGCAGGGCAGGGACGGCTTGCCTGCTGAAGTAAAAGCGGCTGGGCACACTGTACTGTGGGACTGCCAATGACATCAAGTCACGGAAGCTGTCAGTCTCCACCAGCCTGAATGACAGCATTTCCAGTGACAGAAGTTTGGCAATGCCTGCAGTCAGAGCCTGTGCTCGTGGGTGGTTTGACGAGAAAGGCCGCCTTTTCTCCCATGCCTGTACTACCGATGGCTGTAGACTGGGCTGGGAGTGTGTGGTTGACTGGGAAAGTGGTGCTGCGGGTGGAATTACAGCGGGTCTCTGGACAACAGGGCCAGAGGTTCTTCCACGGCGATCCTGGGAGGAAGCCGAACCAGCTGCGTGTGAGCTAGAGGAAGAGGCAACACGAGCTGAAGAGGTGGTAGCTGCCGCTGTTGGTTGGCCTAGCTCTTCAGTGTGTTTGTCTAACTCCGCCGGGTGCCTGTTGCGCACATGTTTCCACATGTTGGAGGTATTGAGGTTGGCGACTTTTTGACCTCTTTTGATTTTTTGATGACACACCTTGCATCTGACATAGCAAATGTCATCTGCAACTGTGTCAAAAAAGGACCAGGCACTGCAAGTCTTGGGAGCCCCCCTTTTGACTTTTGGAAGAGACATGCTCCTTACGGGTGCCAAAGCGGAGGCTGCAGGATCCGCAGTCTTCCCCCTCCCTCTCCCTCTTTGGACCGTACGGGGAATCTCTTCCTCAGAGCTGCTCCCACCACCTTCCTGTCCCTGACGCCAAGATGGGTCAAGGACCTCGTCATCCACACTACCCTCTGCCCCCAACTGCTCCTCCCGGGTAGTCTCAGCAGCAGAGCACGCACCAGTAAGTGGCACCTGAGTGTCATCATCAGCTGATGCGGCCTGCGATGTGGTGAACGGAGCCACTGGCCCACCCGCCTCTTCAGAGGAAGACAGAAAAAGCTGTTGGGCATCACTGCACCCTGCCTCTTCTTCCATTTCTCCAATGCTGCTTGGCTGGCCCCCTGTTTCCAAGCCAAGAGATTCAGAGAACAGAAGTAGAGACGGCTCCTGTCCTGGGCTCTCTGTCTGCCTGGGCAATTTGGCAGGTGGTGAAGAGACAGATGGCTGCTCTCCAGTGCTCTGTGTCTGAGAGGATGTGGCACTAATGGAAGTTGATGCATTAGCTGCCATCCATCCCACAACGGCTTCAATTTGGTCTTCACGCAGCAGCGGTGTACGGCGCTCGGCGACAAAGCTGCGCATGAACGACTGTTCCCTCGTGAAAGTGGGTGCTGATGAGTCACCGGTGCCCGCAGCGGGCACAGAATCCCCACGTCCCCTCCCTGCTCCGCGCCCACGCCCACGTGCCTTACTCACTGCCTTCTTCATCGTGGTTGACTGATAAAGAAAAGCAGAAAAGTACTAACGGCTTTGTGTGCTTATTCCTGAAAAACTCCTCCTAACAGGTATAAGAAACACTAATTAGCTAAAGTGTGGACTAGACTTTAATATGAGTTAATGTGGCCTACACAAATGTAAAGTGGTGTAACTGGTGTGTTTGGTGAACTTTATTATTTATTTCTTTTTTGGGGGCTGAACTGACAACGGATAGAGCTGCAGTCACACGGAGACCGTGCAGACAGACGTTAACGGCGCTGTAAGGCCCAAAAACCCTCCTCTACTTTATCCTATGTAGTGTTTTTCCACAAATTAGCTGGAGACGGGTGGAAAGACACTAATAGGATTTTTTTAAATTAATTAGCAGCAGACTACAGTACTTGAAAAAAAATTAAAATTGATTTGGCGGTATGACGCAGTTAACAACCCTGAGCTGGAGACAACCAAGCTACGGCTGCTCACAGACTACAGGGCGAGCTGCAGTCACACGGAGACCGTGCAGACAGCCGTAAACGGCGCTGCAAGGCCCAAAAACCCTCCTCTACTTTATCCTATGTAGTGTTTTTCCACAAATTAGCTGGAGACGGGTGGAAAGACACTAATAGGATTTTTTTAAATTAATTAGCAGCAGACTACAGTACTTGAAAAAAAATTAAAATTGATTTGGCGGTATGACGCAGTGAACAACCCTGAGCTGGAGACAACCAGGCTATAGCTGCTCACAGACTACAGGGCGAGCTGCAGTCACACGGAGACCGTGCAGACAGCCGTAAACGGCGCTGCAAGGCCCAAAAACCCTCCTCTACTTTATCCTATGTAGTGTTTTTCCACAAATTAGCTGGAGACGGGTGGAAAGACACTAATAGGATTTTTTTAAATTAATTAACAGCAGACTACAGTACTTGAAAAAAAATTAAAATTGATTTGGCGGTATGACGCAGTGAACAACCCTGAGCTGGAGACAACCAAGCTACGGCTGCTCACAGACTACAGGGCGAGCTGCAGTCACACGGAGACCGTGCAGACAGCCGTAAACGGCGCTGCAAGGCCCAAAAACCCTCCTCTACTTTATCCTATGTAGTGTTTTTCCACAAATTAGATGGAGACGGGTGGAAAGACACTAATAGGAATTATTTGAAAAAATGTGCAGCAGCCTGCACTACTTCAAAAAAAAAAAAAAAAAAGGACAGTATGAGGCAATGAACCACCCTCCCTGAACTGAATACAACCAGCTATGGATGGCCTATGTGGCTGCACTCAGACTAGAGAGTGGGCTGCACTCACACACACACACACAGAGAGACCTTGCAGATCGCTGTGAAAACAGCGCTACAAGGCAAAAGCAAGGTGAATAGTAGGTGAACACAGCGGTTGCTAAATTAGCCTTTGGAAAGCACAAAGAAGCAAATCGCTATCTCTAAACTGTCCCTCAGTCAGCAAACAGCGTCCTGTCACTAACTGAATTCACAGCAGAGTGATCGCAAAATGGCGCCAGCGACTTTTAAACTGCATCATGACATCATTTCAGCAGCCAATCACAGCCTTGCCAGTACTTTCATGCCCTCCATGCTAAACAGGATGTGCCCACACTTGGAATCTTTCTCATTGGCTGAATTTCTGAATTTTGAATCATGGAACTTCCGATTCCGGTATCCGATACGCGCCAAGTATCGGAATCCCGGTATCGGAATTCCGATACCGCTAGTATCGGCCGATACCCGATACTTGCGGTATCGGAATGCTCAACACTACACATGAGTCTTAAAGTAATTTCTGGATGGTATTTTAATAGGGTTTTCAGCTGACCGTGAAGTTCCCTATTGTATCTTCTTGCTATCTAGTAAGCGGACCTCGCTTTGCTGAACCTACCTTCATACTGCGTATGTCTTTTCCTCTGAACTCACCGTCAATATATGTGGGGGGCTTCTGTCTCCTTTTTGGGGGAATTTCCCTAGAGGTAAGCCAGGTCTGTTTTTTCCTCTATTAGGGTTAGTTAGTTCTCCGGCTGGCGCTGGGCGTCTAGGGATAAAACGTAGGTACGTCACCCGGCCACTGTTAGTTGTGTGGTAGGTTTAGCTCACGGTCAGCTCGAGATTCCATCACCCAAGAGCTAGTCTGTTATTTAAGTTCTCTGACGTTCCCTTGCCATTGGGAACCATGATAGCTCCCTGATAGCTGCATTGCTGTTTGCACCGCTGCTGTGCAAACCAACTGCTTTTTTAAAAGCAAAGATCCTGTTGCTACTTTCTGCAGTTATCTTGTTTATTTGTCCACACTTTTGTGTGCAGCAGTCCTTTTTGTTGCTGTCATACTTGTCCTGAGATCACTGTAGGGAGATTGAAATTGTACTACAGTCCTTGGATTTTTTCAGATATCTTCCAGCCACTTGCTGCCACTTACATTGCGTTGTGTTACACACTGGGCCTGAGTTGTGGTGCTGTCTCCCACCAAAAAAAGTTAGATTGAAATTCTCACAAAGTGGATATACCTCAGTCCTCTTAGTTTGTGGTGTATCAGCCAGCCACTTGCTGCCACTCACATTGCGTTGTAAAATACACCGGGCCTGAGTTTGGGTCTGTATCCAAAAAAAATAAGTGAGATTCAAATCCTCACAAAGTGGATATACCTCAGTCCTCTTAGTTTGTCGTGTATCAGCCAGCCACTTGCTGGTACTTACATTGTGTTGTGTTATACACTGGGCCTGAGTTTTGGTGCAGTCTCCCCCCCAAAAAAGGGAGAATTAAATTCTCAAGAAGTTTATATAAACCTTCTACCTTGTTTTACAGTACCATATAACGGTTGTTATTTTGGTTAGATTTTCCCAAAAATGAGGAAGTCTGGTGGAAGAGGCCGTGGGCGGTCGTTGCCAGCTGGTACTGATGGTGGTGGTGGTGTTGGTGGAGCATCTGGTGGTAGTGGGAAAAGCAAAATAGCAGTTAAGGCTGGAGGTGTTGAGCCAGCGTCATCGTCTGGCTACACAAGGCCTCGAAGGCTCCCTTATCTGGGAGTAGGAAAACCGCTTTTAAAGCCGGAGCAGCAGGAAAAAGTTTTGGCTTTCTTTGCTGACTCAGCCTCTAGCTCTTTCGCCTCCTCTTCAGAAAGTTCCAAATTTAAAAGCAGCGAGTCATCAGTGGATGCTCCCGGTCAGGAACAAGTCACTTCCTTGTGTCCTTCACCCAAACCAACAGTGAAGGATGCGCCAGGCGACACAACAGGTTACTCCATGGAGCTCTTTACACATACCGTGACTGGGTTAGAAAGGGAAATTGTTAACAGCCCTGTTGTGAAATTGGATTTTGGGCTCCCCCGGTGGCCACTGGTGGAATTGTACTGGTGTGCATCATCCTCTCTGTTCACCTGTTTCCATCAGGATGTGGGAGTCGCTATTTAGCCTTGCTCCTCTGTCACTTCCATGCCGGTCAACATTGTAATCAGAAGCCTTTCTGTGCATGTTCCTGCTGCTAGACAACTCCCAGCTAAGTTGGACTTTAGTCCTTGTTTGTTTTTGCATTTTGTTCCAGTTCACAGCTGTAGTTTCGTTTCTGTGTCTGGAAAGCTCTTGTGATCTGAAATTGCCACTCTGATGTTATGAGTTAATACTAGAGTCTTAAAGTAATTTCAGGATGGTGTTTTGATAGTGTTTTCAGCTGACCATGAAAGTGCCCTTTCTGTCTTCCTGCTATCTAGTAAGCGGACCTCAATTTTGCTAAACCTATTTTCATACTACGTTTGTCATTTCATCTAAAATCACCGCCAATATTTGTGGGGGCCTCTGTCTGCCTTTCGGGGAAATTTCTCTAGAGGTGAGCCAGGACTATATTTTCCTCTGCCAGGATTAGTTAGTCCTCCGGCCGGCGCTGGGCGTCTAGGGATAAAACGCAGGCTACGCTACCCGGCTACTGTTAGTTGTGCGGCAGGTTTAGTTCATGGTCAGTTTAGTTTCCATCCTTCCAAGAGCTAGTTCTTATGTTTGCTGGGCTATGTTCTCTTGCCATTGAGAACCATAACAGTTTGACCGGAGCAAAAAGGGTTAAATTAATTGACAGAGAAAGGAGAGAAAAGAGAAGTCTGCTGAAGATTTTTTTTTTTTTTTTTTTTTCCAGTTCTGAGTGTGCTTGTAATTGAATCTCTTGCAAGTCTGCCTATATTGCAGCCTTTCTCTCTCTCTCTCCTTCTAATCCTGGAATGGCTCTGTGTTCACCTGTTTAAAATGGATATTCAGAGTTTAGCTGCAGGTTTGAATAATCTCACCACGAAAGTTCAAAATTTACAAGATTTTGTTGTTCATGTTCCTATATCTGAACCTAGAATTCCTTTGCCTGAATTTTTCTCGGGGAATAGATCTTGCTTTCAAAATTTCAAAAATAATTGCAAGTTGTTTTTGTCCCTGAAATCTCGCTCTGCTGGAGATCCTGCTCAGCAGGTCAGGATTGTGATTTCCTTGCTCCGGGGCGACCCTCAGGATTGGGCTTTTGCATTGGCTCCAGGGGATCCTGCGTTGCTCAATGTGGATGCGTTTTTTCTGGCCTTGGGGTTGCTTTATGAGGAACCTCAGTTAGAACTTCAGGCGGAAAAGGCCTTGATGTCCCTATCTCAGGGGCAAGACGAAGCTGAAATATACTGCCAGAAATTCCGTAAATGGGCTGTGCTTACTCAGTGGAATGAGTGCGCCCTGGCGGCGAATTTCAGAGAGGGTCTCTCTGATGCCATTAAGGATGTTATGGTGGGGTTCCCTGTGCCTGCGGGTCTGAATGAGTCCATGACAATGGCTATCCAGATCGATAGGCGTCTGCGGGAGCGCAAACCTGTGCACCATTTGGCGGTGTCTACTGAGAAGACGCCAGAGAATATGCAATGTGATAGAATTCTGTCCAGAAGTGAACGGCAGAATTTTAGACGAAAAAATGGGTTGTGCTTCTATTGCGGTGATTCAACTCATGTTATATCAGCATGCTCTAAGCGTACTAAGAAGCTTGATAAGTCTGTTTCAATTGGCACTTTACAGTCTAAGTTTATTCTATCTGTGACCCTGATTTGTTCTTTATCATCTATTACCGCGGATGCCTATGTCGACTCTGGCGCCGCTTTGAGTCTTATGGATTGGTCCTTTGCCAAACGCTGTGGGTATGATTTGGAGCCTCTTGAAACTCCTATACCCCTGAAGGGGATTGACTCCACCCCATTGGCTAGCAATAAACCACAATACTGGACACAAGTAACTATGCGGATTAATCCGGATCACCAGGAGATTATTCGCTTTCTTGTGCTGTATAACCTACATGATGTGTTGGTGCTTGGATTGCCATGGCTGCAATCTCATAACCCAGT
Source organism: Ranitomeya variabilis (assembly GCF_051348905.1). Classification (NCBI taxonomy): domain Eukaryota; kingdom Metazoa; phylum Chordata; class Amphibia; order Anura; family Dendrobatidae; genus Ranitomeya; species Ranitomeya variabilis. The sequence goes on along the minus strand of NC_135233.1, from coordinate 498,790,894 downwards.
CCTTGACTGGAAAGCTATGTCTGTGTTAAGCTGGGGATGTAAGGGGACGCATGGGGACGTACCTGTGGTTTCCATTTCATCATCTATTCCCTCTGAGATTCCTGAATTCTTGACTGAATATCGTGACGTTTTTGAAGAACCTAAGCTTGGTTCATTACCTCCGCACCGGGAGTGCGATTGTGCCATAGATTTGATTCCGGGTAGTAAATACCCTAAGGGTCGTTTATTTAATCTGTCTGTGCCTGAACATGCTGCTATGCGAGAATATATAAAGGAGTCCTTGGAAAAGGGACATATTCGTCCTTCGTCATCTCCCTTAGGAGCCGGTTTTTTCTTTGTGGCTAAGAAAGATGGCTCTTTGAGGCCGTGCATTGATTATCGGCTTTTGAATAAGATCACGGTTAAATATCAATATCCGTTGCCACTGCTGACTGATTTGTTTGCTCGCATAAAGGGGGCCAAGTGGTTCTCTAAGATAGATCTCCGTGGGGCGTATAATTTGGTGCGAATTAAGCAGGGGGATGAGTGGAAAACCGCATTTAATACGCCCGAGGGCCACTTTGAGTATTTGGTGATGCCTTTTGGTCTTTCAAATGCCCCTTCAGTCTTTCAGTCCTTTATGCATGACATTTTCCGCGATTATTTGGATAAATTTATGATTGTGTATCTGGATGATATTTTGATTTTTTCGGATGACTGGGACTCTCATGTCCAGCAGGTCAGGAGGGTTTTTCAGGTTTTGCGGTCTAATTCCTTGTGTGTGAAGGGTTCTAAGTGCGTTTTTGGGGTTCAAAAGATTTCCTTTTTGGGATATATTTTTTCCCCCTCTTCCATCGAGATGGATCCTGTCAAGGTTCAGGCTATTTGTGATTGGACGCAACCCTCTTCTCTTAAGAGTCTTCAGAAATTTTTGGGCTTTGCTAACTTTTATCGTCGATTTATTGCTGGTTTTTCTGATGTTGTTAAACCATTGACTGATTTGACTAAGAAGGGTGCTGATGTTGCTGATTGGTCCACTGCTGCTGTGGAGGCCTTTCGGGAGCTTAAGCGCCGCTTTTCTTCCGCCCCTGTGCTGCGTCAGCCTGATGTTGCTCTTCCTTTTCAGGTTGAGGTCGACGCTTCTGAAATCGGAGCTGGGGCGGTTTTGTCGCAGAGAAGTTCCGATTGCTCCGTGATGAGACCTTGTGCTTTTTTCTCACGTAAATTTTCGCCCGCCGAGCGGAATTATGATGTTGGGAATCGGGAGCTTTTGGCCATGAAGTGGGCTTTTGAGGAGTGGCGTCATTGGCTTGAGGGGGCTAGACATCAGGTGGTGGTATTGACTGACCACAAAAATCTAATTTATCTTGAGTCCGCCAGACGCCTGAATCCTAGACAGGCGCGCTGGTCGTTGTTTTTCTCTCGGTTTAATTTTATGGTGTCCTACCTGCCGGGTTCTAAGAATGTTAAGGCGGATGCCCTTTCTAGGAGTTTTGAGCCTGACTCCCCTGGTAATTCTGAACCTACAGGTATCCTTAAGGATGGAGTGATATTGTCTGCCGTTTCTCCAGACCTGCGGCAGGCCTTGCAGGAGTTTCAGGCGGATAGACCTGATCGTTGCCCACCTGGTAGACTGTTTGTTCCTGATGATTGGACCAGTAAAGTCATTTCTGAGGTTCATTCTTCTGCGTTGGCAGGTCATCCTGGAATCTTTGGTACCAGGGATTTGGTGGCAAGGTCCTTCTGGTGGCCTTCCCTGTCTCGAGATGTGCGAGGCTTTGTGCAGTCTTGTGACGTTTGTGCTCGGGCCAAGCCTTGTTGTTCTCGGGCTAGTGGATTGTTGTTGCCCTTGCCTATCCCGAAGAGGCCCTGGATGCACATCTCGATGGATTTTATTTCGGATCTTCCTGTTTCTCAGAAGATGTCTGTCATCTGGGTGGTGTGTGATCGTTTCTCTAAGATGGTCCATTTGGTTCCCCTGCCTAAGTTGCCTTCTTCTTCCGAGTTGGTTCCTCTGTTTTTTCAAAATGTGGTCCGTTTGCATGGTATTCCGGAGAATATCGTTTCTGACAGAGGTACCCAATTCGTGTCTAGATTTTGGCGAGCATTCTGTGCTAGGATGGGCATAGATTTGTCTTTCTCGTCTGCTTTCCATCCTCAGACTAATGGCCAGACCGAGCGGACGAATCAGACCTTGGAGACATATTTGAGGTGTTTTGTGTCTGCAGATCAGGATGATTGGGTTGCTTTTTTGCCTTTAGCGGAGTTTGCCCTCAATAATCGGGCCAGCTCTGCCACCTTGGTGTCTCCCTTTTTCTGTAATTCGGGGTTTCATCCTCGATTTTCTTCTGGTCAGGTGGAATCTTCGGATTGTCCTGGAGTGGATGCTGTGGTGGAGAGGTTGCATCAGATTTGGGGGCAGGTAGTGGACAATTTGAAGTTGTCCCAGGAGAAGACTCAGCTTTTTGCCAACCGCCGGCGTCGGGTTGGTCCTCGGCTTTGTGTTGGGGACTTGGTGTGGTTGTCTTCTCGTTTTGTCCCTATGAGGGTTTCTTCTCCCAAGTTTAAGCCTCGGTTCATCGGCCCGTACAAGATATTGGAGATTCTTAACCCTGTGTCCTTCCGTTTGGACCTCCCTGCATCTTTTTCTATTCATAATGTTTTTCATCGGTCATTATTGCGCAGGTATGAGGTACCGGTTGTGCCTTCCGTTGAGCCTCCTGCTCCGGTGTTGGTTGAGGGCGAGTTGGAGTACGTTGTGGAAAAAATCTTGGACTCCCGTGTTTCCAGACGGAAACTCCAGTATCTGGTCAAGTGGAAGGGATACGGTCAGGGGGATAATTCTTGGGTGACTGCCTCTGATGTTCATGCCTCCGATTTGGTCCGTGCCTTTCATAGGGCTCATCCTGATCGCCCTGGTGGTTCTGGTGAGGGTTTGGTGCCCCCTCCTTGAGGGGGGGGGTACTGTTGTGAAATTGGATTTTGGGCTCCCCCGGTGGCCACTGGTGGAATTGTACTGGTGTGCATCATCCTCTCTGTTCACCTGTTTCCATCAGGATGTGGGAGTCGCTATTTAGCCTTGCTCCTCTGTAACTTCCATGCCGGTCAACATTGTAATCAGAAGCCTTTCTGTGCATGTTCCTGCTGCTAGACAACTCCCAGCTAAGTTGGACTTTAGTCCTTGTTTGTTTTTGCATTTTGTTCCAGTTCACAGCTGTAGTTTCGTTTCTGTGTCTGGAAAGCTCTTGTGATCTGAAATTGCCACTCTGATGTTATGAGTTAATACTAGAGTCTTAAAGTAATTTCAGGATGGTGTTTTGATAGTGTTTTCAGCTGACCATGAAAGTGCCCTTTCTGTCTTCCTGCTATCTAGTAAGCGGACCTCAATTTTGCTAAACCTATTTTCATACTACGTTTGTCATTTCATCTAAAATCACCGCCAATATTTGTGGGGGCCTCTGTCTGCCTTTCGGGGAAATTTCTCTAGAGGTGAGCCAGGACTATATTTTCCTCTGCCAGGATTAGTTAGTCCTCCGGCCGGCGCTGGGCGTCTAGGGATAAAACGCAGGCTACGCTACCCGGCTACTGTTAGTTGTGCGGCAGGTTTAGTTCATGGTCAGTTTAGTTTCCATCCTTCCAAGAGCTAGTTCTTATGTTTGCTGGGCTATGTTCTCTTGCCATTGAGAACCATAACACAGCCCATTACAAGATGAATCGGACATAGAGTGCACTGATGCACAGCCACAGCTGGATGATTATTCTGTTCCATTGACTCAGATCACTACATTGCCCTCACAGTGTACTGAGCCAGAAACTGACCCTGATGAGAATATGGTGCCCCGTCCTGAACGCTATAGCACCTTACACGGTGACACAGAGAAAGGTGCACATGACATTGAAGAGGAGGTGATAGATGACCCAGTTGTTGACCCAGATTGGCAGCCATTGGGGAAGAGGGTGCAGCTGACATTAGCTCAGAAGCGGAGGAGGATGATCCGCAGCAGCCATCAATATCGCAACAACAACATTTGTCAACAAAAAAAAACAGTTTTAGGACAGCGTGGCCATCCGGAGAAAGTAGCACAGCGTGCAATGCCTGAAAAGGTATTCCATAGTAGGAATAGTGTAGTGCGGCAATTTTTTAACCAAGATCTGAATGATCAGTGCAAAGTTATCTGTAAGAAATGCTCAAAGACCTTTAGCAGAGGGAAGAATCCCCAAAATTTAAATACAACGTGCATGCGTAGACATTTAACCAGCATGCACTTGCAAGCCTGGACTAACTACCAAACGTCCTGTACCGTTGGTGCACCTGCTCAGAATGAAGGTAATCAGCAACGCTACATTGCTTCCCTCACTGTAAGCCCACTGGTTAGGACACCACCAGCAGCAAATATGGAGGTATCGTCGCAAGGCCAAAGCAGTCAGGGAATCACAAGGTTTTTAATAGGAAACACTGTATGTAGGTCAACATCAAGAATACCATCACCAACCCTCTCTCAATCCGCCATGCCCACCACCACCACCACCGCTTGTTCCACCATATGCAGCTCTCCAGTCCAGCTCACCCTACAAGAGACTCTCATTAGGACAAGAAAGTACTCATCCTCTCATCCGCATACACAGGGTTTGAACGCCCACATTGCTAGACTAATCTCGTTAGAGATGATGCCCTACCGGTTGGTTGAAAGCGAAGCTTTCAAAGACCTGATGGCCTATGCAGTACCACGCTATAACCTACCCAGTCGGCACATCTTTGCGAGAACAGCCATCCCAGCCCTCCACCAGCATGTCAAAGACTGCATTGTCCATGCACTGAGGCAATCAGTCAGAGGAAAGGTGCACCTCACAACAGATGCATGGACGAGTAGGCATGGCCAGGGACATTATGTGTCCATCACGGCGCACTGGGTTAATGTGGTGGATGCAGGGTCCACAGGGGACAGCCATAGTGTGACAGTTCTGCCTAGCCCACGGTCTAGGAAACAGTTGGCTGTAGGCATTCGCCACCCCTCCTCCTCCTGCCCCTACTCCTCCAGAAGCCAAAGCTCGTCCACAAAGCGCAGTCGCACGACCACTCCATCCGCAGCTGCCAGTGTTGCACACGAGGTATCACATTATCGAACAGCTAGTGGTAAGCGGCAGCAGGCTGTGTTGCAAATGAAGTGTTTGGGTGACAACAGACACACTGCGGAAGTTCTGGCCGAGTACTTGCAGCAAGAAACTCAGTCATGGCTGGGCAGTGTACATCTTGAGGCAGGCAAGGTAGTCAGTGATAACGGAAGGAATTTTCTGGCTGCCATAGCCCTTTCAGAACTGAAACACATACCTTGCCTGGCTCACACCTTGAACCTGGTGGTGCAGTGCTTCCTCAAAAATTATCCGGGGTTACCAGCCCTGCTCCTCAAGGTGCGAAGACTTTGCTCGCACATCCGCCGGTCGCCCGTACACTCCAGCCGTATGCTGAACCATCAAAGATCGCTGAATCTTCCCCAGCACCGCCTAATAATCGATGTTGCAACAAGGTGGAACTCCACAGTGCACATGCTTCAGAGGCTGTGCGAACAGAGGCATGCTGTAATCTAGTTGTGGGAGGATACACATACACGGGCAGGCAGTTGGATGGCAGACAAGGAGTTGTCTGATGTGCAGTGGTCGAAGCTACAAGACCTCTGTCAAGTCCTTCAGTGTTTTGAGGAATGCACACAGCTGGTAAGTGCAGATGACGCCATCATAAGCATGAGCATCCCACTAATGCGTCTGCTGATGCAAAGTTTGACGCACATTAAGGAGCAGGTGTCTGCAGCCGAGGATGCGGAAAGCCTTGACGACAGTCAGCCATTGTCTGCTCAGGGAACTCTCCTGGACTAGTTGGCGGACGAAGAGGAGGAGCAGGAGGATGATGGGGATGAATATTTATGGGAGGAGGATGCTTCTCAGGGGGCAATAGAAACTGGTGGCATTGCAAGATCAGGTACAGGGTTTTTGCGGGACACAAGTGATGTTGATTTGCAAGAAAGTGCTCCTCAACCCAGCACAAGCAGTGAATTGACACTTGGAACATTGGCCCACATGGCTGAGTATGCCTTGCGTGTCCTAAAAAAGGACCCCCGCATTATCAAAATGATGACCGATGACGATTACTGGTTGACCTGCCTCCTGGATCCACGATATAAAGGAAAATTACAAAATATCATGCCACATGAGAACCTTGAGCAAATATTGGCTACCAAACAAGCAACTCTTGTAGACCGTTTGGTTCAGGCATTCCCAGCACACAGCGCCGGTGATGGTTCTAACACGAGGCATATTGGGCAACATGGCAGAGGTGGTAGAGGTGCACAAATCCAAAGTGGTGTTGGACAGAGGGGTTTTATGACCAGGTTGTGGAGTGATTTTGCAATGACCGCTGACACGACAGGTACTGCTGCATCGATTCATCGATTCAAAGTGACAGGAGACAGCATTTGTCCAGTATTGTTACAAACTACTTTTCCGCCCTTATCGATGTTCTCCCTCACAGGTCATTCCCCTTTGATTACTGGGCATCTAAAATAGACACCTGGCCTGAATTGGCAGAATATGCATTACAGGAGCTCGCTTGCCCTGCTGCTAGTGTGCTATCCGAAAGAGTCTTCAGTGCGGCTGGTTCAATACTGACCGAAAAAAGGACACGTCTGGCTTCTTGAAATGTCGATGATCTAACCTTCATTAAAATGAACCAATCATGGATTTCCAATTATTTTGCCCCACCTTCCCCTGCTGACACTCAGCTTGCCTGAGAAATGTATTGCTTTTGGCCTCCTCTTACTGACTGCTCTAATTCCTCCATTTGCAGCTGCTGAATGTCCACCATAGGCCATTTTTATACCTCCCTAAATGGGCTGAATCCCCCCACAGGGCCGTGGTCACCACCTGGCGCAAGCACCCGTGCGAGTGCCGTTTGCCTGGACAGGTGGGTGTGCCCACTCTTGGGCGACGGCACTGGCACAGGGTCCCTCATAGTACAATGAAGTGTCTCTGATGGTGGTGGTGCACAACCAACGTCAGACACACCATCGTAATATGAGGGGCCCTATGCCAGTAACTCCGCCCACGGGAGAGTGTTCCCCCCAGCTCGAACAGTGCTCTACCACTTGCAATACTTACCTCTCCCTGCTCCACCACTGTGTAGTCTGTGCTGTTAAATCCTTCAATGGCACTGCCAATGCAAATTTGTTGAAATGATAGATGATAGTTAAAATATACAGGGGCCCTTGCCTCCATTTAGACCAGTTAATAATTTGCGCCTATTACCACTGTCTGCTACTCAGCAGAGGAGCCCACCCCTGTGCCTAGCTATGCCACCTGTTTATGAACACATTTTTGGCAGATATTTTGCCCACTTTATTATTTGGGCCTACTAACTGTGTCTGCCACTCATTACAGTTGTCCTCCACTGAACAAAGCAATGCCGCCTGTTTAGTCCTGTTACCAATTTTGAACTGTTTAGTCCTGTTACCAATTTTGAACTGCATTTAGCCTACTTACTTATTTGGGCCTACTTACTGTGTCTGCCTCTCATTACAGTTGTCCTCCACTGCACAAAGCTATGCCGCCTGTTTAGTCCTTTTACCAGTTTTGAACTGCATTTAGCCTACTTATTTAGGCCTACTAACTGTGTCTGCCTCCCATTACAGTTGTCCTCCACTGCACAAAGCTATGCCGCCTGTTTAATACTTTTACCAGTTTTGAACTGCATTTAGCCTACTTATTTAGGCCTACTAACTGTGTCTGCCTCCCATTACAGTTGTCCTCCACTGCACAAAGCTATGCCGTCTGTTTAGTCCTTTTACCAGGTTTGAATTGCATTTAGCCTACTTACTTTATTGGGCCTACTAACTGTGTCAGCCTCTCATTACAGTTGTCCTCCTCCGCTGAACAAAGCAATGCCGCCTGTTTAGTCCTGTTACCAATTTTGAACTGCATTTAGCCTACTTACCGATTTGGGCCTACTCACTGTGTCAGCCTCCCATTACAGTTGTCCTCCAGTGCACAAAGCTATGCCACCTGTTTAGTCCTTTTACCAGTTTTGAACTGCATTTAGCCAACTTATTTAGGCCTACTAACTGTGTCTGCCTCTCATTACAGTTGTCCTCCTCCGCTGAACAAAGCAATGCTGCCAGTTTAGTCCTGTTACCTATTTTGAACTGCCTTCAGCCTACTTACTTTTTTGGGCCTACTAACTGTGTCAGCCTCTCATTACAGTTGTCCTCCTCCACTGAACACAGCAATGCCGCCAGTTTAGTCCTGTTACCTATTTTGAACTGCATTTAGCCTACTTACATTTTTGTTCCTACTAACTGTGTCAGCCTCTCATTACAGTTGTTCTCCACTGAACAAAGCTGATCCGCCAGTTTACTCCTGTTTCGAATATTAAACTGCATTTGGCCTACTTTTTTGGCTCGGCCTACTAATGGTGTCTGCCGTTGCTTGTTTTTCTCCTCCACTGAACAAAGCTGAGGTACCAGTTTACTCCTGTTTTGAATATTAAACTGCATTTGGCCTACTTGTTTGGTTTGGCCTACTAACTGTGTCTGCTGTTGCTTTTTGTTCTCCTCCACTGAACAAAGCTGAGCCGTCAGTTTACTCCTATTTTGAATATTAAACTGCATTTGGCCTACTTGTTTGGTTGGGCCTACTAATGGTGTCTGCCGCTCCTTGCTTTTCTCCTCCACTGAACAAAGCTGAGCCACCACTTCACCCCTGTTTCGAATATTAAACTGCATTTGGCCTACTTGTTTGGTTGGTCCTACTAACGGTGTCTGCCGCTCCATGCTTTTCTCCTCCACTGAACAAAGCTGAGCCACCAGTTTACTCCTGTTTTGAATATTAAACTGCATTTGGCCTACTTGTTTGGTTGGGCCTACTAACGGTATCTGCCGCTCCTTGCTTTTCTCCTCCACTGAACAAAGCTGAGCCACCAGTTTACTCCTGTTTTGAATATTAAACTGCATTTGGCCTACTTGTTTGGTTGGGCCTACTAACGGTGTCTGCCTCTCTTGGTGTTCTCCTTCACTGAACAAAGCAGTGCCGCCTGTTTACTCCTGTTACCAATTTTGAACTGCATTTGGCCCACTTTATTACTTGGGCCTACTAACTGTGTCTGCCACTCATTACAGTTTTCCTCTACTGAACAAAGCAATGCCTCCTGTTTAGTCCTGTTACCAACTTTGAACTACATTTAGCCTACTTTATTATTTGGGCCTATATCTGTTTTTGTTCCTCATCCTGCCCATTGCCCAGCCACTGCTAGATGAGTCTGCTGGTACATTGACCCAGACCACTACATTCCCCTTGCACTCTACACAGCCAGAATCTGACCCTGCTGAAAGTCAGGTTCCCCTTCCCGCATACTATACCACCTTACACGGGGACAAAGAGGAAGGTGCAGATTAAAGTGCAGGTTCCTTCATCAGGTGGGGGGGCATACTCGTTGGTGACATCACTGGCACAGGGCCCATCATAGTACGCAAAAGTGTCTCTGCCGGTGGGAGATGCCACCACCATCAAACACACCGCCATACTTTGAGGGGCCCTGTGCCAGTGCCAATGCAAACGAGTGCCCCCCTTCCTGCTTGCTCAGGATCACAGCACTTGCAAAGTTTAAATACTTACCTCTCCCTGCTCCACCGCCGTGACGTATTCCGCGTTTCCTGGGCCTACGAAAAACTTGAGCCAGCCCTACCCCCCCACAACTTTAGCCAAATGACCCCCAATTTTCAATGCCTAACTATTATTATACGGTAAATTAAGATTGACAAGCTTAAGTAACAAGAATTGATGTTTTTGGCATTAAAATGGGCACCGTAGGTGTTTTCCTGTCCTCCACTCACTGCCGACTTTGATTCCCCATTGACTTACATTGGTTTTCGTGTTTTGGTCGGCCCCCGACTTTTCGCAATAATTGGCCGATTTCACCCGACCCGACTTTTGACAAAGTCGGGTTTCGCGAAACCCGACTCCATCCTAAAAAAGTAAAAGTCGCTCAACTCTAGTCACGTGCAGATTAGCTTCCTAATTCTCCAAATGCTCAATGAAATACTACAGCCCCTGCTTCTGCAATCACATATAAGCTGTCATATGAAAATGACTTGAACGGGCAAGCAGAGCCAAATCCAGACAGTGAGAATATTACACGCTGTCAAGGATAGGGCAAGCTGATGAATTTTATAATAAAAAACAGGGCTGCCACCAGGAATTTCAGAGCCCCATATGGGCAAAATCTTTGGCCCCTCTTGATACTCCTCCCAGGCTCCACCCCAGCTCCGTCTCCAGCCCTCAAACCTTCCACAGTCCCAACCACCCACTCTTGGAAAAACTCCACCACATCCTCACAAATTACACTTTAACAGTTCCCATCGAACACCATATCACAAACATAACCATCAGCTTTTGCTATGGCCAAAAGATTTTTTAAGCATCCAACAACGACAAATTAGACTCTTTTGGCAGGGCCCTTTTTCTACTCTAACCTATTAAAAAAGGCAGGCAGCAGACAGAGATGGCCTTCAACTTCACACTGCACGAGCAGGGAAGGGTGCACTGGAAAAATAGCAGGTGGGCGAATGGGAGGTTGAATGAAGGAATGGGAGGTCGAACAGGCGAGTGGACTGGTGAGTGGGTGGGCTTACACACCTCAACACTTTTGGGTCTCCAGCTCCTGTATATAATGTGCTGCATGGGCCAGGGGCATGCCAGCAGCTTAAGAACAGAGGACGGGTCGGCAGCATCTGACATCACTGATGTCATGCACAGCCAGCCCCCTCTGCTATGGCCATACAAAGTAAGTAGCTGCAGCTATGATTGACTGGGGCTCCAGGACTTACTAAAGCATAGTAAAGTATTTAGCATGCCACACAGTCTGCCAGGCTATTAATACAGTGTGCTACCTCAGTGCAGGCTCCCCAGTGTTTGTCACCCAATGCGGGCCCCCCATCTTTGCTTATGCTCACTGGGACACATACTGTACACCAGTAATGGCAGTATTACCCTGATGGAGGCCCTGATTCAAAGAGTTATCCAGGTTCCTGATGTAAGTCTGCAGTCATTTTGTGTGACTGCATACTTCTGATTCCTTATTGCACGCATACTGCATGGTGTCGAGATTTTCTGGGGCAGGTGGTCATGTGATCACTGAAATGCGATTTGCATTCTTACTGACACATTCTGATTAGACATGCTTGGTCTGTCTCAATGCAAATTAGATGAGTGAGACAGTGCATGTCTAGTCAGCATGTGACCGCATATATGAAAATCACATACCTGAATTCACATAACCTCCCATTCTTACCACCAGCACCCGAGACAGCATGCAGTACACAACTGGTGAGGACTCAGAAGTCTGCAGACATACAGGGTTACTAAAGATTTTCATCACAAATCTGAACAGCCCCTTTAATGCTTCTAACATAAACACAAATGTAATAACCCTTAACTTGTCAGACTCCACAATTATTTATTAACATTGCAATGTCTCATGTAATCTTACAAGTTATGGATTGCTACATGTGTACCGGATAAAAACCAACAACAGCACGGAAATACATCACAAGAACCATTCTCCATAATCTTTGAAAATTCTTGGATAACAGGAGAAGTCCCAGAAGACTGGAGAAGGGCAAATGTTGTTCCTATCTTCAAAAAGGGGAACAAGGTGGACCCAGGGAACAATAGGCCGGTGAGTCTGACTTCTATACCAGGAAAGATCTTTGAACAAATGATTAAACAACATGTATGTAAGTACCTGGATAAGAACGAAGTGATTAACCAGAGTCAGCATGGGTTTGTAACTAATAAGTCATGTCAGACTAACTTAATTTCCTTCTATGACAGAATCGCTGACTGATGGATCATGGAAATACTGTAGATATAGTATATCTTGACTTCAGCAAAGCATTTGACAAAGTATCTCACACCATCCTTATTGAAAAAATGACTACGTATGGAATGGACAAGTCAACTGTTAAGTGGATTCATAACTGGCTTAGTGATCGGGCCCAAAGAGTGGTCGTAAATGGCTGCACATCCAGTTGGAAGAATGTCTCAAGTGGTATTCCACAGGGTTCTGTCCTGGGCTCTGTATTGTTGAACATCTTTATCAATGATTTAGATGATTTACATGAAGGAATTGAGGGTACACTGATTAAATTTGCTGATGACACAAAGTTAGGAGGAATAGCTAATATTAGAGAAGAGAGAGAGAGGATTCAAAAATATATAAATAAACTGGAGCAGTGGGCAGCAACTAACAGAATGGTTTCAAACAGAAAAATTCAATGTAATATATATGGGCAATAAAAGTGAAAAAATCATATACAGAATGGGAGGAATAGGGCTAAGCAACAGCACATGTGAAGAAGACTTGGGTATACTAATAGATCACAGACTGAACATGATTCAACAGCGTGATGCAGCAGCAAATAAGGCAAATACAATTCTGGGATGTATTAACAGAAGTATACAGTCTAGAGCACATGAAGTCATTATTGCCCTCTACTCCTCTTTGGTCAGACCCCATCTGGAACACTGTGTCCAGTTTTGGGCACCACATTTTAAAAAAGACATCAACAAACTGGAGCAAGTTCAGAAAAGGGCGACCAGAATGGCGATCGGTCTGCAAACCATGTCCTATGAGGAATGGTTACAGGATTTATGAATGTTTAGCCAGCAAAAAAGAAGACTGAGAGGAGACTTAATAGCTGTCTACAAATATCTCAAGGGCTGTCACATTGTAGAATGATCATCTTTATTCTCATTTGCACAAGGAAAGACTAGAAGCAATGGGATGAAACTGAATGGGAGGAGACACAGATTAGATATTAGAAAACACTTTTTGACAGTTAGGGTGATCAATGAGTGGAACAGACTGCCACGAGAGGTGGGGAGTTCTCCGTCCATGGAAGTTTTCAAACAGAGGCTGGACAGACATCTGTCTAGGATGATTTAGCAAATCCTGCTTTGAGCAGGGGGTTGGACCAGATGACCCAGGAGGTCCCTTCCAACTTTACCATTCTATGATTCTGTGATTCTCCCTCTAGCAGTATAGAAATACATCACCAGAACCTACAGAAGTGTGGAAATACATCACTAGAACCCCAATCAGTACAAAAATACATGACTACAAACCCCATCAGTCCAGAAATAAATCACTAGAACCACCAACAGAACAGTACAGGAAAACATCCCCACAGCCACCATCAGTACATGAATACATCATCAGAATCTCCATCGGTATCGAAATACATCACAACAACCACCAGCAGTAGAAAAATACATTTTCAGAACCACAAACAGTACAGAAATACATCAGCAGAACCTCCATGTGCATAGAAATATATCAACAGAACCACCAGCAGTAGAGAAATACTTCAATAGAACAACCATAAAATCTGAAATACATAAATGTAACCACCAGCAGTGCAGAAATATATAACCAGAAACACGATCAGTATATCAATACATCATCAGAACCATCAGTACATGAATACACCACCAAGATTGGTACAGCAATTTATTGTAATATCAGGTCAGCCCCATATATAATTGTATCACATAAACCTACAATTCCCAGAAAGTCCTTAAAAGGGTTATCCCGGACTAGTTTTTTCTTATACTATGAGCCTAGGAACTAACAGGTGTTATGCTTGGTGCCAGCTCAGAGCTGTCACAGATCTCTCCTGCTGGCGATTTCTCTACTTCACGTCAGTCAAGCAGCTTTTCCTCTCATGGACTGCTTAGTCAATGGGGCATGACTGCTTATGTTATGGTGACTGAGAGCCGGCTTTCCACTGTTAACCAAAGGGAGTCGACTGTCAATAAGCTATACATTGGCAGTTTCACCCCACCAAAAGAGAAAAGCAGAACACACAAATCTGCTCTGTCGACATGATGTCAGTGGAAGATGCAGAATTGTCAGCAGAGATCAGCGGCAGGCAGAATGGTCAGCTAGTTGGCAACTGTTAGCTGTTATAATTCCAGATACCCCTTTAATGATGGTAAGGAGATCCTGGGATATATTGTTAACAGCCATAATCAGATTGCGGACCATACAGAAAAAAATATTTACATTCAGGTACATTATAAACGACATCTTTTCTGATTGAAGTATTTCTCTTTCTTTTTTTCTTGATCTTGTCAAGATGACATTATGAATTTTCATATCCACAGCTAAGCTGTACATACTTCGATCTTCGCCAGTCTTCTGCAGCACATCTAAACACAGTACCCTTGAAATTACTAGTGTCATTATAATGCTTCTAAATAAAAATATCTGCCCTACACAAATAAAGATCCTCACACTGTTCCTCTCATGGTACATGGCTTCCACACTGTCCTTTCCACACTGTGCCCCTCTTAACACTGTCTCCTCACACTGTGTCCCCCCCATACTGCCCAGTATCTATCCTATGCCCCCTCACTTTCCCCTTCTCTGCATACTGTCTATTCCATATTGTGCCTTCACATTATCCCCCATGCTACTCCCTCTATACTACCCCCATACTACCCAGTCTATTTCTTGTGTCCCTATACACTTTTCTCCCACAATTCATTAATCCTTAATACTTTCCCCTCACACTTCTCTCTCTACTGACCCTTTACACATTTATCTCCCCTACTGACTCCTCTCACATTACCCTCCACCATCCTCGAACTGCCTCATACCACCATGGCAGGCATCTGCCTTAAAAAAGAGGATAATTTTTGGACCATTTTTGCTATTTAAAAAGCCTAAAAATTTTGTCAGTGCACTGTGTATTATGCAGGCTGTTGGTCACTGCCAACTACCATCTGTGTATTTTTGTTTGCTTTAAAATGTTTGAAATACAAAACAGTCCTAGTAGATTGTAGAGTGTTACATATGTCTTCTCAATAAATGATTTTGCTATATGGAGATTAATCGATTTGCTGCAAATCAAATTTTGGGAGAATATTAATTGAACCCGGTGAATTTTAATTTGAAAAGATTTGATCAGCTGTAATAACAACTCATTGCCATTTTAGGATAGAAAGTACAGATGTGTAAAAATCCTTTAAAGTTCAGCAACAGCTTATATCGTTAGTTAGTAGTGAGGGATAAATGAGTGCTGGGTATAATGCTTTGTATATATGTCCGTTCACCAGGAAGATACCAGCTGTTCACACATTCAGTCCTGCCAAGGAAAGGAAGAGGTAGCCAGGTCCAATTTCCTCTCTGTGAACTCACCATACACACATTGGCCATATGGAGTTTCTCCCTGCCTCAAGATCTTGGCAGTCATTCCACCGCCCCTTGATAGACATAACAAACACTTACCTGTCAGTTATATGATTCATAGGTCTTGGGCCTCACAAGGTGGCTATTTCTTGCTGCTACAAAGTTTCTCATCAAATGTTTTACTGCTTCCTCTATAATCCCATTAATGTCCAAACAGCTATGAATTGGCAGAGCTGTCTCCCTTGACCCCAAACACAGCGCTGCTAATAAAACACTTCTGTTAAGATACAAATGGAATGAATTGAAGGCCAGAATCGTGTTCCTGACAACTTTATTAATGCAGGCACAGCATGGTATCTCACTGTCTATATCAAGAAAAATATCAATAAAAGGATATGCAGTTTTGTTTGGACTACAATAGTAAAATATGGTTCTTAACTTTTTATTTTGACTTGTGAAAATGTATGGTTTACAATAAGAGCTTAATGTTTTTCAGTAAATTGAGAAATACGTTTTTATTTTACTTAAATTACTATTCTGACTTTGAAAATGTAGAAAAGTAGAATCACAAACAATGTTGATAGAGTTTGTCTCATAAAATCATCCTTTTTATATATGCCCTATTGTGGCATATGAATGCTATAGATGGGGGTTCACCTCATTGTACTCCCCTAAATCAGTCATGGTGGAAGGAGCTAAGTAAAGTGGGCCCTGACCTGCTAAGCATTATAATGCTTCACATCAGCTTGCAGTACTACATCTCTCCTGCAGCAGGGCTTACAGTGGTTATACCGATTGAGCAGCTCCTCTCTAAGAAAGAAACCCTTAGAGAAAGCTATTTTGGTATATAAACGGCAATAAAAGCTGGAATTGAGGTCTAGACTCGTCAACGATGGGTCCCTCTTTCTTGCATGGAATGATAGACGAAAATTGGTCTGGAATCCAGATGTGTAGTACCATGAAATGGCCTTCACAAGGGAATGTCACACGGGTCCTACTGTCAATATTAGTTTATGACTGTACTATTGGTTCCTCCAGGAAATCAATTTTATCGCAGAGCTGCTCTATAACTGGAAAGAAGTCTAAAGGGGTCTAACAAGACTACATTACCCCACTTGACACCATAAACTCAAGAGTAATATAAGTGTGACATTCCCTCAAAAAGTATTTTTCATGATGTTACCCACATGGTCTCCAGACTAATCTCTAGCTATTATTGCATCCAAGACAAAATAGGAAGTCATCGGATGAAGAGGATAAACATCCATTTCAGCATCCATTGCTCTGCTCCATAATAGCCTTAGAGAGTGTTGGCATTGATTGTCTGGCTTGTAGTCCCATGTCATGCAAACACCTTCTGGTGGTTTATGTAGACCTTGACACCTTATGCATGGTCTGTACTGTGCAATTTAATTTGCAGTACAGAATGGATTGCTTGTGGAACCAGTGGTATGGTCGTTTCTCCAAGGTGTCTCAGGAACCATTTTTAAATACGACAGGCCAAATGTTGCTCATGCTACTATGAGCAGCCAATATGGCTAGATGTGCTGCCATGGTCTGCAGCATCTCTGCACCTGCTTTCCGTCAAGCACATCTGGGAAGTCCTTGGTTGGTAATTGCATAGTAAGCTGCGAGCAGTGGATAGTAATGATTTGCCTTAACGCATTCAGCATGGGAGTGCAATCCTGAGACAACTGTTAGTAGCTATATTAATAGTAGGCCAAAAAGTGTAAGTGCATGGACAGTATTTCTTTTCTTAGCAGCAGTCACACTAGACACTGAAGATATCAAGATGTTTTGAAAATGTACAAGTAAGTACGAGTAAACAACCGCGTCTCTAAATATGGGGATAGGTGGGAGGAAGGGGAGGTGGATACCCACCCATTTACAAAGCAGCAGAAGGTATGGTGCATTATAAAGGAGTGTTGATGCACCAAAATAGAAAGCTTTTTTACCCAGCATAGGGACACCTTCAAGCAATCTGTTAAGATTACTTCCTCGAGGTGGATATTCTACATGTTCGATTCCAGAAAATGCTAGTACATTAGATCTGCGTTATGGCAGTCATGATTGTGCTTAATAAACCGTAATGACCCTTTCATTGTCACTATGGAACGGTAATGTTCCCTAAACCTTGTTCTCATTGACTTAATTGTTTTCCCAATATAATAAAATTGACATGGACATAAGATTGCACATATGACATATTTGGTGCAGCAAGTAATAAGATCTTTTAGTTCATGTTCTTGCAGCAATCTGGCAAAGTTTTTGACCTGCTTTAGCTAGTATTGCAACCACCAGACGGCCACACTTAGACACATACCGCATAGGCATCTAGTGACAGACCATTGCAAAATCATATTTTTTAAGCAGGTCATGTAACATCAAGTATCTCAGGATATGTAGTTTAGATAGTTCATGCTAGTGATATTAGAATAGAGTTGGCAAAGGGGTAGGGTAACCTGTATGTACTGTAATAGGGCAGCAAGGAATTAAGTCCATGTATCTGTCCAAATGCAGTATGGCCTTCTGTATACCTTGGAAAAAGGATATTTTATTGTCTTTTATTCTCAGACACTGAATTTATTTCCATAGCGGGTTTTCAGTTTCAAAAATGTCCCATGAAAAATGTATATGACATTTGTAATTTTGATATTTTGCACAGTTCTCACAGCTGGCGGTTGTAGGACCTTGCACATGAAATTATTTGTCAATTGAAGGGCACCAAGGCAGATCAACAAAGACATATCTGCCACCGAAGCGTTTTGTAACCGGGGTGCATCCTTATTTTTTGGAGATCTTTGGTCCTTTGTTTTTAAATTTCTCATAAAAGCAGTGTCTGCCTCCATTTATATTAAATTACATTAATCTCTACCTCTCTTATATTTATTAAACATTTTAAGGGGTTTAGTTTCATATGGTGGGTCCAAATCAGTTCTTGTAATTGAGTTAAGAGGAAAGGTAAGAAAGGACAATTCTATAAACCAAATATAAAAGTGCGTAATAAAGTGACAATATAATACATTCTTGCTATAGTGCGGATATAATAGTTACAAATATAGCTCCTAAGCAATTATATCATTCATTGAGCATGAAAGAGACTTACTAGTGAAAATACGAGCAATATACCGTATTCGTAATCTTTATTTGAAAATGCTGCTCTAAACATAAATATTCTTACTCATTATTTGCACATTTATCATTCTTACATTAAACAGTAAGGGCTGTAAATTATGGCATGATTTAATATGGAATATATGACTAATTGAGAATAAAAGCAAGGTTAATTATTACCTGTATGGGCCAGTGATACTGCATTTCATTAAAATCATATTACTTTGCCTTTGAAATGTAACATACTGTATTAATTTGTCACATATTTCACTTCAAATAATGATATAAAGCAGGGGTGGGGAACCTTTTTTCTGCTAAGGGCCATTAGGATATTTATAACATCAGTCATTAGTAGTGTTGAGCGATACCGTCCGATACTTGAAAGTATCGGTATCGGAAAGTATCGGCCGATACCGGCAAAGTATCGGATCCAATCCGATACCGATACCCGATACCAATACAAGTCAATGGGACTCAAGTATCGGAAGGTATCCCTGATGGTTCCCAGGGTCTGAAGGAGAGGAAACTCTACTTCAGGCCCTGGGATCCATATAAATGTGTAAAAGAAAGAATTAAAATAAAAAATATCGCTATACTCACCTCTCCGACGCAGCCTGGACCTCAGCGAGGGAACCGGCAGCGTTGTTTGTTTAAAATTCGCGCTTTTACTTGGTTACGTGAAGTCCCGGCTTGTGATTGGTCAGGGCGGCCATGTTGCCGGGACGCGGACCAATCACAGCAAGCCATGACGAAATTACGTCACGGCTTGCTGTGATTGGTCCGCGTCCCGGCAACATGGCCGCCATTAACCAATCACAAGCCGTGACGTCACGGGAGGCTGGACACGCGCGCTTTTTAAAATGGGCGCGTGTCCAGCCTCCCGTGACGTCCCGGCTTGTGATTGGTTGCGCCGCGGTCAACCAATCACAAGCCGGGAGGCTGGACACGCGCGCATTTTAAAATTTTAAAATGGGCGCGTGTCCAGCCTCCCGGCTTGTGATTGGTTGATCGCGGCGCAACCAATCACAAGCCGTGACGTCATGGGAGGCTGGACACGCGCCCATTTTAAAATGCGCGCGTGTCCAGCCTCCCGTGACGTCACGGCTTGTGATTGGTTGCGTCTCCCATGTGACTGCGACGCAACCAATCACAAAGCCGGGACGTAATTTTAAAATCCTTAAGGACCTGAAATTACGTCACGGCTTGCTGTGATTGGTTGCGTCGCCCATGTGACTGCGACGCAACCAATCACAACGCCGGAACGTAATTTTAAAATCCTGAAGGACCTGAAATTACGTCACGGCTTGCTGTGATTGGTTGCGATCCGGTCACATGGGCGGCACGCAAGCAATCACAAGCCGGGACTCACGTAAAGGAAAGAAAAGCGCAAATTTTAAACAAAGAACGCTGCCGCTTCCCTCGGTAAGGTGCAGGCTGCATCGGAGAGGTGAGTATAGCAATATTTTTTATTTTAATTCTCTCTTTTACACATTTTTACATTAATGTTGTTTCGATACCGATACCCGATATCACAAAAATATCGGATCTCGGTATCGGAATTCCGATACAGCAAGTATCGGCCGATACCCGATACTTGCAGTATCGGAATGCTCAACACTAGTCATTAGCCATGCAAAATTATCAACCGAAAATTAATCCTGCTATATTTGGTCAAACATTTAATAAACTCACCCCTAACATCATGGCTGGAACTGCTTGTTTTTGGTGAGGAGTGTCATGTTAGTTGGTATTGAAGTTTCTACTTGGAGCTGCTTTATCAGGTTCACGTTGGTCAGTCTGGAGCACAGTTAACTGTCTGCAGTGGTAAATACTGAGAAGAAGTGATGCAGCAGTAAATTGTTCTGAACAGAGATGCAAATGTCAATGCAAGTCTTCTCAACACTGCTCATCTCATTTATATAGAAATCAAACAGTGAGTATGTGTGTGTATGTATTAGCCACGCCCACTCCACATAGCAACCAATCACTATGCATCTTTCATTTCACCAGAGCTGTTTAAAAGATGAAAGCTGAGCTGCGATTGGTTGCTATGAGCAACAGTTTTCCTTGTAGACAGTTTTGGTAACTGAGGCCCATTATTCTTATCATTTCTATGGTGTTATCGTCCTTCTGTAAAGTTGGAAATAACACAATTTATTACCGTGCCGATACACACCACCCTCTGCCACAGACTGCAGAGGTTGCTCAGAATCAGGAACTTCTCTTTATCTGTCATGAAGCATCTCATTAACTTAAAACTTTAAACACAGAGTTAAAAAAAATATATATATATATATACAGTATATATATATATATATATATATATATATATATATACTAGATGGTGGCCCGATTCTAACGCATCAGGTATTCTAGAATATGCATGTCCACGTAGAATATTGGCCAGCCACATAGTGTATTGCACAGTCCACGTAGTATATTGCCCAGCCACATAGTATATTGCACAGCCCACATAGTATATTGCCCAGTCACGTAGTATATTGCCCAGCCACGTAGTATATTGCCGAGTCATGCAGTATATTGCCCAGCCACGTAGTATATAGCTCAGCCACGTAGTATATAGCCCAGCGACATTGTATATTGCCCAGCCACGTAGTATATTGCCCAGTCATGTAGTATATTGCCCAGCCACGTAGTATATTGCTAAGCCACGTAGTATATTGCCCAGCCATGTAGTATATTGCCCAGTCACGTAGTATATTGCCCAGCCACGTAGTATATTGGCCAGCCACATACGTAGTATATTGCCCAGCCACGTAGTATATTGCACAGCGATGGAGTATACAGCACAGAGCCACGTACTATACAGAGTTAAAATAAAAAATAAACATATACTCACCCTCCGAAGGCCTGTTGAAGTCCTGGTCCTGTGCACGGTGCAGGCGTCAGCTTCCGGTCCCAGGGTGTGATGACGTCGAGGTCACATGACTGTGATGTCATGGCAGGTCCTTCTAGCGCAGGCACACAGGACCTGTGATGACGTCGTGGTCACATGACCGTGACATCATGGAAGGTCCTTCTGGCATACCATCATTGGGACCGGAACCTGCCGCTTGCATGGAGCGGTCAGCGTAGCGTCGCGAGGAGCGCGAAAGGCGGCGGATGGTGAGTATAGCAGGGTTTTGTTTTTTGTTTTTTTAACATGACATTTTTACTATTGATTCTGCATAGACAGCATCAATAGTAAATAGTTGGGGACACACAGGGTTAATAGCAGCGGTAACGGAGTGCATGACACCGCGGCCCGTTACCGCTGCCATTAACCCTGTGTGAGCAGTAACTGGAAGTGAAGGGGATTATGGAGCGGGCGCCGGGCAGTGACTTGTTATAATCTGGTGGCCTAGGAGCAGCATGGACGAGCTCTGGAGTAGGTGGCCTCTTTACTGACCGCAGACCCTGAACTTAACACCGCAACTATAAGTAGCCGTGGGATGTTCCTGTCACTCCCTCGACACCTCGTCACAGCCGGAGGACTAATTACCCCTAAAGAAAGAAACAAGAAAACTATCTTGCCTCAGAGAAAATCCCCAAAGGAAAGACAGCCCCCCACAAATATTGACTGTGAGAGGAGAGGGAAATTACAAACGCAGACTGAAAACAGAATTTAGCAAAGGAGGCCACGCTACCTAGAAAGAAAAGACAGGACAGAGTACTGTGCGGTCAGTATTAAAATACTACAAAAATCCACCACAGAGAATAAAAAAATCTCCACACCTAACTAAAGGCATGGAGGGTAACTCTGCGACTCCAGAGCTTCCAACTTGGCTGAATAAATCCTTACACAGACAAAGCTGGACAAGAAAAAACATAGCAATTCACTGAACTATAAAGTCCACCGCATGTGGACTGCAAAAACAAAGCCAGGACTTATCTTTGATGATTTGGACAATCCAGCAGGAGAAACCAAGCAGAGATGTGAATCCTCCAGAAAAACAATGGACAACTGGCACTCACTAAAGGGTGAAGCCAGACTAAATAGCCCCGTCGAAAGTGGAAGCACCTGATGACTGCTGTGAAGGACAAACAGCAGCACTACCACTTATAACCACCGGAGGGATCCCAAGAGCAGAACCCACAACAGAATTCACAACAGTACCCCCCCTTGAAGAGGGGTCACCAAACCCTCACCAGAGCCCCCAGGCCGATCCGGACGAGCCAAATGGAAGGCACGAACCAAATCGTCAGCATGAACATCGGAGGCAACAACCCAAGAATTATCCTCCTGGCAATAACCCTTCCACTTGACAAGATACTGAAGCCTCCGTCTTGAAAAACGAGAATCCAAGATCTTCTCCACAACATACTCCAACTCCCCATCAATCAACACCGGGGCAGGAGGATCAACAGAGGGAACCACGGGCACCACATATTTCCGCAACAAAGATCTATGAAAGACATTATGGATGGAAAAAGAGGCTGGAAGGGCCAAACAAAAAGACACTGGATTGATAATCTCAGAAATCCTATAAGGACCAATAAACCGAGGCTTGAACTTTGGGGAAGAAACCTTCATAGGAACATGACGAGAAGACAACCAGACCAAATCCCCAACCCGAAGCCGGGAACCCACACGCCGACGACGGTTGGCAAAACGCTGAGCCTCCTCCTGAGACAACACCAAATTGTCCACAACATGAGCCCAAATCTGCTGCAACCTGTCAACCACAGAGTCCACCCCAGGACAATCAGAAGACTCAACCTGCCCTGAAGAAAAACAAGGATGAAACCCAGAATTACAAAAGAATGGTGAAACCAAGGTAGCCGAACTAGCCCGATTATTAAGGGCAAACTCAGCCAATGGCAAGAAAGCCACCCAATCATCTTGATCGGCAGACACAAAGCATCTCAAATAATTTTCCAAAGTCTGGTTAGTTTGCTCGGTTTGGCCATTTGTCTGAGGATGAAATGCGGAAGAAAAAGACAAATCAATGCCCAGCTTAGCACAAAAGGACCGCCAAAACCTAGAAACAAACTGGGAACCTCTATCGGACACAATATTCTCCGGAATGAAATGCAAACGAACCACATGCTGAAAAAACAACGGAACCAACTCAGAAGAGGAAGGCAATTTAGGCAAAGGTACCAAATGAACCATCTTAGAAAACCGGTCACAGACCACCCAGATAACAGACATCCTCTGGGAAACAGGAAGATCCAAAATAAAATCCATAGAAATATGCGTCCAAGGCCTCTCAGGGACCGGCAAAGGCAAAAGCAACCCACTGGCGCGGGAGCAGCAAGGTTTGGCCCGAGCACAAGTCCCACAGGACTGCACAAAAGAACGCACATCCCGTGACAAAGAAGGCCACCAAAAGGACCTACTAACCAAATCTCTGGTACGAAAAAATCCCAGGATGGCCAGCCAACACAGAACAGTGAACCTCAGAAATCACTTTACTAGTCCATCTGTCAGGAACAAACAGTTTCCCCGCTGGACAGCGATCAGGTTTATCAGCCTTAAACTCCTGAAGAACCCGTCGCAAATCAGGGGAGATGGCCGAAAGAATCACCCCCTCCTTCAGAATACCAACCGGCTCAAGAATCCCAGGGGAATCAGGCAAAATACTCCTAGAGAGGGCATCAGCCTTAACATTCTTAGAACCCGGAAGATACGAAACAACAAAATCAAAATGGGAGAAAAGCAGGGACCATCGGGCCTGTCTAGGATTCAGCTGTTTGGCAGACTCGAGGTAAATCAGATTCTTATGATCGGTCAAGACCACAATACGGTGCTTGGCCCCCTCAAGCCAATGTCGCCACTCCTCAAATGCCCACTTCATAGCCAACAACTCACGATTGCCGACATCATAATTGCTTTCCGCAGGCGAAAACTTTCGAGAAAAGAAGGCACACGGTTTCATCAAGGAACCATCAGAATTCCTCTGAGACAAAACGGCCCCTGCCCCAATCTCAGAAGCGTCAACCTCAACCTGAAAAGGAAGAGAAACATCCGGCTGACGCAACACAGGGGCAGAAGTAAATCGGCGCTTAAGCTCCTGAAAGGCAGAAACAGCCTCAGAGGACCAATTAGCTATATCAGCGCCCTTCCTCGTTAAATCGGTCAGGGGTTTAACCACACTGGAGAAGTTGGCAATGAAACGGCGATAAAAATTAGGAAAGCCCAAAAATTTCTGAAAGCTCTTCACGGATGTGGGCTGGATCCAATCATGAATGGCCTGAACCTTAACCGGATCCATTTCTATAGATGATGGAGAAAAAATGAAGCCCAAAAAAGAAACCTTCTGTACTCCAAAGAGGCACTTAGACCCCTTCACAAACAAGGCATTATCACGAAGGACCTGAAATACCATCCTGACTTGTTTCACATGAGACTCCCAATCATCTGAAAAAATCAAAATATCATCCAAATATACAATCATGAATTTATCAAGATAATTCCGAAAAATATAATGCATGAAGGACTGAAACACAGATGGGGCATTAGAGAGTCCGAATGGCATCACAACATATTCAAAATGGCCCTCGGGCGTATTAAACGCAGTTTTCCATTAATACGAACAAGATTATATGCCCCTCGAAGGTCAATCTTAGTAAACCAACTAGCCCCCTTAATCCTAGCAAACAAATCAGAAAGCAAAGGCAAAGGGTATTGGAATTTGACCGTGATCTTATTCAAGAGGCGATAATCAATACAGGGTCTCAAGGAGCCATCCTTCTTGGCAACAAAAAAAAAACCTGCTCCCAATGGAGAAGAAGATGGCCGAATATGCCCCTTCTCCAAAGACTCCTTTACATAGCTCCGCATGGCGGCATGTTCAGGCACAGACAGGTTGAAAAGTCGTCCCTTAGGAAACTTACAGCCTGGAATCAAGTCAATAGCACTATCACAGTCCCTATGCGGTGGAAGGGAACTGGACTTGGGCTCATCGAAAACATCCTGGAAATCTGACAGAAACTCAGGAATTTCAGAAGAGGGGGAGGAGGAAATTGACATCAGAGGAACGTCATCCTGAACCCCCTGACAACCCCAACTAGTCACAGACATAGATTTCCAATCCAACACCGGATTATGTACCTGTAACCATGGAAACCCCAGCACAATAGCATCATGCAAATTATGCAACACCAGGAAACGACAATCTTCCTGATGGGCTGGCGCCATGCACATGGTTAACTGTGTCCAAAACTGAGGTTTATTTTTAGCCAATGGTGTAGCATCAATACCCCTCACAGGGATAGGACTCCGCAAAGGCTGTAAGGGAAAACCACAACATCTGGCAAATTCTAAGTCCATCAAATTTAAAGCGGCGCCTGAATCCACAAATGCCATGACAGAGAATGACGATAATGAGCAGATCAGGGTCACAGATAACAGAAATTTAGGTTGTACAGTACTGATGGTAACGGAATTAGCGATTCTCTTGGCACGCTTAGGGCAATCAGAAATAACATGAGCAGAATCGCCACAGTAAAAGCACAACCTATTCTGACGTCTGAATCCTTGGCGTTCAGCTATAGACACAATCCTATCACACTGCATTGGCTCAGGACTCCGCTTGGAAGACAATGCCATAGTGTGCACAACTCTGCACTCACGCAAGCGCCGATCAATTTGAATGGCCAGAGACATAGAATCACTCAGACCTGCAGGTGTGGGGAAGCCCACCATAACATCTTTAACAGATTCAGAAAGACTCTTTCTGAAAATTGCCGCCAAAGCATCCTCATTCCACTTAGTAAGCACAGACCATTTTCTAAATTTCTGGCAATATGATTCTGCCGCTTCTTGACCCTGACACAGGGCCAACAAGGTTTTCTCAGCATGATCCACAGAATTAGGTTCATCATACAATAACCCAAGCGCCTGAAAAAAGGTGTCTACATTAAGCAAGGCCGGATTCCCAGATTCCAGGGAAAATGCCCAATCCTGCGGGTCGCCACTTAACAGAGAAATGACAATTTTTACCTGCTGGATGGGATCACCAGAGGAACGGGGCTTCAGAGCAAAAAACAGTTTACAGTTATTTTTAAAGCTCAAAAATTTGGACCTGTCCCCAAAAAACAGATCGGGGGTAGTTATTCTAGGCTCTAAAACAGGAGTCTGCACGATATAATCAGAAATACCCTGTACTCTAGCAGCAAGTTGATCCACCCGAGAAGCAAGTCCCTGAACATCCATGTCAGCGCCTAACTCTTGAGCCACCCAGAGGTGAAGAGGGAAAAAAAAAAAACACAACAGAGTACAGAAAAAAAAATGGCTCAGCACTTTCTTTCCCTTCTTTTGAGATGCGGTTAACTCATTGTTGGCCAGTTGTACTGTTATGATCTGGTGGCCTAGGAGAAGCATGGACGAGCTCTGGAGTAGGTGGCCTCTATACTGACCGCAGACCCTGAACTTAACACCGCAACTATAAGTAGCCGTGGGATGTTCCTGTCACTCCCTCGACACCTCGTCACAGCCGGAGGACTAATTACCCCTAAAGAAAGAAACAAGAAAACTATCTTGCCTCAGAGAAAATCCCCAAAGGAAAGACAGCCCCCCACAAATATTGACTGTGAGAGGAGAGGGAAATTACAAACGCAGACTGAAAACAGAATTTAGCAAAGGAGGCCACGCTACCTAGAAAGAAAAGACAGGACAGAGTACTGTGCGGTCAGTATTAAAATACTACAAAAATCCACCACAGAGAATACAAAAATCTCCACACCTAACTAAAGGCATGGAGGGTAACTCTGCGACTCCAGAGCTTCCAACTTGGCTGAATAAATCCTTACACAGACAAAGCTGGACAAGAAAAAACATAGCAATTCACTGAACTATAAAGTCCACCGCATGTGGACTGCAAAAACAAAGCCAGGACTTATCTTTGATGATTTGGAAAATCCAGCAGGAGAATCCAAGCAGAGATGTGAATCCTCCAGAAAAACAATGGACAACTGGTACTCACTAAAGGGTGAAGCCAGACTAAATAGCCCCGTCCAAAGTGGAAGCACCTGATGACTGCTGTGAAGGACAAACAGCAGCACTACCACATATAACCACCGGAGGGAGCCCAAGAGCAGAACCCACAACAGAATTCACAACAGTGACTGCAGGGAAGTAGGGGAGGGACTAATCGGACTGTGCCCATCGCTGATTGGTCGCGGCAGCCATGACAGGCAGCTGCCGAGACCAATCAGCGACTTGGATTCCATGACAGACAGAGGCCGCAACCAATGAATATCCATGACAGACAGACAGAAGGACAGACAGACAGACGGAAGTGACCCTTAGACAATTATATAGTAGATATATATATATATACAGTACAGACCAAAAATTTGGACACACGTTCTCATTTAAAGATTTTTCTGTATTTTCATGAATATGAAAATTGTAAATTCACACTAAAGGCATCAAAACTATGAATTAACACATTATTATAGGTTCTTCAAAATAGCCACCTTTTGCTTTGATGACTGCTTTGCACACTCTTGGCATTCTCTTGATGAGCTTCAAGAGGTAGTCACCGGGAATGGTTTTCACTTCACAGGTGTGCCCTGTCAGGTTTAATAAGTGGGATTTCTTGCCTTATAAATGGGGTTGGGACCATCAGTTTTGTTGAGCAGTAGTCTGGTGGATACACAGATGATAGTACTACTGAATAGACTGTTAGAATTTGTGATATGGCAAGAAAAAAGCAGCTAAGTAAAGAAAAACGAGTGCCCATCATTACTTTATGAAATGAAGGTCAGTCAGTCTGAAAAATTGAGACAACTTTGAAAGTGTCCCCAAGTGCAGTTGCAAAAACCATCAAAGAAACTGGCTCACATGAGGACCGCCCCAGGAAAGGAAGACCAAGAGTCACCTCTGCTTCTGAGGATAAATTTATCCGAGTCACTAGCCTCAGAAATCGCAGGTTAACAGCAGCTCAGATTAGAGACCAGGTCAATGCCACACAGAGTTCTAGCAGCAGACACATCTGTTATGATCCTTAAGGTACCTTCACACGAAACGACATCGCTAGCGATCCGTGACGTTGCAGCGTCCTGGCTAGCGATATCGTTTCGTTTGACACGCAGCAGCGATCAGGATCCTGCTGTGATGTCGCTGGTCGCTGAATAAAGTCCAGAACTTTATTTGGTCGTCCGATCGCTGTGTATCGTTGTGTTTGAAAGCAAAAGCAAGGATACCAGCGATGTTTTACGCTGGTAACCAGGGTAAACATCGGGTTACCAAGTGCAGGGCCGCGCTTAGTAACCCGATGTTTACCCTGGTTACCAGCGTAAAAGTAAAAAAAACAAACAGTACATGCTCACCTGCGCGTCCCCCAGCGTCTGCTTCCTGACACTTACTGAGCGCCGGCCCTAAAGTGAAAGTGAAAGCACAGCGGTGACGTCACCGCTCTGCTGTTAGGGCCGGAGCTCAGTCAGTGTCAGGAAGCAGACGCTGGGGGACGCGCAGGTGAGCATGTACTGTTTGTTTTTTTTACTTTTACGCTGGTAACCAGGGTAAACATCGGGTTACTAAGCGCGGCCCTGCGCTTAGCAACCCGATGTTTACCCTGGTTACCCGGGGACCTCGGCATCATTGGTCGCTGGAGAGAGGTCTGTGTGACAGCTCTCCAGCGATCAAACAGCGACGCTGCAGCGATCGGCATCGTTGTCGCTATCGCTGCAGCGTCGCTTCGTGTGAAGGTACCTTTAGTGGCTGAGGATCACAGATAGAACTAGCTAAGTTACTGAACATAGAACAAGCTCTAGGGAGGTGGTAACTGGGCTGACCGCAAAACCTGATCCTAACCAAACACACTAAAGGTAGCCGGTGAACGTGCCTAAATTCCCGGACGTCTCGACGCAGCCTGAGAAACTTGTTACCCCTATAGAGAAAGTAAGACCTCACTTGCCTCAGAGAAATGACCCCAAAGATATAGGAAGCCCCCAACAAATAATAACGGTGAGGTAAGGGGAAAATACAAAACGTAGAAATGAAAACAGATTCAGCAAATGAGGCCCACTAATACTAGATAGCAGAAGACAGGCAGGGAACTGTGCGGTCAGTAAAAAACCTTATACAAAATATCCACGCTGAGAGTTCAAGAACCCCCACACCAACTAACGGTGTGAGGGGAGAAACTCAGCCCCCTAGAGCTACCAGCAAGCAAGGAAATCACATATTAGCAAGCTGGACAAGGACAAATAAATAACCAAGAAACATATTGAACACTGATGAGCAAAAAATAACCAAACAGAAACTTAGCTTCTCTTGGCGAGACAGATAACGAAGGAATTCAGGAGCGATCAAAATAGCACTGAATACATCAACAGCAGGCAACCACTGATAGTCCAGGTGAGCTAAATAGGGAACCAGCTAACAGATAACGAGACAGCTGATCCAGCCTCAGACCTGCAGAATGACACAAAGAGCCACCAGAGGGAGCCCAAAGACAGCACTACACAGTACCACTTGTGACCACAAGAGGGAGCCCAAAAACAGAGTTCACAACAGTACCCCCCCCTTGAGGAGGGGTCACCGAACCCTCATCAAAACCCCCAGGGTGATCAGGATGAGCCACATGGAAGGCATGAACCAAATCGGCCGCATGAACATCAGAGGCGACAACCCAGGAATTATCCTCCTGACCATAGCCCTTCCACTTAACCAAATACTGAAGCCTCCGTCTAGAAATACGAGAATCCAAGATCTTCTCCACCACGTACTCCAATTCGCCCTCAACCAGCACCGGGGCAGGGGGCTCAACAGAAGGAACCACAGGCACCACATACCTCCGCAACAAAGACCTATGGAACACGTTATGAATGGCAAACGATGCTGGGAGGTCCAGACGAAATGACACCGGGTTAAGAATTTCCAAAATCTTATAAGGACCGATGAAGCGAGGCTTGAATTTAGGAGAGGAGACCTTCATAGGAACATACCGAGAAGACAGCCATACCAAATCCCCAACATGAAGTCGGGGACTCACACCGCGACGGTGGTTGGCAAAGCGCTGAGCCTTCTCCTGTGACAACTTCAAATTGTCCACCACATGGTTCCAAATCTGCTGCAACCTATCCACCACAGAATCCACCCCAGGACAGTCAGAAGGCTCAACCTGACCCGAGGAAAAACGAGGATGAAAACCAGAATTGCAGAAAAAAGGCGAAACCAAAGTAGCAGAACTAGCCCGATTATTAAGGGCAAACTCAGCCAATGGCAAAAAAGTCACCCAATCATCCTGATCAGCAGAAACAAAACATCTTAAATAAGTTTCCAAGGTCTGATTAGTTCACTCGGTTTGGCCATTCGTCTGAGGATGGAAGGCCGACGAAAAAGACAAATCAATGCCCATCTTAGCACAAAAGATCCGCCAAAATCTGGACACGAACTGGGATCCTCTGTCAGACACAATATTTTCAGGGATGCCGTGCAAGCGGACCACATTCTGAAAAAATAGAGGAACCAAATCGGAGGAGGAAGGCAACTTAGGCAAGGGCACCAAATGGACCATTTTGGAAAAACGATCACACACCACCCAGATAGTTACATAGTTATTGAGGTTGAAGGAAGACTTTAAGTCCATCTAGTTCAACCCATAGCCTAACCTAACATGCCCTAACATGTTGATCCAGAGGAAGGCAAAAAAAAACCCATGTGGCAAAGAGTAACTCCACCATGGGGAAAAAAATTCCTTCCCAACTCCACATACGGCAATCAGACTAGTTCCCTGGATCAATGCCTTATCAAGGAATCTAGTGTATATACCCTGTAATATTATACTTTTCCAGAAAGGTATCCAGTCCCCTCTTAAATTTAATTAATGAATCACTCATTACAACATCATACGGCAGAGAGTTCCATAGTCTCACTGCTCTTACAGTAAAGAATCCGCATCTGTTATTATGCTTAAACCTTCTTTCCTCCAGACGTAGAGGATGCCCCCTTGTCCCTGTCTCAGGTCTATGATCAAAAAGATCATCAGAAAGGTCTTTGTACTGTCCCCTCATATATTTATACATTAAAATAAGATCACCCCTTAGTCTTCGTTTTTCCAAACTAAATAGCCCCAAGTGTAATAACCTATCTTGGTATTGCAGACCCCCCAGTCCTCTAATAACCTTGGTTATTATGACAGACATTCTCTGAGAGACTGGAAGATCCGAAATAAAATCCATGGAAATGTGCGTCCAAGGCCTCTTCGGGACAGGCAAAGGCAAAAGCAAACCGCTGGCACGAGAACAGCAAGGCTTAGCCCGAGCACAAATCCCACAGGACTGCACAAAGGAACGCACATCCCGCGACAAGGAAAGCCACCAGAAGGACCTAGCCACCAAATCTCTGGTACCAAAAATCCCAGGATGGCCTGCCAACACTGAAGAATGAACCTCGGAAATAACTTTGCTGGTCCATCTATCTGGGACAAACAGTCCGGTGGGCAATGGTCAGGTCTATCCGCCTGAAATTTCTGCAGCACTCGTCGCAAATCTGGGGAAATGGCAGACAAAATCACTCCCTCTCTGAGGATACCAGCCAGCTCTGAAACTCCCGGAGAGTCAGGCACAAAACTCCTAGAAAGCGCATCAGCCTTCACGTTCTTCGAACCAGGCAGGTACGAGACCACGAAATCGAAACGGGAGAAAAACAACGACCAACGAGCCTGTCTAGGATTCAGCCGCTTGGCAGACTCGAGATAAATCACAAAAACAAAATAGGCTGACAGCACTCACTGTTAGGTAGAGCACTCGTTCCACATCCAGGGAACCGTCCTGGATACAGCCAACCAGAAAATGTATTGAACAGCGCTCAATCCAGGTGTAGAAAATCTTTAAAAACGAACTTTATTCAAGCCATGGTTCAATGCGACGTTTCGACCATAACATGGTCTTTATCAAGCATACAATAAAACATAGAGGGCCGTCTTAAGTAGTGTGGAAGCTACACAATGCTCCAATCACCGCTCAGTACCGCCCCTCAATACAATTAGTGAATATCATAAAAATAACACACAATAGTGGTGTATACATATCACAGATGACAAGAAATACCCATCCAATATATAAAATCAGACATGCCTCCTCAGTATCGCACATAGATCCCACCGTGACCCTATCCGATCGTGTAGTTATTGTTTATTGTTTACTACATCACCATGGGGACAGGCCACCCCTCAGTAAACCTTGTGATGCAACCCACCATCCAATCCTGGTTAGTGGCGCCAAGAAAATCCACAACCAATCTATGTGCCCAATACAGCAACCCCCAATAGGCACCAATAGCAAATATTCTAGTATTCTCCGTACCTACACTCCACTTCCGGATCAACCGGAGTCCTCCAGCAGCGTCATCAAACAGCGCCGACGCAGGGGGAGGTGGACAAGCCCACACCACATGATCACAGGCGACGCCCGTTCCCACGTCACTGCGCGCAAGCGCCAACCACCCGGCAACCATAAGAGGTGCCGGAGGAAAGCGCAAGCGCACAGCGCACGGCCCGAGCCACACCACATGATCGCAGTGCCGGCCCGCCCCCAACCCCAGCGCAGGCGCCTACCTCCATCCATCCGAATGTAGCGCAGAGGGGGCCGTAGCTCTATAGCGCACGCGTACTAGATCTCCAAGATGAACACTGGGACCACATGATACAGGCATAACCTAACAAGATACGGCACAATGTGGAATCTACTTGTCCTTTAGAACGGGGGCATAATATCGGCAAGAAATGAGACATAAACACATTAGAAACCTAAAAACAGGGGAACACACATATATTTGTCCATAGTACCATGAGGCAGTCGGTCGGCAATAGAAAAATCAAAAATATAAATACCACTCAATGTCACAATGGAATATAGGTATTGTAAGAAATCCAAACTTAAGCTCAACCCAATCCATCCTGCCACCGACTGTCCTAAAGTAACTTAAAAGACAAAAAATAAAATAAGCATAATACACATAAACCCACCTCCACTTAAAACCATCACACACTGACAGAACAACTGCACTGCATAGTCCAGAACACATTAGGTACAAGAATGTAAGTTAAAGTCCAAATTTAAGCCCTTAGGATATAAGGACCCTAGCGTATAGATCCACCTCATCTCTTTCGTTTTCAGCATTTGCGCCCTATCACCCCCTCTTCTCAATGCAGGGACACTGTCAATGACCCTAAATCGCAACTGGTTCACCGAATGTCTCTTTTCAATAAAGTGCTTAGGGACTGGTAGATCTGTCAGGCCCGTCCTTATAGTGCTTTTATGCTTGCTAATGCGATTCCTCACCTCCATCGTGGTCTCACCTACGTAAGTCAAGCCACATGGGCACACAAGCATGTACACCACATAGCTTGACAAACAGGTGTACCTCTGTTTCAAGAAAATCTTTTTTCCGGTGTGGGGGTGATGAAAAAACTCACCCTTCAGCATGTTATTGCAGCAGGCGCAGCCCAAACACGGAAAATTTCCATGTTTGGCTGCGCTCAACAGGCTTTGAACCGTAGTTTTCTCAGGACCAACATCCGACCTCACAAATCTATCTCTCAAATTGCGGCCTCTCCTAAACGACATCATTGGAAAGGCACCAAAACCCACAACCGTGGGAAGCCCCCGTTGTAAAAATGTCCAGTGCTTCTTCAGGACTTGACCAATCCGTTTACTAACAGAACTGAAGGTGGACACAAAGGGAATGCGTTCACAAGATTGCCTATTCGACGACATATTCCGAATGCTCCCACGGGTTAAATCACGGGCCCTAGCCTTATACCTGTCAACCTCAATTCTTGGATACCCCCTCCTCAGAAATTTAGAACACATTTCCTCCAACCGCAGATCCACCCTTTCCTCATCTGATACAATGCGCCTAACCCGTAGCAACTGACTCCACGGCAGGGAACTGACCATCCTCCTGGGGTGATCACTATTAAGTAGCAAAAGGCTGTTTCTGTCTGTCTCCTTGACATAAATGTCCGTCCTCAGTTCAGACCCCTCCTTGTATACAAGTGTATCCAAGAACTGAATCTGAGAGGTGGAGTGGGTAAGAGTGAATTTCAATTCAGGGTATACCCCATTAATTTCATCCCAAAATGCCTCCAGTCCCTTAAGATCGCCATCCCATATAACAAAGATGTCATCTATATAGCGCCACCAGGCTCTGACATGGCGCCAGAGGTTGGAATTGTACACAAACCTGTCCTCGAGTACCGCCATATAGATGTTAGCATAAGTGGGGGCCACGTTGGACCCCATGGCGGTACCCCTCAACTGTAGGAAGTAGTCATCCCCAAAGAGGAAGTAATTCCTCCTGAGGATGAACTCCAACAGTGAGAGGACAAGCTGTGCACACTCTGGGGCCATGTCAGAGCCCGATAGCGCAGAGGACACCGCTTCCAAACCTTTTTCATGTTCAATCGAGGTATAGAGTGATACCACGTCAAATGAGGCCAAAATGGTAGACTCAGAGACCACCAACCCTCCAATTTTCTCAAGAAAGTCATTCGTGTCCTTAATGTATGACCTTGCATTGGTAGCAAAAGGACGAAGCACCTTATCCAAGAAGATCGCAGTCTTACTAAACAATGAACCTC
Source organism: Ranitomeya variabilis (assembly GCF_051348905.1). NCBI lineage: Eukaryota > Metazoa > Chordata > Amphibia > Anura > Dendrobatidae > Ranitomeya > Ranitomeya variabilis. The sequence goes on along the minus strand of NC_135233.1, from coordinate 498,756,025 downwards.
TGCCGGACACGATAGCCCTGCCCGGCGGATTGAGTAGGTCCTTGTGGATCTTAGGTAGTGTATATATCACGGGTACCACCGGAGAGTCCACCACTAAGTATTCTGACAACTTAAGGTCAATGAGTCCCAAGGAAAGGGAGTCACTGACCATAAGTTGTAATTCCCTCTGGAATCGTCCAGTAGGATTACAGGACAGCTTCTCATACACCAAATGATCTCCTAACTGTCGTTGTATCTCAGCTTTATATTTGAGGGTATCCATTACAACCACCGCCCCACCTTTGTCCGCCGGCTTGATAGTTAAGGCAGTATTTTTAGCCAGTGTCTCCATAGTTGATTTCTCCAATACAGTCATATTATGTCTAGGTCTGGGTCTAAAATTGGTCTTCATCTTATCAATGTCCCTCTGGACAAGCTCAATATATGACTCCACAAAGTGGTTCCTGTTGGGTGGCTGAAATCTACTTCTATTATACAGTCCTACCTTCTGTAGAGAGAAACCACCAGTCGAGTCCTCAATCCCCACATTACCTGCAGTCTCTTTATCGGAAAAAAATGATGAAAGTCTCAATCTCCTAAAAAAAGCCTGTAAATCAACTTCAATACCAAACCAATCTGGATGGTTGGTGGGGCAAAAGGATAGACCCTTCGACAACACCTTAACCTCACTCTCTGATAGTGTAACAGATGAAATATTTACCACCAGTTGATTGTCCATCAGTGGTTGTCCCTCCTGTTCCTCATTTTCATCGTGGTGTTCCGCATCTGGCGTTGTCCTCTCGATGATCCGTCGTTTCCTGTGTTTCCGACCCCCTCGGCGGCCTCGCCTCCTGGGGTGGTCTTGTCTATTCTTCCTTTCTCCAAAAAATGGGGTACTCCGGTACTGCTCCCTGCCGCGGATTCGTCCGTAGAGTCAGATTCTGCTGTTGTAAAGCCAAAATTGGACTGTTTCCTTGTTTGTTGTCTCTTAAACCTTCTGGGGGCCATCGGTCTACCCCGTCCACCCCCGGAGTACTGGTTAGATCTCATCTGCCAAGAGAAGACTCGGCCCACACGATAGTCCTCAGCATCTCTGAACCACTTATTTCTTTTGGTGGTCTCAATGTCCACCCTATATTTCACAAGATTCTCCTCAACCTTAGTTTTCAGAGGGCTCCAGACCTGTAATGTCAATTGTCTTTTAATCTGCTCCTCCAGATCAAATACATTCTTTTTAATCAATTCCATCTCCTTCTTCAGGAACTCAATATTTAACAGCATTATATCAAATGCATATTTGTTGGAAATTGACTCAAATCTTGAGCAAAATTGCACATTATCCGGTAGCAGAGTTGGTCTCAAGTGAGGCCGTAGTCCTCTCGGAATCCTCCTTGCTTTATAATATTCCGTTAAAGTCATAACATGGAGTTCCAAAGAGACCAGTCTCCTTCTCTCATTTTCCCATTTTCTCCGTAACATATCAGAGGTTGGAGTACTTAAAAAGGTTGAGTCCATATTTGTGCCCGATAAAATGCGTGCAGCGTCATCATCCGTGTATGAAAAAAACATGGCGTTCTCTAGATCACCCACCTCTAGATTCACAGTAGTTTCCATATTCAGGGTGCACGTCAGTCCAGGTTCCAACAGTCCACAAAAACAAAATAGGCTGACAGCACTCACTGTTAGGTAGAGCACTCGTTCCACATCCAGGGAACCGTCCTGGATACAGCCAACCAGAAAATGTATTGAACAGCGCTCAATCCAGGTGTAGAAAATCTTTAAAAACGAACTTTATTCAAGCCATGGTTCAATGCGACGTTTCGACCATAACATGGTCTTTATCAAGCATACAATAAAACATAGAGGGCCGTCTTAAGTAGTGTGGAAGCTACACAATGCTCCAATCACCGCTCAGTACCGCCCCTCAATACAATTAGTGAATATCATAAAAATAACACACAATAGTGGTGTATACATATCACAGATGACAAGAAATACCCATCCAATATATAAAATCAGACATGCCTCCTCAGTATCGCACATAGATCCCACCGTGACCCTATCCGATCGTGTAGTTATTGTTTATTGTTTACTACATCACCATGGGGACAGGCCACCCCTCAGTAAACCTTGTGATGCAACCCACCATCCAATCCTGGTTAGTGGCGCCAAGAAAATCCACAACCAATCTATGTGCCCAATACAGCAACCCCCAATAGGCACCAATAGCAAATATTCTAGTATTCTCCGTACCTACACTCCACTTCCGGATCAACCGGAGTCCTCCAGCAGCGTCATCAAACAGCGCCGACGCAGGGGGAGGTGGACAAGCCCACACCACATGATCACAGGCGACGCCCGTTCCCACGTCACTGCGCGCAAGCGCCAACCACCCGGCAACCATAAGAGGTGCCGGAGGAAAGCGCAAGCGCACAGCGCACGGCCCGAGCCACACCACATGATCGCAGTGCCGGCCCGCCCCCAACCCCAGCGCAGGCGCCTACCTCCATCCATCCGAATGTAGCGCAGAGGGGGCCGTAGCTCTATAGCGCACGCGTACTAGATCTCCAAGATGAACACTGGGACCACATGATACAGGCATAACCTAACAAGATACGGCACAATGTGGAATCTACTTGTCCTTTAGAACGGGGGCATAATACCGGCAAGAAATGAGACATAAACACATTAGAAACCTAAAAACAGGGGAACACACATATATTTGTCCATAGTACCATGAGGCAGTCGGTCGGCAATAGAAAAATAAAAAATATAAATACCACTCAATGTCACAATGGAATATAGGTATTGTAAGAAATCCAAACTTAAGCTCAACCCAATCCATCCTGCCACCGACTGTCCTAAAGTAACCTAAAAGACAAAAAATAAAATAAGCATAATACACATAAACCCACCTCCACTTAAAACCATCACACACTGACAGAACAACTGCACTGCATAGTCCAGAACACATTAGGTACAAGAATGTAAGTTAAAGTCCAAATTTAAGCCCTTAGGATATAAGGACCCTAGCGTATAGATCCACCTCATCTCTTTCGTTTTCAGCATTTGCGCCCTATCACCCCCTCTTCTCAATGCAGGGACACTGTCAATGACCCTAAATCGCAACTGGTTCACCGAATGTCTCTTTTCAATAAAGTGCTTAGGGACTGGTAGATCTGTCAGGCCCGTCCTTATAGTGCTTTTATGCTTGCTAATGCGATTCCTCACCTCCATCGTGGTCTCACCTACGTAAGTCAAGCCACATGGGCACACAAGCATGTACACCACATAGCTTGACAAACAGGTGTACCTCTGTTTCAAGAAAATCTTTTTTCCGGTGTGGGGGTGATGAAAAAACTCACCCTTCAGCATGTTATTGCAGCAGGCGCAGCCCAAACACGGAAAATTTCCATGTTTGGCTGCACTCAACAGGCTTTGAACCGTAGTTTTCTCAGGACCAACATCCGACCTCACCAATCTATCTCTCAAATTGCGGCCTCTCCTAAACGACATCATTGGAAAGGCACCAAAACCCACAACCGTGGGAAGCCCCCGTTGTAAAAATGTCCAGTGCTTCTTCAGGACTTGACCAATCCGTTTACTAACAGAACTGAAGGTGGACACAAAGGGAATGCGTTCACAAGATTGCCTATTCGACGACATATTCCGAATGCTCCCACGGGTTAAATCACGGGCCCTAGCCTTATACCTGTCAACCTCAATTCTTGGATACCCCCTCCTCAGAAATTTAGAACACATTTCCTCCAACCGCAGATCCACCCTTTCCTCATCTGATACAATGCGCCTAACCCGTAGCAACTGACTCCACGGCAGGGAACTGACCATCCTCCTGGGGTGATCACTATTAAATAGCAAAAGGCTGTTTCTGTCTGTCTCCTTGACATAAATGTCCGTCCTCAGTTCAGACCCCTCCTTGTATACAAGTGTATCCAAGAACTGAATCTGAGAGGTGGAGTGGGTAAGAGTGAATTTCAATTCAGGGTATACCCCATTAATTTCATCCCAAAACGCCTCCAGTCCCTTAAGATCGCCATCCCATATAACATATTTTAGACCCAGACCTAGACATAATATGACTGTATTGGAGAAATCAACTATGGAGACACTGGCTAAAAATACTGCCTTAACTATCAAGCCGGCGGACAAAGGTGGGGCGGTGGTTGTAATGGATACCCTCAAATATAAAGCTGAGATACAACGACAGTTAGGAGATCATTTGGTGTATGAGAAGCTGTCCTGTAATCCTACTGGACGATTCCAGAGGGAATTACAACTTATGGTCAGTGACTCCCTTTCCTTGGGACTCATTGACCTTAAGTTGTCAGAATACTTAGTGGTGGACTCTCCGGTGGTACCCGTGATATATACACTACCTAAGATCCACAAGGACCTACTCAATCCGCCGGGCAGGCCTATCGTGTCCGGCAGAGGTTCATTGTTTAGTAAGACTGCGATCTTCTTGGATAAGGTGCTTCGTCCTTTTGCTACCAATGCAAGGTCATACATTAAGGACACGAATGACTTTCTTGAGAAAATTGGAGGGTTGGTGGTCTCTGAGTCTACCATTTTGGCCTCATTTGACGTGGTATCACTCTATACCTCGATTGAACATGAAAAAGGTTTGGAAGCGGTGTCCTCTGCGCTATCGGGCTCTGACATGGCCCCAGAGTGTGCACAGCTTGTCCTCTCACTGTTGGAGTTCATCCTCAGGAGGAATTACTTCCTCTTTGGGGATGACTACTTCCTACAGTTGAGGGGTACCGCCATGGGGTCCAACGTGGCCCCCACTTATGCTAACATCTATATGGCGGTACTCGAGGACAGGTTTGTGTACAATTCCAACCTCTGGCGCCATGTCAGAGCCTGGTGGCGCTATATAGATGACATCTTTGTTATATGGGATGGCGATCTTAAGGGACTGGAGGCGTTTTGGGATGAAATTAATGGGGTATACCCTGAATTGAAATTCACTCTTACCCACTCCACCTCTCAGATTCAGTTCTTGGATACACTTGTATACAAGGAGGGGTCTGAACTGAGGACGGACATTTATGTCAAGGAGACAGACAGAAACAGCCTTTTGCTATTTAATAGTGATCACCCCAGGAGGATGGTCAGTTCCCTGCCGTGGAGTCAGTTGCTACGGGTTAGGCGCATTGTATCAGATGAGGAAAGGGTGGATCTGCGGTTGGAGGAAATGTGTTCTAAATTTCTGAGGAGGGGGTATCCAAGAATTGAGGTTGACAGGTATAAGGCTAGGGCCCGTGATTTAACCCGTGGGAGCATTCGGAATATGTCGTCGAATAGGCAATCTTGTGAACGCATTCCCTTTGTGTCCACCTTCAGTTCTGTTAGTAAACGGATTGGTCAAGTCCTGAAGAAGCACTGGACATTTTTACAACGGGGGCTTCCCACGGTTGTGGGTTTTGGTGCCTTTCCAATGATGTCGTTTAGGAGAGGCCGCAATTTGAGAGATAGATTGGTGAGGTCGGATGTTGGTCCTGAGAAAACTACGGTTCAAAGCCTGTTGAGCGCAGCCAAACATGGAAATTTTCCGTGTTTGGGCTGCGCCTGCTGCAATAACATGCTGAAGGGTGAGTTTTTTCATCACCCCCACACCGGAAAAAAGATTTTCTTGAAACAGAGGTACACCTGTTTGTCAAGCTATGTGGTGTACATGCTTGTGTGCCCATGTGGCTTGACTTACGTAGGTGAGACCACGATGGAGGTGAGGAATCGCATTAGCAAGCATAAAAGCACTATAAGGACGGGCCTGACAGATCTACCAGTCCCTAAGCACTTTATTGAAAAGAGACATTCGGTGAACCAGTTGCGATTTAGGGTCATTGACAGTGTCCCTGCATTGAGAAGAGGGGGTGATAGGGCGCAAATGCTGAAAACGAAAGAGATGAAGTGGATCTATACGCTAGGGTCCTTATATCCTAAGGGCTTAAATTTGGACTTTAACTTACATTCTTGTACCTAATGTGTTCTGGACTATGCAGTGCAGTTGTTCTGTCAGTGTGTGATGGTTTTAAGTGGAGGTGGGTTTATGTGTATTATGCTTATTTTATTTTTTGTCTTTTAGGTTACTTTAGGACAGTCGGTGGCAGGATGGATTGGGTTGAGCTTAAGTTTGGATTTCTTACAATACCTATATTCCATTGTGACATTGAGTGGTATTTATATTTTTGATTTTTCTATTGCCGACCGACTGCCTCATGGTACTATGGACAAATATATGTGTGTTCCCCTGTTTTTAGGTTTCTAATGTGTTTATGTCTCATTTCTTGCCGGTATTATGCCCCCGTTCTAAAGGACAAGTAGATTCCACATTGTGCCGTATCTTGTTAGGTTATGCCTGTATCATGTGGTCCCAGTGTTCATCTTGGAGATCTAGTACGCGTGCGCTATAGAGCTACGGCCCCCTCTGCGCTACATTCGGATGGATGGAGGTAGGCGCCTGCGCTGGGGTTGGGGGCGGGCCGGCACTGCGATCATGTGGTGTGGCTCGGGCCGTGCGCTGTGCGCTTGCGCTTTCCTCCGGCACCTCTTATGGTTGCCGGGTGGTTGGCGCTTGCGCGCAGTGACGTGGGAACGGGCGTCGCCTGTGATCATGTGGTGTGGGCTTGTCCACCTCCCCCTGCGTCGGCGCTGTTTGATGACGCTGCTGGAGGACTCCGGTTGATCCGGAAGTGGAGTGTAGGTACGGAGAATACTAGAATATTTGCTATTGGTGCCTATTGGGGGTTGCTGTATTGGGCACATAGATTGGTTGTGGATTTTCTTGGCGCCACTAACCAGGATTGGATGGTGGGTTGCATCACAAGGTTTACTGAGGGGTGGCCTGTCCCCATGGTGATGTAGTAAACAATAAACAATAACTACACGATCGGATAGGGTCACGGTGGGATCTATGTGCGATACTGAGGAGGCATGTCTGATTTTATATATTGGATGGGTATTTCTTGTCATCTGTGATATGTATACACCACTATTGTGTGTTATTTTTATGATATTCACTAATTGTATTGAGGGGCGGTACTGAGCGGTGATTGGAGCATTGTGTAGCTTCCACACTACTTAAGACGGCCCTCTATGTTTTATTGTATGCTTGATAAAGACCATGTTATGGTCGAAACGTCGCATTGAACCATGGCTTGAATAAAGTTCGTTTTTAAAGATTTTCTACACCTGGATTGAGCGCTGTTCAATACATTTTCGAGATAAATCAGATTTTTGTGATCAGTCAAGACCACCACACGATGCTTAGCTCCCTCGAGCCAATGTCGCCATTCCTCAAATGCCCACTTCATAGCCAACAACTCCCGATTACCAACATCATAATTCCGCTCAGCAGGCGAAAACTTTCTCGAAAAGAAAGCACAAGGCTTCATCACAGAGCAATCAGAGCTTCTCTGCGACAAAACAGCCCCTGCTCCAATCTCAGAAGCATCAACCTCGACCTGAAAAGGAAGAGAGACATCAGGCTGACACAAAACTGGAGCCAAAGAAAACCGGCGCTTCAGCTCCCGAAAGGCCTCCAAGGCCGCAGGAGACCAATTAGTCACATCAGAACCCTTCTTGGTCAAATCCGTCAAGGGTTTAACCACGCCAGAAAAATTAGCAATGAAGCGACGGTAAAAATTAGCAAAACCCAAGAACTTCTGAAGACTCTTAACAGATGTAGGCTGAGTCCAGTCATGAATAGCCTGGACCTTGACTGGGTCCATCTCAATAGTAGAAGGAGAAAAAATAAAACCCAAAAAGGAAACCTTCTGTACTCCGAAGAGACATTTTGAGCCCTTCACAAATAAGGCAATAGCACGTAGGACCTGAAATACCATCCTGACCTGCTTCACATGGGACTCCCAGTCCTCAGAAAAGACCAAAATGTCATCCAGATACACAATCATAAATTTATCCAGATATTCTCGGAAGATGTCATGCATGAAGGACTGGAACACAGAAGGAGCATTAGAGAGTCCAAAAGGCATCACCAAGTACTCAAAATGGCCTTCGGGCGTATTAAATGCTGTTTTCCATTCATCACCCTGCTTAATACGCACAAGGTTATACGCACCACGAAGATCTATCTTGGTGAACCAACTGGACCCCTTAATCCGAGCAAAAAGATCAAATAATAATGGCAAAGGATACTGAAATTTCACCGTGATTTTATTTAGAAGATGATAATCAATACAAGGTCTCAGAGAACCATCCTTCTTGGCCACAAAAAAGAATCCTGCACCCAGAGAGGAGGAGGACAGGCGAATATGTCCCTTCTCTAAAGACTCCTTTATATAGCTCCGCATCGCGGCATGTTCTGGTACAGACAAATTAAAAAGTCGTCCCTTAGGGAACTTACTACCAGGAATCAAATTTATAGCGCAATCACAATCCCTATGAGGAGGTAGGGCACCAGATCTGGGCTCATCAAATACATCCTGTTAGTCTGACAAAAACTCAGGGACCTCAGAAGGAGTGGAAGAAGCAATTGACACCAAAGGAGCATCGCCATGAATCCCCTGGCAACCCCAACTTGAAACAGGCATAGCTTTCCAATCCAGTACTGGATTATGGGCCTGCAACCATGGCAGACCCAAAACGACAACATCATGCAAATTATGCAGCACAAGAAAGCGAATCACCTCCTGATGTACAGGAGTCATGCACATGGTCACTTGAGTCCAATACTGAGGCTTATTCTCAGCCAATGGTGTAGCATCAATTCCCCTCAGTGGAATAGGGAATTCTAAAGGCTCCAGGACAAAACCACAGCGCCTGGCAAATGACAAATCCATCAGGTTCAGGGCAGCACCTGAATCCACAAAAGCCATAACCGAGTAGGATGACAGAGAACAAATTAAAGTAACAGACAAAATGAATTTAGGCTGTATAGTACCAACGGTGACAGTTTTAGCGATTTTTTTTAAGCGCTTAGAGCATGCTGAGATAACATGAGTTGAATCACCACAGTAAAAGCACAACCCATTTTGACATCTATGATTTTGCCGCTAAATTTTGGTCAGAATTCAGTCACATTGCATAGACTCAGGTCTCTGTTCAGAAAACACCGCCAGATGGTGCGCAGATTTGCGCTCCCGCAAACGCCGATCAATCTGAATGGCCAAAGCCATTGAGTCATTCAGACTTGCAGGTGTGGGGAACATTCTTAATGGCTTCAGAAAGACCTTCTCTGAAATTTGCAGCCAGGGCACACTCGTTCCATTGAGTAAGCACCGACCATTTCCGAAATTTTTGACAATACACCTCAGCTTCATCCTGGCCCTGAGAGAGAGCCAGCAAGGCCTTTTCTGCCTGGTTCTCAAGATTAGGTTACTCATAAAGCAAACCAAGCGCCAGAAAAAACGCATCCACATTCAGCAATGCAGGATCTCCTGGCGCCAGGGAGAAAGCCCAATCTTGAGGGTCGCCACGTAACAGGGAGATAACAATTCTAACTTGCTGAGCGGAATCACCAGAGGAACGAGGTCTCAAAGAAAGAAATAATTTACAATTATTCTTAAAATTCAGAAACCTAGATCTATCTCCAGAAAACAACTCAGGAATAGGTACTTTTGGCTCAGACATAGGACTGCGAACAACAAAATCCTGAATGCTTTGCACCCTTGCAGCAAGATGATCCACACTAGAAGTCAGACTCTGAATATCCATGTCTGCAGCTGAACTCAAAGCCACCCAGAGATTAAGGGGATGAGAGAAGCTGGACAGACTGCAGCAAAGGGAGAGTAAAAAAAAAAAAATTGTACTCAGGACTTCTCTTATCCCACTTCTGCGATGCATTAAACACTTTTATGGCCTGCTGTACTGTTATGATCCTTAGTGGCTGAGGATCACAGATAGGACTAGCTAAGTTACTGAACATAGAACAAGCTCTAGGGAGGTGGTAACTGGACTGACCGCAAAACCTGATCCTAACCAAACACACTAAAGGTAGCCGGTGAACGTGCCTAAATTCCCGGACGTCTCGACGCAGCCTGAGAAACTTGCTACCCCTATAGAGAAAGTAAGACCTCACTTGCCTCAGAGAAATGACCCCAAAGATATAGGAAGCCCCCAACAAATAATAACGGTGAGGTAAGGGGAAAATACAAAACGTAGAAATGAAAACAGATTCAGCAAATGAGGCCCACTAATACTAGATAGCAGAAGACAGGCAGGGAACTGTGCGGTCAGTAAAAAACCCTATACAAAATATCCACGCTGAGAGTTCAAGAACCCCCACACCAACTAACGGTGTGAGGGGAGAAACTCAGCCCCCTAGAGCTACCAGCAAGCAAGGAAATCACATATTAGCAAGCTGGACAAGGACAAATAAATAACCAAGAAACATATTGAACACTGATGAGCAAAAAATAACCAAACAGAAACTTAGCTTCTCTTGGCGAGACTGATAACGAAGGAATTCAGGAGCGATCAAAATAGCACTGAATACATCGACAGCAGGCAACCACTGATAGTCCAGGTGAGCTAAATAGGGAACCAGCTAACAGATAACGAGACAGCTGATCCAGCCTCAGACCTGCAGAATGACACAAAGAGCCACCAGAGGGAGCCCAAAGACAGCACTACACAGTACCACTTGTGACCACAAGAGGGAGCCCAAAAACAGAGTTCACAACACACATCTCTACAACAACTGTTAAGAGGAGACTTTGTGCAGCAGGCCTACATGGTAGAATAACTGGTAGGAAACCACTGCTAAGGACAGGCAACAAGCAGAAGAGACTTGTTTGGGCTAAAGAACACAAGGAATGGACATTAGACCAGTGGAAGTCTGTGCTTTGGTCTGATGAGTCCAAATTTGAGATCTTTGGTTAACGTGTCTTTGAGAGATGCAGAAAAGGTGAACGGATGGACTCTACATGCCTGGTTTTCACCGTGAAGCATGGAGGAGGAGGTGTGATGGTGTGGGGGTGCTTTACTGGTGACACTGTTGGGGATTTATTAAAAATTGAAAGCATACTGAACCAGCATGGCTACCACAGCATCTTGTAGTGGCATGCTATTCCATCCGGTTTGCGTTTAGTTGGACCATCATTTATTTTTCAACAGGACAATTACCCCAAACACACCTCCAGGCTGTGTAAGGGCTATTTGACCAAAAAGAAGAGTGATGGGGTGCTACGCCAGATGACCTGTCCTCCACAGTCACCAGACCTGAACCCAATGGAGATGGTTTGGGGTGAGCTGGACCGCAGAATGAAGGCAAAAGGGCCAACAAGTGCTAACCATCTCTGGGAACTCCTTCAAGATTGTTGGAAGACCATTCACGGTGACTACCTCTTGAAGCTCATCAAGAGAATGCTAAGAGTGTGCAAAGCAGTCATCAAAGCAAAGGGTGGCTACTTTGCAGAACCTTGAATATAAGGCATAATTTCAGTTGTTTCACACTTTTTTGTTAAGAATATAATTCTACATGTGTTAATTCATAGTTTTGATACCTTCAGTGTGAATTTACAATTTTCATAGTCGGGAAAATACAGAAAAATCTTTAATTGAGAAGGTGTGTCCAAACTTTTGGTTTGTACTGTAGATACTGGGACTGCTGTATGCATCACATAGGAGACATCGAGACTATTGCAAAAATCACATAGAATACCCTGAGTCTGTGGTAAATAAATCAAATAGGGCACACTTAACCCCTTTCTGACCTCAAACGGGATAGTACGTCCGAGGTCCGATCCCCTGTTTGATGTGGGCTCCAGCGGTGAGCCCACATCAAAGCCACGGCATGTCAGCTGTTTTAAACAGCTGACATGTGCGCGCAATAGCGGCGAGTGGAATCGCGATCCACCTGCCGCTATTAACTAGTTAAATGCCGCTGATAGTGGCATTTAACTAACGATTCCGGCCGCGCGGCCGGAAATGAGTGCATCGCCGACCCCTGTCACATGATCGGGGGTCAGTGATGCATCAGGATAGTAACCATAGAGGTCCTTGAGACCTCTATGGTTACTGATGCCGGCTTGCTGTGAGTGCCACCCTGTGATCGGCGCTCATAGCAAGCCTGTAATTAAGCTACATAGGAGCGATCTGATGATCGCTGCTATGTAGCTGAGCTGATCCAGTTGTGCCAGCTTCTAACCTCCCATGGAGGGTATTGAATCATGGCAAAAGTAAAAAAAATGTTTTAAAAAAATATGAATTAAATAAAAAGAATATAAAAGTTTAAATCACCCCCCTTTCGCCCCATTCAAAATAAAATCAAAGATACACATATTTGGTATTGCCGAGTTCAGAATTGCACAATCTATCAATAAAAAAAAGGATCAACCTGATCGCTAAACGGCGTAGCGAGAAAAAAATTTGAAACACCACAATTAAGTTTTTTTGGTCGCTGCGACATTTCATTAAAATGGAATAATGGGCGATCAAAGGAACGTATCTGCACCAAAATGTTATCAATAAAAACGTCATCTCGGAACGCAAAAAATAAGCCCTCACCTGACCCCAAATCACGAAAAATGGAGACGCTACGGGTATCGGAAAATGGCGCTATTTTTTTTTTTTAGCAAAGTTTGGAATTTTTTTTCACCACTTAGATAAAAAATAACCTAGACATGTTTGGTGTCTATGAACTTGAAATGATCTGGAGAATCATAATAGCAGGTCAGTTTTAGCATTTAGTGAACCTAGCAAAAAAGCCAAACAAAAAACCTGCATGGGATTGCACTTTTTTTGCAATTTCACCGCACTTGGAATTTTTTTCCCATTTTTTTAGTACATGTCATGGTAAAACCAATGATGTTGATCAAAAATGCAACTTGTCCTGCAAAAAATAAGCCCTCGCATGGCCATACTGATGGAAAAATAAAAAGTTATGGCTCTGGGTAGGAGGTGAGTGAAATACGAACACGGAAAAATGGAAAATCCTAAGGTCATGAAGGGGTTAAACTGCTGTATGCATCACATAAGTTTCATCTAGGCTGCTGTAAGCATAGAACCTAGGACACAATGAGATTGCTGTATACATCACACAGGATTGTGGCTGCTTTACATACATCACATAGGATACACTGAAACTCTGCTATGTATGCTGAAACTGCTATCTGCATCACATGAGATACACTGAGACTGCTGAATGCATCATATAGGATACTGTTGTGAACTGTGTTTCTGGGCTCCCTCTGGTGGTCACTAACGGTATTGTGTTAGGCATGTCTTGTTGCAGGCCTGAGCTCCAGCTGTGTCGTTAAGCAGCGGGTGTTCCCTATTTAAGTCTCCTCCGGACTCAGTTGTATCCAGACCTATATGGTCTCCTCCGGATTCCTTTCAGTCTGTCTCATGCAAGAAAAGCTAAGTCCGTTTTGTATAATTTGGATCGTTTGCATTTTTCAGTGTCTTTGTCCAGCTTGCTTAATATTTGATTTTTTGGCTCGCTGGAAGCTCTAGGGGGCTGATATTCTCCCTCCGCACCGTCAGTCGGTGTGGGGGTTCTTGAATGTTCAGCGTGGATGTTTTTGTAGGGTTTTCTGCTGACCGCATAGTCCACTGTCTATTTTCTGTCTATCTAGACTAGTGGGCCTCACTTTGCTGAATCTAGTTCATCTCTACGTTTGTGTTTTCCTCTTGCCTCACCGTTATTATTTGTTGGGGGCTTTCTATATCTTTGGGGTTCAATTTCTCTGGAGGCAAGTGAGGTCTTATTTTCCCTCTAGGGGTAGTCAGTTCTCCGGCTGGCTCGAGACGTCTAGAACCAACGTAGGCACGTTCACCGGCTGCTTCTAGTTGTGTGTGTTAGGATCAGGTATGCGGTTTGCCCAGTTTCCACCTCCCTAGAGCAGTATTTATGTTTTTGCTATCTTGCCGGAATATCAGAGATCCTCTACCACTGGGATCATAACAGTATGCCAGGCCAAAAGAAAATGTTTATTGCATCGCAGAAGCGGGATTAAAAAGTTCTGAGTTTTTTTGTTTTTTTTTTGTTGCTGCAGTTTGCCTAGCTTCTTCCATCCCCTTTTTCTCTGAGTGGCTGGAACTCTGCTGCAGATATGAATGTCCAGACTCTGACTTCTAGTGTGGATCAGCTTGCTGCTAGGGTGCAAAGCATTCAGGATTTTGTTATCCATAGCCCTATGTCTGAACCAAAAATACCTATTCCTGAGCCGTTTTTTGGAGATAGATCTAAGTTCCTGAATTTTAGGAATAATTGCAAATTGTTTCTGTCTCTGAAACCTCGTTCCTCTGGTGATTCCGCTCAGCAAGTTAAGATTGTTATTTCCTTCTTGCGCCGGCGACCCTCAAGATTGGGCCTTCTCTCTGGCGCCAGGAGATCCTGCATTGGTGAATGTTGATGCGTTTTTCCTGGCACTTGGTTTGCTTTATGAGGAGCCTAATCTTGAAAATCAGGCTGAAAAGATGTTGCTGGCTATCTCTCAGGGTCAGGACGAAGCTGAGGTATATTGTCAAAAATTTCGGAAATGGTCCGTGCTTACTCAATGGAATGAGTGTGCACTGGCCGCAAATTTCAGAAATGGTCTTTCTGAAGCCATTAAAGATGTGATGGTGGGGTTTCCTATCCCTACAGGTCTGAATGATTCAATGGCTCTGGCCATTCAAATTGATCGACGTTTGCGGGAGCGCAAATCTGTTAATCCTTTGGCGGTGCTGTCTGAACGGTCACCTGATTCTATGCAATGTGACAGAATTTTGACCAGAGCCAAGCGACAAAATCATAGACGTCAAAATGGGTTGTGTTTCTACTGTGGTGATTCAACACATGTTATCTCAGCATGCTCTAAACGCTTAAAAAAAATTGTTAATCCTGTCGCCATTGGTACTTTTCAGCCTAAGTTTATTTTGTCTGTGACTTTAATTTGTTCATTATCTTCTTAATCAGTTATGGCTTTTGTGGATTCTGGTGCTGCTTTAAGTCTGATGGATTTGTCGTTTGCCAAGCGCTGCGCTTTTGTCCTGGAGACTTTGGAAAATCCTATTCCTCTTAGAGGAATTGATTCTACGCCATTGGCAGAGAATAAACCTCAGTATTGGACGCAAGTGACCATGTGCATGACTCCTGTACATCAGGAGGTGATTCGTTTTCTGGTACTGCATAAAATGCATGATGTTGTCGTTTTGGGTCTGCCATGGTTACAGGCCCATAATCCAGTTTTAGATTGGAAAGCTATGACTGTGTCTAGTTGGGGGTGTCAGGGGATTCATGGCGATTCTCCATTGGTGTCTATTGCTTCTTCTACTCCTTCTGAGATCCCTGAGTTTTTGTCAGACTTTCAGGATGTATTTAATGAGGCCAGGTCCAGTGCCCTTCCTCCTCATAGGGACTGTGATTGTGCTATAGATTTGATTCCTGGTAGTAAGTTTCCTAAGGGACGACTCTTTAATTTATCTGTGCCAGAGCATGCCGCGATGCGGAGTTATATAAAGGAGTCTTTGGAGAAGGGACATATTCGCCCATCCTCTTCTCTTGGTGCAGGATTCTTTTTTGTGGGCAAGAAAGACGGGTCTTTGAGACCTTGTACAGATTATCGTCTTCTGAATAAGATCACGGTTAAATTTCAGTATCCTTTGCCATTGTTGTCTGATTTGTTTGCTCGGATTAAGGGATCCAGTTGGTTCACCAAGATAGATCTTCGTGGTGCGTATAACCTGGTGCGCATAAAGCAGGGAGATGAATGGAAAACGGCATTTAATACGCCCGAGGGTCATTTTGAGTACCTGGTGATGCCTTTTGGATTATCGAATGCCCCGTCTTTGTTTCAGTCCTTCATGCATGACATCTTCCGGAAATATCTGGATAAATTTATGATTATTTATCTGGATGATATTTTGGTTTTTTCTGATGATTGGGAGTCCCATGTGTACCAGGTCAGGATGGTGTTTCAGGTTCTGCGGGAGAATGCTCTATTTGTGAAGGGCTCAAAATGTATCTTTGGGGTACAGAAGGTTTCTTTTTTGGGTTTTATTTTTTCCCTTTCTACTGTGGAGATGGACCCAGTCAAGGTCCGTGCCATTCATGACTGGACTCAGCCCACGTCTGTTAAGAGCCTGCAGAAGTTCTTGGGCTTTGCTAATTTTTACCGTCGTTTTATCGCTAATTTTTCCAGCGTGGTTAAACCTTTGACGGATATGACCAAGAAGGGTTCTGATGTTGCTAATTGGTCTCCTGCGGCCGTGGAGGCCTTTCGGGAGCTGAAGCGTCGGTTTACTTCAGCGCCAGTCTTGTGCCAGCCGGATGTCTCTCTTCCCTTCCAGGTTGAAGTTGATGCTTCTGAGATTGGTGCAGGGGCTGTTTTGTCGCAAAAAAGTTCTGATGGCTCCGTGATGAAGCCATGCGCCTTCTTTTCAAGAAAATTTTCGCCTGCTGAGCGGAACTATGATGTTGGTAATCGGGAGTTGTTGGCTATGAAGTGGGCATTTGAGGAGTGGCGACATTGGCTCGAGGGAGCTAAGCATCGTGTGGTGGTCTTGACTGATCATAAAAATCTGATTTACCTCGAGTCTGCCAAGCGCCTGAATCCTAGACAGGCTCGTTGGTCGTTGTTTTTCTCCCGTTTTGACTTTGTGGTCTCGTACCTGCCTGGTTTGAAGAACGTGAAGGCTGATGCACTTTCTAGGAGTTTTGTGCCTGACTCTCCGGGAGTCTCGGAGCCGGCTGGTATTCTCAGAGAGGGAGTGATTTTGTCTGCCATTTCCCCAGATTTGCGACGAGTGCTGCAGAAATTTCAGGCTGATAGGCCTGATCGTTGCCCACCAGAGAGACTGTTTGTCCCTGACAGATGGACCAGCAGAGTTACTTCTGAGGTTCATTCTTCAGTGTTGGCGGGACATCCTGGGATTTTCGGTACCAGAGATTTGGTGGCTAGGTCCTTTTGGTGGCCTTCCTTGTCGCGGGATGTGCGTTCTTTTGTGCAGTCCTGTGGGATTTGTGCTCGGGCTAAGCCTTGCTGTTCTCGTGCCAGCGGGTTGCTTTTGCCCTTGCCTATCCCGAAGAGGCCTTGGACGCACATTTCCATGGATTTCATTTCGGATCTTCCGGTATCTCGGAAGATGTCTGTCATCTGGGTGGTGTGCGATCGTTTTTCTAAAATGGTCCATTTGGTGCCCTTGCCTAAGTTGCCTTCCTCCTCTGATTTGGTCCCTTTGTTCTTCAAGAATGTGGTTCGTTTGCACGGCATCCCTGAGAATATTGTGTCTGACAGAGGATCCCAGTTTGTGTCCAGATTCGGGCGATCCTTTTGTGCTAAGATGGGTATTGATTTGTCTTTTTCGTCGGCTTTTCATCCTCAGACTAATGGCCAGACCGAGCGAACTAATCAGACATTGGAGACTTATTTGAGATGTTTTGTTTCTGCTGATCAGGACGACTGGGTTACCTTTTTGCCACTGACCGAGTTTGCCCTTAATAATCGGGCTAGTTCTGCCACTTTGGTTTCACCCTTTTTCTGCAACTCTGGTTTTCATCCTCGTTTCTCCTCGGGCCAGGTTGAACCTTCTGACTGTCCTGGGGTTGATTCTGTGGTGGATAGGTTGCAGCGGATTTGGAACCATGTGGTGGACAATTTGAAATTGTCACAAGACAAGGCCCAGCGTTTTGCCAACCGCCGCCGCGGTGTGGGTCCCCGACTTCGTGTTGAGGATTTGGTTTGGTTGTCTTCTCGGCATGTTCCTTTGAAAGTCTCCTCTCCTAAGTTCAAGCCTCGCTTTATCGGTCCTTATAAGATTTTGGAAATCCTTAACCCGGTGTCTTTTCGCTTGGACCTTCCAGCGTCATTTGCTTTTCATAATGTGTTCCATAGGTCCTTGTTGCGGCGGTACGTGGTGCCTATGGTTCCTGCTGTTGAGCCTCCTGCCCCGGTTTTGGTTGAGGGCGAGTTGGAGTACGTGGTGGAGAAGATTCTGGATTCTCGTATCTCTAGATGGAAACTCCAGTATTTAGTTAAGTGGAAAGGCTATGGTCAGGAGGATAATTCCTGGGTTGTCGCCTCTGATGTTCATGCGGCTGATTTGGTTCATGCCTTTCACGCTGCTCATCCTGATCGCCCTGGGGGCTTGGTGAGGGTTCGGTGACCCCTCCTCAAGGGGTGGTACTGTTGTGAACTGTGTTTCTGGGCTCCCTCTGGTGGTCACTAACGGTATTGTGTTAGGCATGTCTTGTTGCAGGCCTGAGCTCCAGCTGTGTCGTTAAGCAGCGGGTGTTCCCTATTTAAGTCTCCTCCGGACTCAGTCTCTTGCCTGGCATCGTTGTATCCAGACCTATATGGTCTCCTCCGGATTCCTTTCAGTCTGTCTTATGCAAGAAAAGCTAAGTCCGTTTTGTATAATTTGGATCGTTTGCATTTTTCAGTGTCTTTGTCCAGCTTGCTTAATATTTGATTTTCTGGCTCGCTGGAAGCTCTAGGGGGCTGATATTCTCCCTCCGCACCGTCAGTCGGTGTGGGGTTCTTGAATGTTCAGCGTGGATGTTTTTGTAGGGTTTTCTGCTGACCGCATAGTCCACTGTCTATTTTCTGTCTATCTAGACTAGTGGGCCTCACTTTGCTGAATCTAGTTCATCTCTACGTTTGTGTTTTCCTCTTGCCTCACCGTTATTATTTGTTGGGAGCTTTCTATATCTTTGGGGTTCAATTTCTCTGGAGGCAAGTGAGGTCTTATTTTCCCTCTAGGGGTAGTCAGTTCTCCGGCTGGCTCGAGACGTCTAGAACCAACGTAGGCACGTTCACCAGCTGCTTCTAGTTGTGTGTGTTAGGATCAGGTATGCGGTTAGCCCAGTTTCCACCTCCCTAGAGCAGTATTTATGTTTTTGCTATCTTGCCGGAATATCAGAGATCCTCTACCACTGGGATCATAACAGTATACACTGAGATTGCTGTATACATCACATAGGATTCAAATAGATTCTGCTGTATATACTGTTATGGAAATATTAGGGTTGGATAAATATATCCCTGTGTGTGCTGTGGCCGCTCCCAATTAGACTGAGTATTTTGAGCGCTCATCAAGAATGGACTGTACACAACTGTGACAGAACAACATTCCATCAATACTGATACTTTATTGTACATACATAGTTTTATATTTTCACATAGAAAGGAGTGGTTAAGGGTTGTCAGGGGTGGTTAGTTAATTACCATATTGTCTAGCTCCTCTGTCATTGGTTATCTAAACATATATGGAATATTGTGATTAATGCTCATATGACTGCTGATTAAGCAACCAAACTCGAGTTCTGTGTCTAGGACAAAGTGGAGAGACTTGATCAGCAGTTACCAAACATCTGACTCTGTTCTGCTTTTAGGGGTGGAAAACCCCATATGATCTGTCTGGGTTATATCAGTTTGTCAGCCATTTTAAACCATTTATTATAATGTATATACTAGATGTGAGCATATAAGTAGATATTTGATTATAGAGGAGTATACATGCAAGTGAGATCTACATGATATATATATTTCTATCACAAGCCCCCCTTAGATATCACTTGCCCTAATCCTAGCCTCCTGTCCCAAAGCGCTGCAACTCTTTTGTGCTGTCGGTGAACTGACACAAGCCTAACGCCTGTGCCCCACTCCATACAGACTTTTCGCAAATGGGCGGTCAGGAGATCTGTCCCTAACGGGGGTTCGTTGCAATCAGTCTCTTAGTCAATAGCATGTGTAGTGAGCGATGTGCAGTCTTTATCAGGTAGGTCATCTTTTCGGTCAGGCAGGGCATCCACGACATCATTCTGGCTTGGGTGTCATCTTCTGGTAGGGGAGCTTTCTTGCAATGCGATGAGTGGATCCAAGCGAGTCTTCCCTCCAGTTTCACAGAGTTTGGTGTCATCAGCAGCACTTGAGCAGGACCATCAAATCTGGGATCGAGTGGTGTTCTCCTTTCAAACTTTTCCACCAACACCCAGTCTCCTGGCTTCTAGGAGTGCATACCGGACACTGAATCTGGATCTGGCAACGAAGAAAAAAACTCGAGAATGGATGTTAGCAAGTTTCTTGGTGATTTCAATTACATAAGCAGACAAAGTATCATATTGCATAATCAGCTGCTGAGGGAAAGGATACCTGTTGTGAATTTGGATTCTGGGCTCCCCCGGTGGCCGCTTGTGGAATTGGACTTGTCATCCTCTTTCCTGTTTCACCTGATTCCATCAGTAGTGGGTGTCGCTATTTAAGCTCATTTCTCTGGTGGTTTCTTGCCGGTCAACAATGTTATCTGATGCCTCTCAGTGCTTGTTCCTGCTTCTAGACAACTACTGATAAGTTGGACTTTTGTCCATGTTTTGTTTTGCCTATTTGTTCCAGTTCGCAGCTGAAGTTTTGTTACTGTGTCTGGAAAGCTCTCGTCGATCAGGGATTGCTACTCTGGCGTTATGAGTTAATGCCAGAGTTTAAGGTAATCTCTGGATGGTGTTTTGTTAGTATTTTTCTGCTGACCATGAAAGTATACTATCTGTCTTCTGCTATCTAGTAAGCGGACCTCAAATTTGCTAAGACTATTTTCCTGCTGCGTTTGTTGTTTCATCTGAACTCACCGTCATTATATGTGGGGGGCTACTGTCTTCTTTGGAATATTTCTCTAGAGGTGAGCCAGGTCTTATATTTCCCTCTGCTAGCTATTTAGGTCTTAGGCCAGAGCTGGGCATCTAGCGATAAATAGGAAATGCTACCTGGCTATTTCTAGTTGCGCGGCAGGCTTAGTTCATGGTCAGTATAGTTCCATCTTCCGAGAGCTTGTCCCTCTATAGGCTTGCTATGATCTCTGCCTGCAGAGATCATGACAGTTTGACCGGCCACTAAAGTGTTAAAGACCCAGGTTGAGAAAGGAGAGTTATAAGAAGTCTGCTGGAATTTTTTTTTTTTTTTTTTTTTTTCCTCCAGTCTGCCTTAATGCAGTCTTTTTTCTCTCTCTCCTCCTAATCTCTGTATGCTCTGTGTGCACCTGACAATAATGGATTTCCAGAGTGTAACTGCGGGTTTGAATAATCTCATCACGAAAGTACAAAATTTACAAGATTTTGTAGTACATGCTCCGGTATCTGAGCCGAGAATTCCTTTGCCGGAGTTCTTCACAGGGAATAGAGCTAGCTTCCAGAATTTCCGAAACAATTGTAAGCTTTATTTGTCCCTGAAGTCTCGTTCAGCTGGAGACCCTGCTCAGCAGGTTAGGATTGTGATTTCCTTGCTCAGGGGTGACCCTCAAGATTGGGCCTTCTCATTGCCAGCAGGGGATCCTGCGTTACGCGATGTGGATGCGTTTTTTCTGGCCTTGGGCTTGCTTTATGAGGAACCTCATTTGGAACTTCAGGCAGAAAAAACTTTGATGGCACTATCTCAGGGGCAAGACGAAGCTGAAGTTTTCTGCCAAAAATTCCGTAAATGGTCTGTGCTTACTCAGTGGAATGAGTGCGCCTTGGCGGCAACTTTCAGAGAAGGTCTCTCTGATGCCGTTAAGGATGTTATGGTGGGGTTCCCTTTGCCTGCAGGTCTGAATGAGTCCATGACAATGGCTATTCAGATTGATAGGCGTCTGCGGGAGCGCAAACCGATGCACCATCTGGCGGTGTCTATGGAAAAGACGCCAGAAAGTATGCAGTGTGATAGAATTCTGTCCAGGAGCGAGCGACAGAATTTTAGACGGAAGAATGGATTGTGTTTCTATTGTGGGGATTCTACTCATGTTATATCGGCATGCTCTAGGCGTACAAAGAAGCTTGATAAGTCTGTTTCCATTGGCACCATTCAGTCTAAGTTTATTTTGTCTGTAACCCTGATTTGCTCTTTGTCATCCATTGCCACGGACGCCTATGTTGACTCTGGCGCCGCTCTGAGTCTTATGGATTGGTCCTTTGCCAATCGTTGTGGTTTTGATTTAGAGCCTTTGGAGACTCTTATTCCTCTGAAGGGGATTGACTCCACCCCATTGGCTAATAATAAACCACAATACTGGACACAAGTAACCATGCGTATCAATCCGGATCACCAGGAGATTATTCGTTTCCTGGTGCTGTATAATTTACATGACGATTTGGTACTGGGATTGCCATGGTTGCAGTCTCACAACCCAGTCTTGGACTGGAGAGCTATGTCTGTGTTGAGCTGGGGATGTAAGGGTATTCATGGGGACGTACCTTTGGTTTCTATTTCGTCGTCCATTCCCTCTGAAGTCCCTGAGTTCCTCTCTGATTATCAAGACGTCTTTGACGAACCCAAGCTTGGGTCGTTACCTCCGCACCGTGAGTGCGATTGTGCCATAGATTTGATACCGGGTTGTAAATATCCAAAGGGTCGTTTGTTTAATTTGTCTGTGCCGGAACATGCTGCTATGCGGGAATATATAAAGGAGTCTTTGGAAAAGGGACATATTCGTCCATCTTCTTCTCCCTTGGGAGCTGGGTTTTTCTTTGTCTCAAAAAAAGACGGCTCTTTGAGACCATGTATTGATTATCGGCTTCTGAATAAGATCACTGTTAAGTATCAATACCCATTGCCATTGCTTACTGATTTGTTTGCTCGTATAGAGGGTGCTAAGTGGTTCTCTAAAATTGATCTTCGTGGGGCGTATAATTTGGTGCGGATCAGGCAGGGGGATGAGTGGAAGACCGCATTTAATACGCCCGAGGGCCACTTTGAGTATTTGGTCATGCCTTTTGGTCTTTCTAATGCCCCTTCAGTTTTCCAGTCTTTTATGCATGATATTTTCCGCGATTTTCTGGATAAATTTATGATAATATATCTGGATGATATTCTGATTTTTTCTGATGACTGGGACTCTCATGTCCAGCAGGTCAGGAGAGTTTTTCAGGTTCTGCGGTCTAATTCTTTATGTGTGAAGGGGTCTAAGTGCGTTTTTGGGGTCCAGAAAATTTCCTTTTTGGGGTATATTTTTTCTCCCTCTTCCATTGAGATGGATCCCGTCAAGGTGCAAGCTATTTGTGACTGGACTCAGCCCTCCTCTCTTAAGGGTCTTCAGAGATTTTTGGGCTTTGCCAACTTTTACCGCCGATTTATTGCTGGTTTTTCGGATGTCGTTAAACCACTGACTGATTTGACCAGACAAGGCGCTGATGTTGCTAATTGGTCCCCTCATGCTGTAGAGGCCTTTCAGGAGCTTAAGCGCCGTTTTGCCTCTGCCCCTGTGTTGCGTCAGCCTGATGTGAATCTGCCTTTTCAGGTTGAGGTTGACGCTTCGGAGATCGGAGCTGGGGCAGTGTTGTCGCAGAAAGGTTCCGACTGCTCCGTCATTAGGCCTTGTGCCTTCTTTTCTCGCAAATTTTCGCCCGCAGAGCGGAATTATGATGTTGGGAATCGGGAGCTTTTGGCCATGAAGTGGGCGTTTGAGGAGTGGCGCCATTGGCTCGAGGGGGCTAGGCATCAGGTGGTGGTATTGACTGACCACAAAAATTTGATTTATCTTGAGACTGCCAGACGCCTGAATCCTAGACAGGCGCGCTGGTCTTTATTTTTTTCTCGCTTTAATTTTGTGGTGTCATACCTACCGGGTTCTAAGAATGTTAAGGCAGATGCCCTTTCTAGGAGTTTTGACCCGGACTCTCCTGGTAATTCTGAACCCACAGGTATCCTTAGGGAGGGAGTAATTTTGTCGGCCGTTTCTCCTGATCTGCGGCGGTCCTTGCAAGAGTTTCAGGCGGATAGACCGGATCGTTGTCCGCCTGATAGACTGTTTGTTCCGGATGATTGGACCAGCAGAGTCATCTCTGAGGTACATTCTTCTGCATTGGCAGGTCATCCCGGAATTTTTGGTACCAGGGATTTGGTGGCAAGATCCTTCTGGTGGCCTTCTCTGTCACGAGATGTGCGAGTCTTTGTACAGTCATGTGACGTTTGTGCTCGGGCCAAGTCTTGTAGTTCTCGGGCTAGCGGACTGCTGTTGCCCTTGCCTATTCCTAAGAGGCCTTGGACACACATCTCGATGGATTTTATTTCAGATCTGCCTGTTTCCCAGAAGATGTCTGTCATCTGGGTGGTCTGTGACCGTTTCTCTAAAATGGTCCATTTGGTTCCTCTGCCCAAGTTGCCTTCTTCTTCTGAGTTGGTTCCTCTGTTTTTTCAGAATGTTGTCCGATTGCACGGTATTCCTGAGAATATTGTTTCTGACAGAGGTACCCAATTTGTGTCTAGATTTTGGCGGGCATTCTGTGCTAGGATGGGCATAGATTTGTCTTTTTCATCTGCTTTTCACCCTCAGACTAATGGCCAGACCGAGCGGACTAATCAGACCCTTGAGACATATCTGAGGTGTTTTGTCTCTGCTGACCAGGATGATTGGGTTGCTTTTTTGCCATTGGCAGAGTTCGCCCTCAATAATCGGGCCAGTTCTTCCACCTTGGTGTCCCCGTTTTTCTGTAATTCGGGGTTTCACCCTCGATTTTCCTCCGGTCAGGTGGAATCCTCGGATTGTCCTGGAGTGGATGCGGTGGTGGAGAGATTGCATCACATCTGGGGGCAGGTTATGGACAATTTGAAGTTGTCACAGGAGAAGACTCAGCGTTTTGCCAACCGTCATCGTCGTGTTGGTTCTCGGCTTTGTGTTGGAGATTTAGTGTGGTTGTCTTCTCGTTTTGTCCCTATGAGGGTCTCTTCTCCTAAGTTTAAACCTCGGTTCATCGGCCCTTATAGAATATTGGAGATTCTTAATCCTGTTTCTTTCCGTTTGGACCTCCCTGCGTCCTTTTCCATTCATAACGTTTTTCATCGGTCGTTATTGCGCAGGTATGAGGTACCTGTTGTACCTTCTGTTGAGCCTCCTGCTCCGGTGTTGGTTGAGGGTGAGTTGGAGTACGTTATGGAGAAAATTTTGGACTCTCGTGTTTCCAGACGGAAACTCCAGTATCTGGTCAACTGGAAGGGTTACGGCCAGGAGGATAATTCTTGGGTCAATGCATCTGATGTTCATGCTTCTGATCTTGTTCGTGCCTTCCATAGGGCTCATCCTGGTCGCCCTGGTGGATCTGGTGAGGGTTCGGTGCCCCCTCCTTGAGGGGGGGGTACTGTTGTGAATTTGGATTCTGGGCTCCCCCGGTGGCCGCTTGTGGAATTGGACTTGTCATCCTCTTTCCTGTTTCACCTGATTCCATCAGTAGTGGGTGTCGCTATTTAAGCTCATTTCTCTGGTGGTTTCTTGCCGGTCAACAATGTTATCTGATGCCTCTCAGTGCTTGTTCCTGCTTCTAGACAACTACTGATAAGTTGGACTTTTGTCCATGTTTTGTTTTGCCTATTTGTTCCAGTTCGCAGCTGAAGTTTTGTTACTGTGTCTGGAAAGCTCTCGTCGATCAGGGATTGCTACTCTGGCGTTATGAGTTAATGCCAGAGTTTAAGGTAATCTCTGGATGGTGTTTTGTTAGTATTTTTCTGCTGACCATGAAAGTATACTATCTGTCTTCTGCTATCTAGTAAGCGGACCTCAAATTTGCTAAGACTATTTTCCTGCTGCGTTTGTTGTTTCATCTGAACTCACCGTCATTATATGTGGGGGGCTACTGTCTTCTTTGGAATATTTCTCTAGAGGTGAGCCAGGTCTTATATTTCCCTCTGCTAGCTATTTAGGTCTTAGGCCAGAGCTGGGCATCTAGCGATAAATAGGAAATGCTACCTGGCTATTTCTAGTTGCGCGGCAGGCTTAGTTCATGGTCAGTATAGTTCCATCTTCCGAGAGCTTGTCCCTCTATAGGCTTGCTATGATCTCTGCCTGCAGAGATCATGACAGATACCCCTAACCTGGGACTAGACACAAACAAAATTTCATATGGTAACAGCTTTCCTGGGCCTCTGGGAGTGTGCCTAACACTGAGTAGTGTGATTGGGAGTGTGTAGGCCTAAGTCTGACCCTACTGCTGACTAGATCTCTCATGTGAGGTTTGCTGTGAATGCGGGTCCCTGGTCACTCTCTATCACTTCTGGGACCCCATGGCTGCATATCTCATCTCTGAGAGTAGCTTCTTTGCAGTAGTCTTTGCTGACTGGTTCCTCACTGGGAAAGCTTCTGGCCATCCTGAGAACACGTCCACGACCACAAGGGCATATTCGAATCCTCCACTTGGCGGCATCTGGATGTGGTCTATCTGGATCCTCTGGAAGGGGTACAGTGGTCTGGCAAGACGATGTGTGGGAACTTTCTTCATTCTTCCAGGGTTGCATTTGCCACAGGTCAGACAGCTGTTTATGAACTTGGCTGTTAGGGTGGAGATTTCTGGGGCGAACCAGTAAGCACCAATCGGATCATTCATCTGTGCCTTTAATCTGTGTGTGGGCTCATGTGCCCACTGGACCACCATAGGGTGCATGCTTCGGGGTAAACAGGGTTTGTAGTCCATTGAGTATACCCTTCATTCTTCATGTGTTGCTCACTTCTGCATCCAGCATTCCTTCTTGTCCTTTGGGGCTTGCTCTTGCAACTTTTTTGAGCAGATCCCAGGATGTCATCTTGTCAGGTTTCCTGTCTTCAGCCGTCCTGTAGTAGCCGTCCGGCTCTACGACCTCTTCCACTTGTCCATATTGTCTTCCCTTGACTGTTTCTTTGGCTGCCATATCCGCCATGTTGTTGCCTCGTGCCCCTACTGTGTTCAGTTTTCCATGCGCTTTGACTTTTAGCATTGTCACCACTTTTGGAAGTTGAAGTGTGTTCAGCAGGTCCTTAATGGCTCCATTGATGCTTCACGGTTGTTCCGCTTGCTGTTATGAAGTCCCTTGCAGCCCAGATGGGTCCGAAGTCGTGTGCTATGCCATGCAAGTACCTTGAATCGGTATACATTTTCTCAGTCTTGTCTTCTGCCCTCTGGTAGGCCTTCATCAGCGCTATCAGTTCTGCTTCCTGGGCTGACAGACTGGGCGGCAGACTTCTGGACCACAGGATCTCTTGATTGCTGGTCGCTGCACCTCCCGTGTGGAATCTTCCTTCATCATCTGCAAATCTGGAGCCATCCACATAGAGGATCAACTCTGGGTTGGTCAGTGGCTCTTCTGCCACCTTGGGTAGTCCTGCTGTTTCCTGTTGCATGATGCTGAAGCAATCATGGTCATCCGTCCGGAGCAAATTCAGATCCCTGCAGAAGGTATCATGCAGATTTTGATCAGACTTTTTATCTGAGGATCCGTATCTGTATCCCCCCTTGGGAGTGGGAGTAGAGTGGGCGGATTGAGGACTGTGCATCTGGAGATGGTGACATTGTTGGGCAGGAGTAGAGAGCACTGGAGGCGAAGATGCCTGGCGGTGGAGAGATGTTTTAGCTGGGTTTGGTTGAGGATTGCTGAGATGTCATGCAGAGCCAGGATTTCCAATGGTTTTTCCACTGATGTCAGTAGTCCTGTCCAGGAGGGCGTGTGCTGCAACTGCTGCTCTCATGCGGGAGGAAGAGGCTTCCCTTGCAACTGGATCCAGGCAAGCTGAAAAGTAGTCCAAAAGTCTCTGCTTTCCCCCCTGAAGCTGTGTCAGGACTCCAGTAGCAAGGCCTTCTTTTCTCATCAAGTAGAGACGGAATGGCTTCTCGTAGTCAGATGGGCCTAGTGCTGGCGCTGAGACTACAGAGTCTTTTAGCTTTTTGAACGAACTGAAGGCCACATCTGTTAGCAGGAACGGGGTTGCATTGATGCAGTCATACAGAGGTTGCATTAGGACTGAGGCATCAGGGATCCAGGCTCTGCAATACGAAACCAGACCAAGGAAAGCTTGTAGCCCCTTTGGAGTTGTTGGAGGGGCCATCTTCTCCACTGTGGTCTTCCGATCATCTGTCAGGTGTTTCGTCTGGTGAGCAATGCAGTGCCCAAGGAATGTAACTCGCTTCAGACACCACTGGACTTTGTTCTTTGAGACCTTGCAGCACTGTTCCGCCAGGTAGAGTAGGAGAGACACGGAATGTGTTTTACACGTGTCAAAGTCAACTGCACAGAGGAGTAGATCGTCCACGTATTGTAGCAGGGTCACTTCTGCATGTTCTGCGACCCAGTTGGTGAGGACTGTGGACATTGCTTTGGTGAACCGTGAAGGGCTGTTCTGGGCCCACTGTGGCATCACTGTCCATGTGTGTTGTCCCCCCTGGTGCATTAAGGCAAACAGGAACTGGTCTTCCGGATGAACTGGAACACTGGAGAAAATGTTTGCCAGGTTGTTCACTGTGAACACTTTTGCTGTGGCAGGCACATTTGAGAGCAGAGTGTGTGGATTCGGCATAATTGCAGTTTCAAACACCGTGGCATCATTCACAGCTCTCAGGTTGTATACCATTCTGAAGTTGGCAGGCTCTCCTTTTACAGTCTTTTTCTTGATGGGGAAAAGCGGGGTATTGCAAGGCGATGTGCGAGGAACAATGATTCCTATTTCCAGGTAGACCTTCAGTTGGTCAGAGGCAGCTTGACTCTAGGCCTGGCCTGGGCCTTACGAGGGTACGGGGTACATGGCTTGAGTGACACCCGTACTGGGGCAACTTGAGGTTTTCTCATGTGCTGGGGTCCCTTAGACCATAGACTTTCTGGTACTACGTCCAGTACCTCCTTGAGTAGGCCTCATTGGTTGCTTAATGTTCTTGTAGGGCCGCCAGCATGACTCTTCTTGGGTCAGGGATGAAGAAAGTGTCACTGTCCCATCTTCCTGGAACACTGTGGTTGCCTTCAGCTTCTGCAGTAGGTTCGCTCCCAGCAGGTTGAGTGGCAGGTCCTTTACACCACAAACTGGGACAGGATAGAGTGTCCTGGCTGAGTGCACATGCTCAGTGGCTTTGTAAACTGAGAATGTCTGACTTGACCATCAATGCCCATGCGAGACACAGAGGATTCTGATAGGTAGGTGGGATCAGCGAGTTCCACAGGTGTCATCACACTTCTGGCTGCACCACTTTGGATCTGACAACGCCATCCATTTTAAGGGTAATTTGAGGTACTGGTCTTGCAGATGAAGTTTTACATGTCAGGAGCGTAGTGTCTTGCGGACCTGGCTTGCTTGCCCCTGTCCTTTGGATGGGGTACTTCACTGCTTTCTGCACTTCCTCCTTGACCCGTTTCTCTGGACCAACTCTTGGATTGCATGGGTCCAGTCTCTTCGGGGGCGTGGGTGCCCTGCACTGGTTCTGGAAATAGCCAAACTTGCCACAGATGTAACTCTTGACACTTCTTCTGTCTTTGTAGGGTGGTTGCTCTTCCAGGTCAGTGGTCACCATGAGAGGGGCTGTCTTCTGCACCCCTGGTTGAGACTCAATCCTTTTGGCTACTGTGGACAACGGCATGATGGGTACTGTAGCGGCAGCGGGGTCCGGCCTGCTGATTGAAGCTGCGGTGGTAAGACGGGGCCTGCAGGTGCATTCGTGGCGAGGCCCGGGGGTGCCATGAGACTGGCGGCTGCCTGCATCCAACCCAAGGTCTTGGGGTGTTACAGGGGCTCTGGCTGCATCTGCCATTACTTCTTCCCCCTGCTCCAACATAGCTTCTCCCCTTTGCTAACCTTATTGAGGTCGGTGTCTCCTCTCTGGAGTCTGCAGCGGTTCTTCTGGTGTGTTGGTCGGCACTTTGCAGCGTCTTCACCTCTGGCTCCCCTTCCAGCGTTCTCAGCAGCACGGCACCCGTTTTCTTCTTCGCGCTCTTTGCGGTGCTATAATGGCGGCAGTTTTGGTGACAATCGGCAATAAACAGTCTCCTAGGCGCACATAAAACATTTTTTCTGGGTCAGTCCACTGCTATTGACCTGTTCCTAGGCCTAGCCACTATCAGTGGTTTCCTGATTGGCTGTCTCAGTCCATGCCCAAAGGCCTGTGCCAACATTTGCCTGTGTATCTGGTCATGAATGGTGAAGCCCAAGTTTTGGAATACTTGCATTACTCTGCAATGAAACTTCTTTACAGACTCTGTCTTATCTTGGCTCATGTCATGGCTTGTCCTGCCAATCTGCCTTTGGCCCACTCTCTGAGCTGTTCAATTAGCTGTGGCCCTGACTCCCAAGCGTGTATGTCTGATTCTGCTGGAGGTTTGAATTGTTCCTTCATGATTGGCCAGAGTGCATCACCTGCTTCTATTTTCATTCATGGCCCAGAGATCATTCCAGCTGGCTGCATATGTTCACTGCTTCTGCTACATTCTTCGGTAAAATGGCATGGGATGCATCCCTGGGTCTGGACTATTGTCACCTGACTTGAAGTGCAGTGCACATAGTGTAATGGTGGTGCCTCTATCTGCCCCTGCATTCTTGGTGCCTGTGGGTTTCTTTTCTAGTACTGGACAGCATGTATGATGTTCCCTCTTCATCTTCATCAGAGGAATAGTTGTGATAGCTTGTACTGGGGTCGTACACTGACTGATTTTGGACTTAGAAGTTGCCTTTTTGTGTGAGGATGTCTCCCCCCTTGCTGAAGCTATGATGGATTAGGATTATAGTTTCATGTTGGTGTGAATGTGGATGTAGGCAGCTCTGACCGGTGCAGAAGCTGTACATTATCAATACATGGTGATATCAAAGTTCATGTAAAACCTTAAGGGTTACAATATTGTTGACTGTGAAATGAGGTAACGGAGGATCTGTCAGTGAGCTCGTTCTGATATCATGCCTCCCCCCTCTGCACCCAGGGCTGAGCTGTCTGCTACCTGATGTGTCTAGGGCTGCCCACTGTAGGGGGGGGCTTTCACCTTCTTTCCCCGATATCACAACTGGCAATGGCTGGACTGTGCCAGAGGCATAAAGGGAAACCTTGTGCTGTAAGCACCATATTGTTTGAATTGGGCGTTGGCCCACCTGGCAACAAGGAGGGAAAAAGAGGAAGAAGAAGGAGGAGGGGTTGAGGAGTGAG
Organism: Ranitomeya variabilis; assembly: GCF_051348905.1. Lineage (NCBI taxonomy): Eukaryota > Metazoa > Chordata > Amphibia > Anura > Dendrobatidae > Ranitomeya > Ranitomeya variabilis. The sequence goes on along the minus strand of NC_135233.1, from coordinate 498,725,256 downwards.
ACAAAGGAATAGTAGGAGGGGAGAGAGAGAGAGAGAGAGAGAGAGAGAGAGAGAGGAGAAGAGAGGAGTGGAGAAGGAGGGGAGTGAAAGGGTGAGGAGAAGAGGGAGGAGAGAGAGATAGAGGGGAAGAGAGAGAGAATAGAAAAAATGTGGAGGAAGAGGAGAGGAAAGGAAAGAGAGAATGCGGAGAGAAAAGACTGACAGAGAAAAAAAAAAAAAGAGGATAGATGAGAACAACAAGAATAATAGAGAGGAGCAATTATGCCTTCTTCCTGTAGGGAGAGACGGGGTGCGCCACATACTGTGCAAAAAAATAACTACCTATACCATGGATTCTGCTAAAAGCAGACTGCGCAGATTCTCCCGTCTCATACCCACAAAAATCACTTCCTGGTTTGCTCACATAACTTTCTGTACCACCTAAACGATGTAAGCTCTGCTGCCACTTCATACCATGTATTAGTATTCAGCAATCTAACATCAGCTAACTTCCCTTATTTTCCTTTCTACGTTATGCCATTCCGCAGCTTGAAATCTGCCATTCTAATGAATTTCACGTACTTTATACCTTCCAAAATCTTCACATACTTAACACCTTCGTATTCTGTCACTATCTAGGGGCTATTTTCTCATCAGGAAGTAAAAAGACTTTCCTGTTGCTCGGCCACTTTATTCCCCATAGCAAAAGCAAAAAATGAAAATGAAAAACACACAAAAATGAAAAAAGAAAACAGTACAAAAAAAACTTCTAAAAATGAGTATATAAAACACTAAGAAAAACCCAAAACGATAAGAAAAACCGTCAAAAACTTAGTTCACAACCAAAAACTCAAAACTTTGATACAAGAGTAAGGAAAAAAAACTTTTTTCAAAAATAAATAAAAAATAAAAAGGTAAAGAGATTGAAGATTGAGGAAAACTTAATTAAAAATTTTAAAATGCCGCAAAAAGAAAAAGACCCTTTAAGAGAGTAAAAAAAATTAAAAATTAAAACGGCTTTCCTCTTCTTTTTTTTTTTTTTTTTAGAATCTCTGCGCTCAAATGCAGTCAGAGACACACTTCCTCTTTTACTCCGTATGCCATTGCAATAATATCAAATGTCACTAAAATCACGTTTTTCATATCAAAAATGATAGATACAATTTAAATTTCACTTCTTCACACAAAAAAACTACACATAGCCAGCATTGCAGCTGAAAACAGTCAGAAAAAAAAAACAGATGTGACAGTTTGATTTACAATGCATATCTCCGCTTCAGCTGAAAAAAGAGGAAGTTCATGAGAGAAGGAAAAAAAAAAACCCAAAACTTTCTTTTCACTATTTCATGCTTCTTAAAGCGGCAACACTTGACAGACAGAAACAGATAGACAATCCGAGAGACGCCCTTTTAAATTCTGTGACACATGCAGGTTGAGCTGGGAACAGACTACTGCCAATCGCACTGGACGCACCTGCGCCCGGGCCGCCTGAGTGAGAAGCACAACAAGCGGGAAATCTACCACCCCGGTCCGGACGTCCTGACTGGATCGCCGGCACTACGGGAATCTGCAGTAGCCCTCTTAAGTTATCACTACCCGTGCCTGGAACATGGGACCACCTGCCCCGGAACTCTGCGTGTTCCTCCTATGCACGGGAATCCTGCAATAACTTATCGAGCGATTTGACCTCCTGCCGTCTGTTTCCCAGCAACCACAAACAAAAGTCACTTTTTCCTTCTTCTCTCGGATTTTACACAAACATATACACGGTCCACAGCAGACACCTCCCAGGGTGGATTCGTGGCTACGGATTTTTTACACTACCTGGGAATTGATGACCACATCTGACCGGCAAGAGGCATAGACAAGGACTGGGCACAGGGGACTTTCAGGTAAGATGATAACATTTTCTTACCTTACTTATGGAGCTGCGCAGTCTCCTGCCCCTGTGCCAAAGCCACTGCCATAACTTCCGTATCTCCGGTTAGAAGGATCCAGTGCGTTTCATCCATGCCGTTGGGCGCCATTTGTTATGGAAATATTAGGGTTGGATAAATATATCCCTGTGTGTGCTGTGGCCGCTCCCAATTAGACTGAGTATTTTGAGCGCTCATCAAGAATGGACTGTACACAACTGTGACAGAACAACATTCCATCAATACTGATACTTTATTGTACATACATAGTTTTATATTTTCACATAGAAAGGAGTGGTTAGGGGTTGTCAGGGGTGGTTAGTTAATTACCATATTGTCTAGCTCCTCTGTCATTGGTTATCTAAACATATATGGAATATTGTGATTAATGCTCATATGACTGCTGATTAAGCAACCGAACTCGAGTTCTGTGTCTAGGACAAAGTGGAGAGACTTGATCAGCAGTTACCAAACATCTGACTCTGTTCTGCTTTTAGGGGTGGAAAACCCCATATGATCTGTCTGGGTTATATCAGTTTGTCAGCCATTTTAAACCATTTATTATAATGTATATACTAGATGTGAGCATATAAGTAGATATTTGATTATAGAGGAGTATACATGCAAGTGAGATCTACATGATATATATATTTCTATCACAATACCGAGACTGCTGTGTACATCACAAGGATTCACCGAGACTCTGCTGTATATACTTAGACTGCTTAGACTGCTTAGAATGCTTAGACTGCTATATACATAGGTTACACGGAGTCTGTTCTATACATCACATAGGATTCACTTAGGCTTCTGTATATACATCACATAGGACATACTGAGACTGCTGTATACATCATGTAGGATTCAGTGAGACTCTGCTGTGTATACTGAGATTTGCTATATTCATCAAATAGGATATCCTGAGACTGCTGTATACATCACATAGTATTTACTTAGCCTGCTGTCTAAACATCCAATAGGCTTCTCTTTTTTAAAAATATTATGTTGACCACCACCTCGCTGAGGCAAAGGGACGTGTTCTACTACTTGGAATTTCAGCTGCATGATGTTCTGGCATATTTAATGGAAACTATTATTATTAATAATAATAATAATTTTATTTATATAGCCCCAATATACTCCACAGTACTTAACAACAATTAAACAGTACAGAGTTGGTAGGAAATGTTTCTTGCATCATACAGTGGATTTATGTTTGTATATGTGATTTTTTATATGTCAAGAAGTTTCACCAACATACATGAGACCACAAAGGAATTTAATTACATAGTCCACTGAAAACAATTTACACATGCAGTACTTCCGTATGAGATAGCCCTAGCTGGTTGGTTGCGGGCACAGTTGTTCACCCTTCAGGATATTGTTGCATTGAAAACAATGTAAACATGGATATGTATCTTATTTATCTCATCTTTGTAAGTGGGAGAACTTACACGATTGGTGGCTGACTAAATACTTTTTTTTTCTCCACTGTATGAACAAAAGTTTTTGACAAAGTCCTTGTTCGGGGTATATGCATCTACATTTATCCAGTGTTCTTAAGTGAAAACCACTACCTTTGAATTTAGAGTCCATTTCTTCTAAGTATTACTCATGTAATGCATCATTGGACACAATCCATCTTACCCATTGGAATTGCGAAATGGGAATATATTTTATTCTTGCTGAGGAGGTGAAATTGGTGTACCAGAGTAAAGTGTTGTAGTCTGTATTTTTACATATAAATATGTAGAAATAGTACGGTCAGGATTCTTGATTACCATGATAAAGTGTAATTGTCATCATCTATTGTGCATTGAAACTCAAGCCAAACAGAGTTAAGAAAATCATGAAATGCTGTGAAACTCTCTAATGAGCCACCCCAGAGACAGAAAATATTGTCAATGGATCTCTTTTACGTAATGACTTTGACCTTTTATAATTGATTAGTGTAAATGTTTACTCAAAATTTATCATATAGCAGATTGCATACGGAGTTGCTATATTCAATCCCATGGTGGTGCCTTGTATCATAAGAAAAAAGAAAATAGTAGGAAATTATGCCACTTTTGAAGAATTTGAGGCCAGGCACATTGTGCAAACATTTTATGATTTGTAAGTGTTTTCGGCTAGTTTTCTGGCATAATCACATCAATAAATAGGGGCCCAAGTGTGTAATGTTCAACTTATTGGAAGAATTACATTTAAATTCAGTCTCTCCAATCCTTGTTTCCACTGTGGTCTGTCAGAAACTCCCCATAGAAATTAAGTGGAGCGGCCCCCAGACGCAGGACGGCGGGATACTCGGTACCAGGTCTCTCGGTTCTGAGGATGTCACGGTGGCCTGACCCAGTCCATGGTCCTGCTAAGGGGCGCCCAATAAAAGGTGAAGGTGATGGTGTAGGTCGCAGTAAATAACGAGGACACAGGGTTGCAGTCTCTTTACCTCTTTACTGAAGGCTTCAGCATCCGCAATCCAAAGCACTGCTAACAGGGCTGGCTGAGACCGGCCGGTCCGAAGGCACACCCAGAGTTCACTTTGCAGGTGGAAATCAGTAGCCTACCTACTAGCGCCTGGGTGTTGTAGTACTTCCCTGCTGAGCACCACGGGATAGTCCTCACAACTGTCTTGTATGTTTCTGTTCTTTCTCTCCATCCCCCAGATGATATGGATAGGACACACCCGTATGACGGGGTAGGACTGGAGTTATTTTACAGGGACCCTAGAGACGCCCCTCTCCCACAATTGCCTCCGTTGTCTTCATTAGGTGATTTAGGTGAGGCAGCCAACCTATAATTAACTGCTCTGCCGTTGGTTTGAAGTACTGCGTGGAGCCCAATACTTCCTTGGCGTTCCGGCCACCGGCTACGCGCCTCAGTAGGATGTTGCCGATCTCGGGGCACGACTCCTACTGGTTCTTTCGCCTTTGTGCTGTGATCTCGTTTCTCACTTCTCCACAATAAACCTCGCTTCTTATCCTTTCTTAAGATGCCGCCGCAATGAAGTGCAGGCGCGGCTCCATAAGGATCTGTCCTTTTCGCTAGGCCTCTGTCAGGATCCCACCCCTGACAGGGACCCCCCTGAATCTTCCCAAGTAACCTCTTCTCTCACTAGATGTTACCTGGGCAAAACCCAGTCAGCTTTCTGTCTAACTTCCTATCCAGCCCCCAGTTTTACCAAAGTGTGAGAACCCCTTGCTCCCCCTGGTGGCCGGAGTGTGAAGTGTACTGTGTGACTGTGATACCTGTTCAGGTGAACTCCTTTAGTGTCATCAGATGTACCATCACTCCCCTTAGTGGCGGAGCGTCAGTACTGCAACGACCAGGACTCTGGGGCGCTGCATAAGTCACACACATTATTGTTTTTACTCAGGAGATTTAAAAGACTTCTTTAGGGGAGAAAAGCTATAAAAAAATCATATAAAGAGCAACGTGGATTTCTAATAAGTATGAACTAGAAGAACTTTCCAACAGTTTTTGAGAATGATTTGGGGAAGGTTTACGCTCAAAATTTCAATTAAAATGTAACTTATTACAACAAAAACAAATGTATGCCTCCAATTTTGTACCAAAACATGCAAAAATCCAACATCAAAAAATTTATTTTGTGGTATTGAACTCTGTATTTAAAAGGAGAATATCACCCAATGAACCCTACATATGTGTTTGCTGGAGATGAGCAAATCTATCTTTCAAACTCGTAAATCATGCAAATTGTACAGGAAAATTTGATTTGCTGCAAAGTTTTTCAATGCAAATTGATTTTTTCATATTTTGCTTTGGGCTTTCTAAAGACCCCAGAACATAATCTATGGAAGGAGTAAAAATGAAATGAGTACTCACCTCACCATTTACCTGTCTCTTTTTCCAGCTAGTTATCTCCTTTCACACATGTAGGGATATTGTCAGCCAGTGTGAATGAGGTCTAATTTATGAAATGATTTTCTACATCTGATGAAGATGTGGCCGCAGATTGATAATATTCACTGTTGCAATGTGTCAATGTATGCGCTATATCAGTGATTTGTAATCTGTGTGCAGAATAGAACCTATGTGGCTTTGCTTATGTCTGAAGCCTGAAAGCCCCAAACTAAGCGAATTACAAGTCTTACATTTTTATTGGGAAAGGTAAATTAATTTAAACCCAAGGACAGCTTGAGTATACAAGGACAAAGGCCTTTTATGAGCTTTCAAGGGCAATCCTAACAAATATTTCATTTGCATTTGAGCAGTTATTGAGTTGCCAGGAAAAAAGTCAAATAGATTTAGTTGAAATATGAAATGGAGAGGACAGGATATAAATTAAAGGGAAGAAAAAAAGGTCCATCTCTGTTAAAGGACAATTCCGAAATACTTAGATATCAAAGAATAAAAGGTCAGTAAGTAAAAGTAGCGGAAGCGGTGGGAATTAAACCCATCAAAAACCCTTCCTTAAGATATTATTATGATAATAAAATTCCCAGAGTCTCTTTACACCGCAGGACAAATGGTAATTTAATTTTAAAAGCACTTTTGTGATGATCTCATGGGTACGATTCAGCAAGCTCCAGTCTGTCATCCTGGTCTTCTCATACCTGTCACACTGTGCACGATCTGATGTTATCTTATATATAAGAATGACCTAGACCTACGGAGGTCATTAAGTCTTACATATATATATAACACCTTCAAATGACAATGTAAAAGAAACATAACAAAAAACTTTTAAAGAAAATTGCTACCGTGATAAACAATTGTGCTTCACATACTTAATCTAAACATGTTCACAATGCAGAGAAAATTAATTTCTTAAAGTGGAAATGGGCTGTCAGAAAACTTTACAAAATCAATAGCTCAGGTGATTATTAGAAATTTTGTAATGTATCTTATCAGAGAAATGAGCTTTCGTCCCAACGCACGCAAACACTTCTTCCCCTCCCCCACCCCCTGAACTCCCCATCCACTGTGCAAAAGCAGCTAAAATCCATTTTGTTTAGAGAAGGTGGACTGCAGGAGGAGTGAGCAGCAGCAGGGGCTGGCTGGCAAATTTTCGCATCGGGGCAAGCACACAGTTGTAGCCCATGAGTTGCGGTGGCCCATATTTAACCTACTTATCTCATGCTGCTATATAAAACAACAGAGGTAGCAAGGCTTTAAAAAACAGTGGTTTTCATAGAAGGGTCACACACATTTGCAATTCTACATACCTTATCGACCTGGTAGTAACCACTCGATCATTTAGAATGACTGAGAATTACTACTGTCATTTCTTTTCCATTAAATGTAGTTGGTCAGTGGAGTATAGTGATATAAATGTTGTCATGCCCCCGGAAGAAGAAGCCATGACATTGACCTTATGTGTCTTTTTTTCATGGAATGTTTCACAGTTTTTGCTCTATGGCAGGATGAATTATCATCCTGAAAAATTATTTCATCATCCTCAAACATCCTTTCAATTGATGGGATTAGAAAAGTGTCCAAAATATCAACATAAACTTGTGAATTTATTGAAGATGTAATGACAGCCATCTTCCCAGTGCCTTTACCTGACATGCAGCCCCATATCATCAATGACTGTGGAAATTTGCATGTTCTCTTCAGGCTGTCATCTTTATAAATCACATTGGAACGGCATCAAACAAAAGTTCCAGCATCATCACCTTGCCCGATGCAGATTCGCAATTCATCACTAATTATGACTTTCATCCAGTCATCCACAGTCCACGATTGCTTTTCCTTACCCCACTGTAACCTTGATTTTTTTCTGTTTAGGTGTTAATGATGGCTTTTGTTTAGCTTTTCTATATGTAAATCTCATTTCCTTTTGGCTGTTTCTTACAGTTCGGTTACAGACATTGACTCCAGTTTCCACCCATGCTTTCCTCATTTGTTTTGTTGTGCATTTCCTGTTTTGGAGACATATTGCTTTAAGTTTCTGGTCTTGATGCTTTGATGTCTTCCTTGGTCTACCAGTATGTTTGCCTTTAACAACCTTCCCATGTTGTTTGTATTTGGTCCAGATTTTAGACACAGCTGACTGTGAACAACCAACATCTTTTGCAACATTGTGTGATGATTTACCCTCTTTTAAGAGTTTGGAAATCCTCTCCTTTATTTCAATTGACATCTCTCATGTTGTATTCATGTCAGTCAACTTGGTGCAACAGCTCTCCACATTGTGATCACTCCTTTTTAGATGTAGACTAATAAGCAGATGTAATATGATGCAGGTGTTTTTTTTGGGTATGAAAATTTACAGGGTGATTCCGTAATGTTTTCCTCAGATTTGAATGATTCCATAATTTTTCCCCTATGCTTGGCTAAAAAAAAGTAACCATTACTGACTACCACATTTTTGTTCTTGATTTCTTTTAGTGTTTCCTAAAGCCAGAGAGTTGCAATTTGAAATGACTTTAGTTTTGTGCAATGTCTGTGATCTGCTTTTTTCTTACAAAATTAAACAACTGAATGAACATCCTCCAAGGCCGGTGATTCCATAATTTTTGCCAGGGGTTGTAAACCTTTTTCAGTGTGCCATTTATGTTTTATTAGTGTTTTTTCACATACTTAAAAACATGCAAAATATAAGTACCATCTAGTATTAATACTTTTATTACTATTACACCTCAAGTCCCCTACGAGACATTTCTGCTTTTCTATGCTTTTTTAATAAATTTATAACATAAATAAAAATGTAATATTTTATTAGCATGGATCTTTTCGTTGTTTGTCCCCGTATTGTTAGGGATTAAACTTGTTAAAATAGAATCATTTTGAAGTGCCTACATACAATTGGCGAACATTGTTGTTTAACTAATAAAACAACAGAGGTAGCAAGGCTTTAAAAAACAGTGGTTTTCATAGAAGGATCACACACATTTGCAATTTTACATACCTTTTCAACCTGGTAGTAACCACTCGATCATTTAGAAGGACTGAGACTTACTACTGTCATTTCTTTTCCATTAAGTGTAGTTGGTGTAATTGAGTACAGTGATATAAATGTAGTTGGTGCAGTGGAGGACAGTGCTATAAATGTAGTTGGTACAGTGGAGTACAGTGATATAAATGTAGTTGGTGTAATGGAGTACAGTGATATAAATGTAGTTGGTGCAGTGGAGTACAGTGATATAAATGTAGCTGGTGCAGTGGAGTACAGTGATATAAATGTAGCTGGTGCAGTGGAGTACAGTGATATAAATGTAGTTGGTGCAGTGGAGCACAGTGATATAAATGTAGCTGGTGCAGTGGAGTACAGTGTTATAAATGTAGCTGGTGCAGTGGAGTACAGTGATATAAATGTAGCTGGTGCAGTGGAGTACAGTGATATAAATGTAGCTGGTGTAGTGGAGTACAGTGATATAAATGTAGTTGGTGCAGTGGAGTACTTTGCTTCTGTGATCAGGACAATGAAGACTACTCAGTATTGAATATGAATGGAGAATTTTCCCAAAAACAGACAAATTTCAAAATTTCATTAGCTCAAAACATTAAAGTGTTGCAATGTCTCACCATTAAGCAAAAGCATTTTGTGTATAGCAGAAAGTAATACATTGGAGAGTGCCCCTTAGTTGGGTCGATGTGCAGCCTGGATCCAAGCAATGTGTTCTTACATTTCTTAAGCATTACAAAGAGAGTATTTTCTGTACATTGATCTAATCTGATATAGATGCATAAATAATAATAATAATAATGCATGTCTTTACCTTTTCACAATAGCCTGTTAGATATTAATGTTTTGCTGCTAAAACAGCCTGATAGTACAAGGAGACACTCTCCAATACATTACTTTCTGCTATGCTCAAAATGTATTTGCTTTATGGTGGGACATTGCACCAGTTTAACGTAAGCATGGTTACAACAAAGATAAGGCAACAGAAACAGTCTTACCACATAGATACAGGTACAGAACTGAGCTTACTATCTTGATATGGGAACATAACCAAGCTTACTACTTAGAAATGGGAAGAGAACCAAACTTACTGCATAGATACAGGAAAACAACAATTGTATTATATAGATACAAGAACAGAACCAAGCATGCTACATAATTAGAGGAACAGAAGCTAGCTTTATCACATAAATGGGAACAGAACTGAGCTTACTACAATAGTATGGGAACACACCTAAGCTTAAAACATAAATATGGTAACAGAACCAATTTATTACATCAGCATGGGAACAAACTCAAGCTAACTACAGTAAATATAAGCACCATAACAGAACAAAACTTAGCACATTCAGTACCTGGGAACTCATCTAAGATTACTAGGATATAAAAAAAAAGTCCAGAAAATCACATTGTATAAATTATATACATTTACTTGCATTTTGCAGTGAGAAATAAGTATTTGATCCCTCTGGCAAATAAAACTTAATACTAGGTGGCAAAACCCTTGTTGGCAATCACAGCAGTCAGATGTTTTTTGTTGTTGATGATGAGGTTTGCGCACATGTCAGGAGGAATTTTGGTCCACTCCTCTTTGCAGATCATCTCTAAATCATTAAGAGTTTGAGGCTGTTGCTTGGCAACTAGGAGCTTCAACTCCCTCCATAAGTTTTCAATGGGATTAAGGTCTAGACACTGGCTAGACCACTCCATGACCTTAATGTGCTTCTTTCTGAACCACTCCTTTTTTGCTTTGGCTGTATGTTTTGGCTCATTGTCTTGCTGTAAGACTCAGTGACGACCATTTTAATGTCCTGGCAGAGGGAAGGAGGTTATCACTCAGGATTTTATAGTACATGGCTCCATCCATTCTCCCATTGATGCAGTGAAGTAGTCCTGTGCCCTTAGCAGAGAAACACTCCCAAAACATAATGTTTCCACCTCGATGCTTGACAGTGAGGACAGTGTTCTTTGTGTCATAGGCAGCATATCTCTTCCTCCAAACACGGCGAGATGAGTTAATGCCAAAAAGCTCAATTTTTGTCTCATTTGACCACAGTACCTTCACCCAATCACTCACAGAATCATCCAGGTGTTCATTGGCAAACTAAAGATGGGCCTGCACATGTGCCTTCTTGAGCAGGGGGACCTTGCGAGCACTGCAGGATTTTAAACCTTTACGGCATAATGTGTTAGCAATGGTTTTCTTGATGACTGTGTTCACAGCTGCCTTGAGACCATTAACAAGTTCCCCCCATGTAGTTTTAGACTGATCTCTCACCTTTCTCATGATCAGGTATAACATTTGGGAGAACGTGGTCCTGTTCTGTGCTGCTGAATCACTGAAAGTCCAGACGTATTAATAATTATGTTTTTTATTCAACGCGTTTCAGAGTTTCACAGAACTCCTTCATCAGGAATTATCACAAGAATGTGTCAATACAAGTATCAGTCTTAGGCGAACTGAAGACCGCGCACACGAGGTAGATTTAGGGTGGTTTATTGAAGCCTACGCGTTTCAAGAGCTATCTTGCTCTCTTCTTCAGGGCATATAGTACAACACACAAATATGGGGTATATTTATACAAAAGGGAAGGGGAGGGGCCCCAAGGCCCTTGTATTATGATACATAAACACCTTTAAAACACATATTAATAACATATAAAAACATTACTCTTTATTATTTATAACCTAGGAACATTAATTGATATAAATAGAAAAAATAAATTTAAAATTTAAAATTTAAAAATATAAATAAGCCCTGAAAAAAAACACATAAGTAACCTACTAATGGGTAT